>NC_064632.1:348439982-348756977 GCF_023864275.1 Schistocerca cancellata | reverse complement strand
TGCCACGGCAAACTGGCTGACACTGACGGCGGCGGTGCACAAATGCTGCGCAGCTAGCGCCATTCGACGGCCAACACCGCGGTTCCTGGTGTGTCCGCTGTGCCGTGAGTGTGATCATTGCTTGTACAGCCCTCTCGCAGTGTCCGGAGCAAGTATGGTGAGTCTGACACACCGGTGTCAATGTGTTCTTTTTTCCATTTCCAGGAGTGTATTTACTATGTTACGGTGCAGTTTACTCAACTACCATTACACCAAAATATTTAGTCCACATACAAGATCGAAGTTTGTCGACAAAAGTATAACTCTAAAATAATGTTCCATTAAGTTTCGGGTGTGCAGCCGCAAGAATTCTCCTTCTTCTTCTAATATTTTGGCTGTATAACGTTCAGCCATCTTCGCAATCAACGCTCTTCTGGAGATAAGTTGATGACACCTTTTTTGTCTGGTCCAATTAAGGCGATGCTCTTAGTCGATATTTGAACAACTTCAGCTGTCTCTGTCCCAGTATTAGATTTACCATGGAGGTCGAAAGTGATGGGAGGCTTCCATTTTTGAACATGACGATACTCTGGGTCACAGTGTTCACCCAAAGCTGTCACATAAAGATCGGTATCGGCACGCTTAGTGTTGCCAGCCACTACTCCATCTAATGGCATACGTAGATCTCTAGTTCCTGAATATGTACTACTGAAGACCACGATAGTTGAACTAGAAACTTGCACATTTGACACCTGCGTGTAAGGAAAGTGGACCATTTCTGAAGGTGCATGAAGAGGAGAACAGATCTAAGAACGTTCATCCTTATGCTGTTAACATATTCCTTAACACTGTGCGAATTTGAAAGGGTTTTAACATTAAGAGCATGTTCTGTCCACCTTCGAAAATTTTGGAATTACTCGGCTCTGTCAGTGATGATTTGGGGCATACAGATTTCCTTGTCACTGCGGGAGGACTTACATCGACTGTTCGATTAGTATAATTCAGGACAGGTGCGATGAACATTGTCGTCTCACGAGACTACAACAGCCTGAAAAATCGCAGGTAGAGGAATATTGTTTAAACAAGCGACACGAGGTGAAATTTGACGAGCCCTGCTAGTTGCCAGTATTTCCCGTTTCTTGAATAGTGTTTACAACGAGGCAAGTGACATTAGGTTGACAGACAACCTGATTAATGAAAACGAGCGTTATCCTGTTAGCAGGACGTGGAACCCCGTGCTATCTCCCATGAGAAGCCAACATTCTCAGGTGCAAACATCCCAGAATTTGTAGACGATGTATAATTGGCGTCGGTGTCCTTCTAGGGACGGTGGCACAGCCTGCTTTTTTTTTTGTGGATTTAGGGCGCACAACAACAGTTGTCATTAGCGCCCAGACTAAATTATGACTGCACTGCGAGGCACAATGTTAAAACAGCAACTAAGAAGGACAACACTATAAAGGCACGTTAACAGGCAAGGGATTAAAAGAAAACAGCATAATCAAATGTCCTTAGATTTGTCAAGTGGATAAAATGAAGAGCGCGAGCAGCTGCTCCTAGGTCATCGGCTAAAATTTCAGCCAGAGTACATGGTAGGCCAAGATCAATGCGCAGTGTATTAAAATTCGGACAGGACGTTAAAATGTGGCGTACCGTCAGCAACTGCCCACATGGGCAGAACGGGGCCGGCGCAGCCGTAAGCAGATGGCGGTGGCTGAACCGGCAGTGTCCAATCCGTAACCGGGCCAAAACGACCTCCTCCCGCCGAAAAGGGCGTGAAGAGGTCCAAGCCGTGGGGAGAGGTTTCAAGGCCCGAAGCTTCTTCTCAGTAAGTGAAGACCAATGCCACAGCGATAAAATGCGCTGACAAATGACTCTGCTAAAATGAGATGAAAGCACACAGCAAGAAGCTGTCCGAGGCTGGAGGACCGCAGCCTTGGCCGCGGCGTCTGCAGCTTCGTTCCCAGGAATACCGACATGGCCAGGAACCCACATAAAGGTAACCGGAGAACCGTCGTCCGCCAGCTGCTGAAGAGAGCGTTAGATCTGGTGCACGAAAGAGTGAACCGCACACGGATCACTGAGGCTCTGGATGGCGCTCAGGGAATCAGTACAGATGACATAAGCAGAATGTCGGTGGCGGCGGATGTAAAGAGCAGCCTGATAGAGGGCAAATAGCTCAGCTGTGAAGACCGAATAATGCCCATGGAGCCGGTATTTGAAACTGCGTGCCCCGACAATAAAAGAACATGCGACACCGTCATTGGTCTTAGAGCCATCTGTATAAATGAAGATCGTATTAATGAACTTCGAACGAAGTTCGACAAACCGCGAGCGGTATACCGCAGCTGGGGTAACCTCCTTTGGGAGCGAGCTGAGGTCAAGGTGAAGGCGAACCTGAGGCTGGAGCCAAGGTGGCGTTTGGCTCTCGGCAACTCTAAAGGTTGCAGGGAGTGGAAAATCAAGTTGCTGAAGGAGGCGACGAAAGCGAACTCCAGGGGGTAGCAGGGCAGATACATACAACCCGTATTGACGGTCGAGAGAGCCGTCAAAAAGGAAACGATAAGACAGGTGGTCGGGCATTGATAATTGCCGACAGGCATACCGACAAAGGAGTATATCGCGCCGGTAGGTTAGTGGCAATTCACCGGCTTCAGCATGAAGACTCTCGACGGGACTAGCATAGAATGCTCCGATCGCAAGACGTAACCCCCGATGTTGTATAGAGTTGAGGCGGCGTAGGATGGACGGTCGTGCAGAGGAGTATACAAAGCTCCCATAATCTAGCTTTGAGCGGACGATCGACCGATATAGGCGAAGTAGGACGGTTCGATCCGCTCCCCACGACGTGCCGCTGAGAACACGGAGGACATTGAGGGAACGGGTAGGACGGGCAGCCAAATGTGACACATGTGGAGACCAGCTATTGTGGTGTGCAGCGCATACTCAGTGTACGGTATGGAGGCCTGTATAGGGCGGCGATTTGCAGCCTTGGCATCAGGTTCCATTGGGACTCAGCAGCAACAGCATCATTCTCCTGAAGATGAGGAGCCGGTAGAACGGAGAAATGTTGAGTCCAATTGATTTTAGGATCCAATAGCAAACCCGAGGAGGCTATCAAGAACTATCACGCCGGGAAAGCCTACGCAGTACCGGGGATGTTTCCTGCGAGTATAAGGCGGATGGGACGATGGGCCTGCCACCTCCTAGTCGAAAGAAGGCTGCACTGAACTTACACTGAGGCTAATAGACTGGTCACGAGCTTGCGCCACAGACTTTACGTTTTTACATGACGAGAGCAGTTTACAAGCATTATTGGAAGAACCGTGTGTACCACTGCGATTCGAAACATACTACAGTTGGTTAAGAACCTACCACCACCTTCCTCCACCATCCAACGATAATTCTTTCTGGACTCTCGTGGAGACAGGTGCATATCCTACCCATACCACGTCACGGTTTTAGATGCTCTGTGAACCGCATGTGGGATTTCACATCATACGTTACTGTGTTTCCGAGGTCAGAGGCATGAATATTAAAGTAGGACACCTACATTATTCTACACTGGCGGAAAAAGTAGCAACACCAAGAAGCAGTTGTGTGACATAAACGGAAATTGGTAGATGTGTTTCTACACTACTGGCCATTAAAATTGCTACACCAAGAAGAAATGCAGATGATAAAGGTGTATTCCTTGGACAAATATATTCTACTAGAACTGACATGTGATTAAATTTCCGCGTAATTTGGGTGCATAGATCCTGAGAAATCAGTACCTAGAACAACGGCCTTGATACCCCTGGGAATTGAGTCAAACAGAGCTTGGATGGCGTGTATAGGTACAGCTGCCCATGTAGCTTCAACACGATACCACAGTTCATCAAGAGTAGTGACTGGTGTATTGTGACGAGCCACTTGTTCGGCCACCATTGACCAGACGTTTTCAGTTGGTGAGAGATCTGGAGAATGTGCTGGCCAGCGCAGAAGTCGAACATTTTCTGTATCCAGAAAGGCCGGTACAGGACCTGCAACATGCGGTCGTGCATTATGCTGCTGAAATGCAGGATTTCGCAAGGGTCCAATGAAGGGTAGAGCCACAGGTCGTAACACATCTGAAATGTAACGACCATTGTTCGAAGTGCCGTCAATGCGAACAAGAGGTGACCGAGACGTGTAACCAATGGCACCGCATACCATCACTCCGGGTGATACGCCAGTATGGCGATGACGAATACACGCTTCCAATGTGCGTTCACCGCGATTTCGCCAAACACGGATGCGATCATCATGATGCTGTAAATAGAACCTGGATTCATCCGAAAAAATGACGTTTTGCTATTCGTGCACCCAAGTTCGTTGTTGAGTACACCATCGCAGGCGCTCCTGTCTGTGATGCAACGTCAAGGGTAACCGCAGCCATGGTCTCCGAGTTGATAGTCCATGCTGCTGCAAACGTCGTCGAACTGTTCATGCAGATGGTTGTTGTCTTGCAAACGTCCCCATCTGTTGACACAGGGTTCGAGACGTGGCTAAGATGCCTATCACCTCGACTGCTAGTGATAAAGAGGCCGTTAGGATCCAGCACGGCGTTCCATATTACCCTCCTGAATCCAGCGATTCCATATTCTGCTAACAGTCATTAGAACTCGACCAACGCGCCACTATAAAGAGGAAAAACAGGTTTGGTTAAGATACATGCTGTAGGGTTCATGTGCGTTGGTTACCTTTGAGACTGTGCGTGGTGAGTTGACGTTAGTCAAGAATGTGTTTAAGCCTGCCAAACGCCATTATTAGCACCTCACTGACTTTGAACGAGATTGGGTAGTATGGTTACGAGAAGCTGGAGTTTCTTCCTGCGGTACTGCAGAAAGGTTTGGCAACAATTTGGTGACTGTAGATGATTCTTGCGAGCGGTAGTCATGAGATAATACGGTCGCAAGGAGACCGCGCTACGGACGGTTACATGGCAATGCCGAGAGGGAAGACTATCGTGTCCGACGTATGGCTCTGGCGCATCGCGCTGCATCTGGAGCAACAATTTGAGGAGCAATTGGCACCACAGTAACACAACTAACTGTTGCAAATCGGTTACCTCAAGGGCAGCTCGGAGTCGGACGTCCTGAAGTGTGTATCAGACTGATCAGAAACCACCGCTATTTACTATTTCAGTGATGCCAAGCGAGAGTTCATTGGAGGGCAGGGTGGAAGTCTGCTGTGTTTTCTGATGACAGTTGGTTCTGCCTCGGTGGCAGCGATGGTCGTTTGTTGGTTAGAAGAAGGCCAGTTGAGGGCCTAAAACCAACATGTCTGAGAGCTAAACACACTCGATCTACACCTAAAGATATGGTCGGCGTGCGATTTCGTTTGACAGCAGGAGCACTCTCCTGGTTATCCAATCTCGTGGCCATCCTACGCGTTCTGACTGCAAATATGTACATCAGTCAGGCGATTCGACATGCTGCACAGCCATTCTTGAACAGGGTTCCAGGGGTCTTTTCCAACAGGTAACGCTGTTATAACCCAACATGCTCTACAGAGTGTCGACATGTTGCTTTGGCCTGCTAGATCACCAGATCTGTCTCCAATCGAGCACCTTCATCGGACGACAACTCCATCATCATCCGAAAACAGCATTAACCGTCTCTGTATTGACACAAAAAATGTAGCAGGCATGGAATTCTAGGCCACAAACTCACATCCGACACCTGTATAACGCAATTCATGCGCGTTTGCAAACTTACATTCAACATTCTGGATGTTACTCCGGTTGTTAATGCGCCACTATTTCACAGTTGCATCGGATTATCTCGCACTTACATTAGGCTGTGATATTGAAATGTTAATCACTTAAATATATTACCTAGGCATATATATTCCCAAAATTTCATTGTTTTAAATTATGTATTTGTGTATTTGATTAGCGCATTTGAAGATGGCCAGGTTATGTGGCAAAATAAAAGAAACCATTTACGTAGCTGGGAATAAAATAATACATGACTAACAGACTTTATGTTTAGTCCCGCAAAACACTAAAACAATCGCTCACGTGGGATTCCTTAGAAGTACATTTTATAGTTTTAGTTTTCTTGTTGATGTGGTGCACCTTTGAATATTAGCTGACTGACAGGGCAATGTACTTTGAGTAATAAGTCAGATATGTAGAGAGGTTCAACACGAACATATACGTATGAGCTAATCTGATCAGTAACGTAATGTTCACTATCTAGTGCTACTGCACATATTTCAAATATGAGGTGTTTTGAAAGCGTAAAGCGATTTGTAATTTCGTTTGTAATATTAGTGCTGTCTGCGTGATTGATGATCATGTCTGAAAAGTAACAGCATGGTTTAGTCACATCGGGTATTTATTGTGTTTCCGGCTGTCAGAAAGGTTACACGTGTTTTAGTAGTATCTGTAAACATGGACCAGCGAAACTGTATTAAAAGTTTCAATAAGAACGGAATAAATTGCATCAAATTTTCAGAAATGTTTAAAATTACTTTTGGTGAATCTGCTATGTCTAAAACACATGGGTTTACATGGGTTTACGAGTCGTGTAAGCGTTTAGAAGATTTCCGAGAATGCTATGTTGATAGTGCCGTCGACACCCCAGCACATCACCAACCGATTTGCCATATCAATTAGCTCGTGTCATGAAAGTGTTGCTGATGATCCGATGATTTCGGTATCAAACAAGTGACAGCAAAATTTATTCCAAAGCTGTTAATTTCCAAAGAGAACCAGCGCAATTATAAGTTGCACAGGAACCGATGCAGAGCTATAGGAACGCGTCGTTACAGGTAACGAAATAATGTGTATAGTGGAAATATTCTCGGTCGCCGAAACCAAAAACTGTTCGGTGAATACGGTCAAATGTTATGCTCACTATGCTCTTCGATTTTAGCGGGGCAGTACGCCAAGAGGTTTTCCTGCAATGTTGAAAGATCAATGAGAAATACTACTTACAATTTCAGCACAGTTTGCGTGTAGCAATCCGAAAAAATCGTTCGGGTTTGTGGCGATACAATGCATGACCATTGCATCACCAAAATGCATATCAGTGCACTAATTTTTGGCCAAAAACAATACTGTGATGATGTATCAGCCTCCATATTCTTCTTATCTGTTTGCAAAGATAAAGAAAATTTTTCACGGCAGTCGAATTACAAAGATAGATGAGATTTAAAACGCATCGTCGGTAGAGGCAGAAGTGTACCCACCGGTCGATTTCCAGAAGTACTTTGGGGATGGGAGACAGCATTGGTATAAATATATATCTAACGGGGTCTGTTTCCTAGGGAATAAGAATGATGTGGACGAATAAGTAAAATTCTTTTCAGAAACCAAAAATTCCCGCTAATGTTTTAACGCAGCTGGTCAGGTCCGTGACATTCTTTTTCTTTTCAGATTGTGTCATTTGAAAAGCATTTATTTTGCTGTTTAAAAAAGATTTATAGAAAAGTTCATGACATCCTCAATAGGTTCCTTATTTCCTTCCTGGAAAGTGCCGTGTAGGCAGTAATAATGGAACTGTAATTGTTAATTAGACCTCTATTATCAAAATAGAAAAATAATAGCATTTTATGTAGCCTTAGACCTTTGTTATGTGTGTGTGGTACAGTTTAGTTGCTTATGAACAGTACCTCACATAAAAGGGCCATGTAAAATTGAAATTATTGAATAAATCAGCTCTGCATCGGATATTGCTCTATGCGAATTTGTATCACGTAAGTTTCTGTCAACGAAAACGCAGAACACATTTTTGCTTTATGAAAATAGTTTTGTTTATTGACAGCATGAGGTCGTCGTTATATTTTGGGCATGTTCACATTTGTGTTGTTTATACTCACTTGATTTTTTTTACTAATTGCTGAGTGGCTCTCGTTCTTCAGTGCTTGTGTCTTCTTTCAGAGTGAGAACGTCACTATGGCAGCCTACACAGCAGTGACGTCACTACAGGGGTTCCCCGCTGATGTCCGGAAGTCGCTGCTGATTGTCATGACCCGCGCTCAGCGCCCCCTGCGCATCACCGCCGGTGGGCTGTTTCCCTTCTGCAGGGAATCCTTCGTCTCGGTGAGGATTCGTCCTAACGTACACATTTCTGTTTATGTGTTCGCATTCGTTTTGGCACAAATACTCTTCGCCGTCAGAATGACTTGTTCGCTTTATGCTGTGGGTTCAGTATAGGAACCATCCGTGCGACAACTGCCTCCTCCTGGAGTGCACATCAACCTTTACGTCTCCACGTTTTCATAAAATTTTTAACTGTTTACTAGTTGTTACATTTACTAGATCAGAAAATTAATGCGACATGCTGCATACAGCTGCCCTACAACTGTTGTCTTATGGAACCGTCAATGTATTAGCTGGCTTCATATTCTCTCACTCGCTACATGCAAAGCATTAGTCCTACAGAAGAAATGAATGAAACATTTTTGGTGAAAATTAAATGTCGCTAGAGGCCATAGTTTTCGAGTTATTCAACAAAAACGCAGCCCCACTCCCACAATCGATGTTCACTAGTCAGGGTTTGTAGTACGTTGCTCATGCCACTCCCTCCAACCACTATACAAATATTTGAGGCTACACAAATTGTTTCACACAGCCGACCTTGTTTATCGAGTGTCCTTACATGCCACTGAGTGTGTCAAGAAATTAGAAATTGGAATATTAAAGTTTGTGTAAATTTTACCTACCAGTTTTGTGAATTTTAACAGCACAAAATAAACCTTTACATCTTTGTATACGTCAGGTTTTCAGACTACGGAAGTACTGTGCTTGTACGGACTAATTTTGAATCGAATTGTTAATGTAATTAGTTTTAGCATAGCGTTTACAGATGTCAAAAATGGTTCAAATGGCTCTGAGCCCAATGGGACTTAACATCTGAGGTCATCAGTCCTCTAGAACTTGGAACTACTTAAACCTAAGTAACCTAAGGACGTCACACACATCCATGCCCGAGGCAGGATTCGATCCTGCGACCGTAGCGGTCGCGCGGTTCCTGACTGTAGCGCCTAGAACCGCCCGGCCACCGCTGCCGGCAGCAGATGTCGTCTTTCGTTCATTACCATCACGAACAATTTTAAATAAATTACGTTAACGGGATAGCTGATTATGTTGGCGGCCTAACAGCCCAATCAAAAGAAACCAAGAAGGGTCTAATATCGGGAATAGTTGGTAATAGTCGGAAATCTTTGAACAGTGGTTGGAGGAAATGCCAAAACAACAGTCTATAAATCCTGACCGGTAAGGGAGTAGTATGGGGTAGAAGTGCGTTTCAAGGTCACTTTTGTGAGTTTTCCAAAGATAACCAGCTCGAATATAAAATGCTCAGGAGTCGGAAGGTAGAGTAAACGTCGAAGCAAAACTGCTGGAACGCGTCATGACAAGTGGCGAAGTACCATGTACAGTAGAAATACTCTCGGCATCTAAGATCGAAAAGTGTTCGGCGAATTCGGTGAAAAGTCATGGATATGCTCACTGTGCTGTTCAGTTTTATCGGCGTTGTACATCAAGAGTGAGAGTTTTTGCTACAAGAACGAAAAATCAGTCAGGAATGCTACTTACAATTTCAGCTCCGATTGCGTGTAGCAAACCGAAAAAATCGCCCGGATATGTGACGCCACAACGTTACTTCTGTATGTTTTTGGTGGTGGTGGTTAGTGTTTAACGTCCCGTCGACAACGAGGTCATTAGAGACGGAGCGCAAGCTCGGGTGAGGGAAGGATTGGAAAGGAAATCGGCCGTACCCTTTCAAAGGAACCATCCCGGCATTTGCCTGAAACGATTTAAGGAAATCACGCAAAACCTAAAACAGGATGGCCGGAGACGGGATTGAACCGTCGTCCTCCCGAATGCGAGTCCAGTGTGCTAACCACTGCGCCACCTCGCTAGATCTGTACGTTTTTCTCGAGTAACTGAAATACTGTGGCCTACAGCGATAACTTATCCCAATTCAGAAATTAACTACATTAAATTTCCTACGACAAGGTCATGCTGATTTTTCTTTGGGCCTGGGAGTTTGCAAGCAATGAGAGCGAGATTATCAACAGCTATAACATTGCGGGTGGGATAAAACGACAGCCGTACGTACAGGTGAATCACTCTATACATAGGGGAACATCTCAAATATCGTTCGACTGCACTGTTGGTGATAAGGCATTAGAAACAGTAACAGCTGTAGAATATCTCCAGGGAACAGTCCACAGTGAGCTAAAAAAATTGTTCAAATGGCTCTGAGCACTATTGGACTTAACATCTGTGGTCATCAGTCCCCTAGAACTTAGAACTACTTAAACCTAACTAACCTAAGGAGATCACACACATCCATGCCCGAGGCAGGATTCGAACCTGCGACCGTAGCAGTCGCGCGGTTCCGGACTGAGCGCCTAGAACCGCTAGACCACCGCGGCCGGCCACAGTGAGCTAAAGTGGAATGACCACATAGACGCAAAATTAGCTTGTTGCTGTCAAATAGCAACGTATGATACTCCTAATTTAACAGTGTACTACACTTCGATTTGGTGAGGGTCGTCAATACAAAATGCTCATCGATTCATTTAATCCGGCCGAGTATTGAGTACCCGCGATAGCTTCATTGAGAACGGACGCACTTTGCAATAGAATTTCCTTGTTATTCACATTATTAATAATTTTTTTCACGACGTCAGCAACAACATATAATGAGATGTAGTCCTTTCGTCGAACAGACAAATGTGTGATGAGTCATTTAATGCGTCATAGAAATCTGTCTGGTAGTTGACTGAAAACACACCTACGTCCCTTTGCAAGAATAATAGACGAAGTTAGATCAGCGATGGCGTGCACTAGTTCTGTGATGAAATTCTTTAATTTGTAACCGTTGTTCGTGGTGAAGACTTGCTCTCAAATAATACATGTTCCACTGCCTACATCACACAAAAATGCAACAATGAAATGACTGAAACACTATCGGGAATGCCTCATCAAGAACTTGGAATCGCTGGAGACCTTTTTCTCTCATCTAGTGTATTTAATTCTATGCTCAACATTGTTCGTTTCGTTGCTACGCGATCTGAAGTTTACGATTTACGACCGTCTTTGAAGAAAAACGGTCCTTCCATTATAGTGAACAAGGATTCATGAAAAGGTGTTGTGAAAAGAAAAGTAACGGGGTTTTATGCATAAAAGTACAGTCTCTCTTGTTCGCCAGATTTCTGATGACTTATTTTTCTGATAATGTCATGTAAAAGTGTCAGATATCTCCCAATTCTCCCCCCAACTCCTCTCACGTCAAAAAGGTAGTAGGTCACTTTTGCTAAGAATAGAATCCAAAGTGGTAGACCTAGTCGGCTTTAATTACTTTTAAAACGGTGTAAACTGCGAAGGCCGCAACAGTCTGTGTGGTTTCTTTGGCACTTGTGATAAGTTTGTAATTCAAGAGCCTACTTGTCCTAACTTTTAAATTGCGGGAAATTAAAAAAATCCAAAATGGACACTTGCCCTAAGTTTAAAACGATGGGAAATTAGAAACAGTCCATTTTTAAATTCAAAAAGTCAGTTGTGGTAGTGACCTATTATGTTCAATGTTCAGACAGTTACCACTGTGTGCAGTAGGATAGAATAGGGACATTTATTAAGTTAATGAGTGTCGAGATCTTGCTGGGGGTGGATAGCTCCACAGTTTGGCGACAGGGGTAACAGATGCCCATTATGACGGTTCAACAATTTCCTTGGTATCTCAGGAGCAGTCCTACCAACCATGCCTTCTTTGAGCTAAGCAAAGCCATAAACAATTTCCCTACCTCAAAGTCAGCCACATCTCCATGTCCCGGTTGGACAAAAATTTGCTTACGTTACCAGAATTGCAATCACGAAATTAGACGCCACAAGATCACACCCTACCTTTGCAGTCGCTGTGATTCCCCGCCACATAGCTTTGATGCCGCCTGTACACTCAATAGAGCAGTAGGTCAGCAACAGCTAAATGTTCTATGTTCCAATGCGATATTGTGTTGTTTGAGTTTTCTGTGGTACAGTGCACTGACGTATGTTTGGTAGCGAGCAAAATGCAGGAGCAAGGGCCTCCGATTGGTGTGCGTGATGGCCGAGAAGCCGTGCGAAAACAATCTATAGTTGTCGTAGGGAACGTGCTGAATGTATTTTACTGACCTGCCAACAGTGAAGCCAGGAATAATATAAATTTTGCGCAAGTTCATAAAATGACAACAAAAACTTGTGGTATTTTCGAATTTTACTGTACTCCATATTAAAAGTCCAGTAACGTCTGTAAAATACCTATATGAAGAGCTTATTTCAATAGTGGTACAAGTCCATTTTTGTTCATTTTGAGATACACAGTCCTAAAGTTAAATGAGCGCTGAAAAATCTGCAGTTGAAATACCAGAAATATACAAGCATATAGCTTCTTGCTAGAGATGAACTTTTCTTTCTGTTTGTTTGGATCATTAATTTCAGAAGCATTATAGGCAGAAAAGTGGAGGTAATGGACTTGTAGTACTATTGAAATAAGCCATTCATATGTGAGCACGTGTTTTGATTCTCCAACAAAGGGATACAAATAAAAGCGAAAATTAGGGATTCTGACGATTTTCAAAAGAAGGTAGTGTGTAGACTGTACTTCGATACTGCGACAGAAGAGAGTTTCCGATGGCTAGAATAATCCAAAGTGATCACCATGAAAAGATTAATTATACTGATTCAGACATTTCTAATTGGTTCAAATGGCTCTGAGCGCTATGGGACTCCACTTCTGAGGTCATCAGTCCCCATAGAACTTAGAACTACTTAAAGCTAACTAATCTAAGGACATCACACACATCCATGCCCGAGGCAGGATTCGAACCTGCGACCGTAGCGGTCTCGCGTTTCCAGGCCATAGCGTCTAGAACCTCTCGGCCACCACGGCCGGTTCAGCCATTTCTGTTCTTTGTCTTATCCTTTTACGTGGTTTTTGATTCATAAAGTATAATGATGGACAAAAGGTTTTAGAGAAAGCGGAGACACTGCAGCAGCAATAACGACGTTTTCTGCAAATTGCGCTTACTAGGTCCCGAGGGCAACAGTTTTGTAGAATACGTCGATAAAACTTGCACTTCACAAAACCACACGCAAAAATATATTTCACTCGAGTTTCACAGAAATATTTGGCAGAAAATATTTACAGCTACATTTGTGTGCATGGTGGGTGCAGTGACGAAGGCTCAGTAAGAGCTGCAACCAAAACATATTCGGGAGGTAGGGGATATTCTCGATCGTTGTAAGGTGAGCTGATGGAACTAAAGCCGGCCGCGGTGGTCTAGCGGTTCTGGCGCTGCAGTCTGGAACCGCGGGACTGCTACGGTCGCAGGTTCGAATGCTGCCTCGGGCATGGGTGTGTGTGATGTCCTTAGGTTGGTTACGTTTAAGT
Organism: Schistocerca cancellata; assembly: GCF_023864275.1. NCBI lineage: Eukaryota > Metazoa > Arthropoda > Insecta > Orthoptera > Acrididae > Schistocerca > Schistocerca cancellata. Next base: position 348,743,586 of record NC_064632.1, on the reverse strand, counting down.
AGTTCTAAGTTCTAGGGGACTTACGACCTAAGATGTTGAGTCCCATAGTGCTCAGAGCCATTTTTTTGATGGAACTAAAATACTGGCGACGGTAGAAAGCTAGTCGCGCGCTGCTGCACACGGAATCTCTTGTAAGGAAAGTGCGTTCGTACATAACAGAATAGAATAATGATATCTCAGGCGTTACCAAAATTAATTTCATACCTTTCTTAACGACTTTCTCGCTGGAGCTATCTACAAGGTCCAACAGAACCTATATTCATCAGCAACGACTATTTTCACTATAACGTCGCAATATTTTTATGCCACTTAAGGTATTTCATTTTTTGTCTCGGGTTACTTTTATGTTTTCACCATAAAATATGTATCACATGCATGTGTAAACTTTGAGAATGTTGCTGCATTATTTTCAGTCCAAATAAGTCAGTGGTTCTTTTTTATTCCACAGGTTGAAGTAAAAAAATATTTTTTTCAAAATTTCTTGTGACAGTAGTTCTTAATTTTTTTTGTAACAGCTGGCAAGAATTTTCTTTCGGAAGTACTCCATCACATTCTAGACTAAAAGTAGAGGTCTTATACTTTTTCGGAATCTTTAGCAACACTCTCGAATCTGTAGTGACTTGGCAAGACAGCCAAGTCACAATGCGAGGATGCCGAAATGCACGCGTTTAATTACACGCTGGCTGGCGTGAGGTATGGAACAGTTAAGGGGATTAATAGTAGCAAATAAAGTACGTAGTTGATATAATACTTAACTTTAATCCACAAGTGGAGTACATCGCGTCTGATGGTTCATGCTTCATTAGATACATAGCAAAGGATAAATGGCGCCTTGCTAGGTCGTAGCAAATGATGTAGCTGAAGGCTATGCTAACTATTGTCTCGGCAAATGAGAGCGTAGTTGTCAGTGATTCATCTCTGGCTAAGTCGGCTGTACAACTGGGGCGAGTGCTAGTACGTCTCTCTAGACCTGCCGTGTGGCGGCGCTCGGTCTGGCATCACTGACAGTGGCGACACGCGGGTCCGTCGTATACTAGCGGACCGCGGCCGATTTAAAAGCTACCACCTAGCAAGTGTGGTGTCTGGCGGTGACACCACAGAGTCATCATTAACTGCAATGCTCTTAGACCGTGAGATGCCCTTGAGGAGGCTGTAGTAAATGGTGTAGCCGTCGTACAATCGCATTCGCAAACTGCGAATACATTCCGTAATTTAATTCGTCGGTCTGGAAGCAACACTGCATCGAACTATACAGACACTGTTAAAGACGGACGCTGCCCTGTTGTACTACTCCGTATGTTGCAGGGTGGAACAGGAACGTTTACTCATTTCAAATATAACATCAGCCTTATATTTGTTCAAATAATCACAAAGTGAGACCATGGCAGGGTTTGCCGCTGACCCACGAGTGGGCGGGCAGTGTTGCGTCAGCCGCCCGAGGAGGCCGACCGCACCGTGCAGCGCTGTGCGGTGCTGTGCTGCGTCCCATCGACCGCGGTCCACCGCTGCCATTAGTCTCAATGTGAAATTTAGGCGGGCCCGTCGCGCGACCCACTGACGTCAGGAGATACCGTCAGTGTCACAGACTGGTCCAAATTCGCACCGTATCCGCCGTCTGACTAACTCTCAGTAACACACTATTGCTTCAAAGTTCAGATACAAGACACCGCTTTCTAAACCGACACGATTTTAAAATTAACCCTGCTCCAATTTTAGGACCGGGCAGCAATATGCCCAGACAGGATGCAGCTGCTGTACTGGAGGATTGCTATTTTCCATCATAAAGTGAATGAAATTCTTATAATGTTGTATGGTTACTATAGCTGCGCCAGTTAGATAAATCATTCCAAATAATTCAAAGTTCGGGCAACGTAACCATCCTTTATGAGGAATTTGCGATCTTTCTTGGATTTAGGAGGGTTTACCCTTTAGATAGCTCTATGGGGCTTATTCTAACTAAATCTGCAATCTTTGTTGATGCCTGGTGATCAATTTTCACAGGTAAAGCCGTAGAATCCGACTCTGCAGTTTGGTATTTCCCATGGTTAGCATTCCGAGGTAACAGAATTTAGGGCCACGACTGCGCCAGTTTATAAAAAGACCAACCAATTTACAGCAGAAAAATACATTTTCTGGCACAGATGACAATATTATTATATACCTAACGCTGCTTATTTGTGCAGGTAGGCTTTCGTGCAAGCGAAATACGCAAAAGTTACTATTTCTTACGGAACACTCGGTAACCTCTAAGAGTAGGACAATGGTCGTTAGTAAAATGCTACAGCGTCAATGTACTGGGTGATCAAAAAGTCAGCATAAAATTGAAAACTTAATAAACCACGGGATAATGTAGACAAAGAGGTAAAAATTGACACACATGCTTGGAATGACATGGGGTTGTATTAGAACGAAAAAAAAGAAAAACAAAGTTCACAAAATGTCCGACAGATGGCGCTGGACAGCAAAACTGCTACCGTGACGGGTAAGAGGTACGCCGATATGTTACAGAATCGCATCATCACCAGCCTGGCTGGTAAACACCTGCTGGAACGTACGATGTTTATGCAGGATGGCGCTCCACCCCATATTGCTAGACACCTGAAAGATCTCTTGCGCGCGTCGTTTGGTGATGATCGTGTGCTCAGCCGCCACTTTCGTCATGCTTAGCCTCCCAGGTCCCCAGACCTCAGTCCGTGCTATTATTGGCTTTGGGGTTACCTGAAGTCGCAAGTGTATCGTGTCGACCGACATCTCTAGGGATGCTGAACGACAACATCCGACGCCAATGCCTCACCATAACTCCGGACATGCTTTACAGTGCTGTTCACAACATTATTCCTCGACTACAACTATTGTTGAGGAATGATGCTGGACATATTGAGCCTTTCCTGTAAAGAACATCATCTTTGCTTTGTCTTACTTTGTTATGCTAATTATTGCTATTCTGATCAGATGCAACGCCATCTGTCGCACATTTTTTGAACTTTTGTATTTTTTTGGTTCTAGTAAAACCCCAGGTAATTCCAAGCATGTGTGTCAATTTGTACCTCTCTATCTACATTATTCCGTGATTTATTCAGTTTTCAAATTTATACTGCCTTTTTGATCACCCTGTATATATTTCAAAACGCATTCTAGAACACTTCCAGTGATATAGTGGTTTGTTAACGTGTTTCAGATGTAAGCTCTCAGAAAAAGGGCGCAAAAAGGAGCGATATGATAGTCCGGTAACCACTTCCTATATCTGCTTCCATGTAAATGAGGTGGAATGGAAACTTCACGCTCTCAACAGGCTTGGTCAAAAAATGTGGTACAGTTTCTACCACTCTAAGTAGATTATTTCCTATGGAAAGCGGGTGAGGAATCGCTGATCCTTTTGAACTAGATCTGTGTGGACTAGCGAGATAATGAATTTTAAAAACTGCAGGACGCTTCCGCATAAACATTACTTTGTACAATTTTCAAGTTACTTTGAAAGCAGTTGTGCAACCTCAAGGCGTGCCTGTGTAACAGGCAGTGAAGATCAACGATTATATTTGACGAGTATCGGCACTGATGAGCTGAAACGTCATAACCAGCTGCTTAGTAGCGCGTTGGCCCACATTTTACACCCGATACAGGGCCGATTCTGCATGGCATGGATTGCGCAAACCCTTAGATATGTGGTACTAAATGTTTATGAAATCGCTGTAAATTGCGGAACCTGACGTGCCATCGGGTTCTAATCAGACGAATTTGGTGACGAAGACATCAAAGGAAGCGCTCCCCGTACCAATGTAGTAAGTTTCTGGCCTTGTACCGCTGATAGTTATGCTGCAGGAGGACATCATACATAAAGGAATGCATCAAATACAACTCTGAAATTCAAACATGACGATGGAGGAGAAAGATAAATTTCCAAAACTACATATGACGAAATTGACATACACAGTAAAGTGCAAAGGTGCGTGGTGCACATGAGGAATTGCAGCTGAGGGGTTCGTTCAGTAGCAGCACTGAAAACATGGCAGAGGACAGAACATGGACATCATGATGGTTTAACGCGGTTCTGATTTCTTTAGACATATATTTTAAAATAAGATCAGGCTGGTAGTACAGCACAGCTCTGCTAGAGACGCACGTACAAGCGCCGCATGACCGTAGGACTTTTCCACAAGGCTTCCTATCAATTTCATCTACATCTAGATCATACTCCGCAATCCACCTAATGGTGTGTGGCGGAGGGTACTTTAGGTACCACTGTCTGATGCCTCCAACCCTGTTCCAGGCGCGAATACTGCATGGGAAGAATGATCGGAAGTAACATGTTGTCTGACTCCACCTGAAAAGTGCTGTCCTGAAATTTCAATAGTAACACCCTCCGTGATGCACAACGCCTCTCTTGTAACGTCTGCCAGTGGAGTTTGTTCAGCATCTCCGTAACGCTCTCTCGCCAGCTAAACGATCCCGTGACGAAACGCCTCGCTCTTCGTTGAATCTCCTGTATCGCCTCTTTCAGTCCGACCTGATAGGGATCCCAGATAGATGAACAGTACTCAAGAATCGGGCGAACACTCGCTTTGTAAGCCACTTCTTTCGTGTATGAGTTACATTTCCTTAAGATTATTCCGATGAATCTGAGTCTGGTGTCTGCTTTTCCCATTATCTGTTTTATATGGTCATTCCACTTGAGGTCGCTCTGGATAGTTACGCCTAGATATTATACGGCAGACGCTGTCTCCAGCTGTTTGTCATCAGTTGTGTAGCTGTACAGTCGTGTATTTCATTTCCAGTGTATGCGAAATACGTTACATTTATTTACGTTCAGGGCCGACTGCCAGAGCTTGCACCATTCATCAGTCCTCTGTAGGTCGTTCTGCAAATGCTTACTACCTACTTGCTAATGCTTTGGTGTAGATAACTGCATCACCCGCGAATATCGTTAAAGAGCATCCGACGCTTTCTACTAGGTCGTTTATATGTATTGTAAACATCAACGGTCCTATCACCCTTCCGGGTATTATCTTTACATTTATCGATTCAGTTCCGTTAAGAGCGACGTGCTGAGTTCTATGTGCAAGAAAGTCGTGAATAAAATCACGAATCTGCTCCGATACTCCGTACGCTCGTACTTTTTTCATTAAACAGCAATGCGGAACAGTGTCAAATACCTTACTGAAATAAAGGAACACGGCATCAGCCTGAGCGCCGTTGTCCACTGCGCTGTGGATCTCATGGAGGAACAGAGTAAGCTGAGTTTCGGAGGATCTCTGTTTGCGGAATCCATGTTGTTTCTTATAGAGGAGATGTTTATATGCTCAAGGATTATGACGTATATTGAAAATGAACATGTTCCGTAATCCTACAACAGATTGACGTCAACGATATAGGTCTATAATAGTGTGGATCTGTCTTACGGCCTCTCTTAAAAACAGGAATGACCTGCGCTTTTTTTCAGTCGTTAGGTACCTTTCCTTCCTCAAGCGATCTAAGATAAATTAATGCCAGAAGGGGAGCAAGTTCTTTCTCCTAATCTTTATAGACTCTTATATGTATCTCATCTGGTCCTGCACCTCTCCACTACTAAGAGATTGTAGCTGCTTTTCAGTTCCGCAGTCGTTTATCTCAGTATCTGCCATTTCGACGTTCGCACGACGGTTGAGAGGAGGGACAGTGTTACGATCTCCAGCGGCGAAACAAATTCGGAAGTCCGAATCCAGTATTTCGGCCTTCTCTGTGTTATCATCCGTTTCGGTGCCGGTGAATAGATGATTTTGACCCACTTACTGATTTTACGTACGACCAAAATCTCTTAGGGTTTTTACTCTGGTCGGTTTAGAACGTCTAACTTCCCAAATCGTTGAACGCTTCTCTCATTGCTCTCCTTACGCTCATTTTCGCTTCGTGCAGCTTCTGTTTGTCAGCTAGGCTTTTTCTTCTCTTGAATCTGAGATGAAGTGCTCTTTGATAACGTAGCGCTTTTCTAACATGGCTATTAAACCATGGTGGATCCTTCCCATCCCTCAAAACCTTACACGGGACTGCACAATTTCGGACGAATGCTGGCATGGTTCCTTCACCTAGTTGACTGGTGCTTTGTACCCATGTCAGTGCGATCTGTAATGATGCTGATATCGATGGGATATTAAATTCGAAACACGCTTCTAATAAGCAGAAAGCAATCTATTATTGGGGCCAGAATTGCATTCTTGAGCGATTTTAAGCGATTCCTCACAAAAATTCTAATGGACAACTTGGTTCCTGCCCAAGCTGCTTGCAAGTGTACTAGATGCGAAAGATAAACGGCTTAGTTCACATCCCACTTTAGTTTCTTCGTTTCACAGGCTCTAACATAAGTAGGGAATTCAACTTGACCTGTAGCTCATTGTCCAACCTTCTGTACTGTTCTTTCTCAGCAAATAATACTGCTATTGGTGTTCTTTCATTTTAATGTTTACGCAGCACTCTTATTTTGCTCTTTGATGATATCTCATTTACAAACGTAAGGGTGTGATCCAAGGAATAATTCCATGCCTAACGTTTCGTCTGTCAATGCTGAAGACACACAGAAAGACAACGATCGTCAGACGCGGTTGCCGAAGGTTAGCAGGTAACATCGACCGACAGCGCAGTCAGAGGACGTCCGATTCCCTTCGTCAGTTTCTGGCTGATTCGAGAGCTTAGGATACGAAGGGTTGGTACCAATTCTGTGTATCAAGTAGGTTAGATTTTAACGTGTTAGGGTGGGATGGATGCCATGACGCCTGTGACGCCTGTGTTCTTGCAGACTAGTACTTCATTGCGGCTTTTTCTATTAAAAGACCCCGGATGCATGTGAATGAGCTATATCTATCTCGAAAATACCAGGCGAATACTGTACTTCAAGTTATCGGCATAACCAAACAAGTTTTACGAGTAAGTGACATGACGAGATAAGCGTTCCATTACGTACTCGAAATTCGGGGTGACCTTGAAAATTAAGTTACAAACACTCTGTATTTGCTTAAAGTTGTGCAGACGTACGTCAATTAACGTTTAATGACAGTCATTCAGCATACGTATCAAAGATGAGCATAAATTCAGAATAAGGTATTCCGAACACCTACAGCACTGAAAAGTGGAAATACGAGTACATAGCTATCGCGCACCGCCTTTAGAAACCACTTCACGTAACAGAATCACCACCCTTCTAAGCTGTAATAATAATTTGTAGGCACTAATGCCAACCTACCGCAGCCCTAAAAATAATTCACTACAGTAACTATAAGCGTAAATACGCCAGCCTTCTCACTTGAAAAAAATACTTCTTGAGTTTGTAATTTACACCTAAAATTTCCAACAAAGATTTTTACCAGGTTATGGTTTCCAGTAAACTTGCGATTTCACTGCATAGATTCTCATCTATTATCGATTATGAATTTTTTATCGTTAGAGTGCAAGAAACTCAGTCTTTCTTTGACGCCGGCCGGAGTGGCCGTGCGGTTCTGGGCGCTACAGTCTGGAGCCGAGCAACCGCTACGGTCGCGGGTTCGAATCCTGCCTCGGGCATGGATGTGTGTGATGTCCTTAGGTTAGTTTGGTTTAATTAGTTCTAAGTTCTAGGCGACTGATGACCTCCGAAGTTAAGTCCCATAGTGCTCAGAGCCATTTGACCCAATCTTTCTTTGAGTAAACGTATCAGTTTCTCACGCCCTATATTTCGTGTGTGAAAACATCGATCCATTTGACCATAGCAAAAAAAGGTGAAGTTCACCGTTTGCGGTCCGAAGGCTGTAGGATCGGGCGATGAGATCGCCTAAGGTGTGATCCCTCACCTAGTGGCCTACTGATGCGGAAAGATCGGCCGTCTTCAGCCGATATCGGTCGTCGGCGGAATCGCCCGACATCGGAGCCACTGTGACCACAGCCTAACATCGCACAGTCGCGCCGAAATATGCTGTTGATGTTGTAATCGGGCAAGAGTTGGCTCTGTTTTTCGTATTCATCACTGTGATCCACAACTTGTCTAACTTCATTCCGTCTTCTTTTCTTTTGAAATTGCCCTGGTGCTTTTGAATTTGTATGAACTTTATGTATATCCCACCGTTGCAATTAATAGATCTTACTGAGACCACAGTGTGAGAGAAACGAATTCGGTGGTTTTCTGCTTCTGGCGTATGATCTGCTACTGCTGATTTATTCGACTTGCCCAGGCAACAACTGCTCTTCTATTCCTTATGGTGTGTGCTAATGAATCTATTTTCTGTTTCTATGTTTATCTGGGTTTCATATGTGTAAGGGGTTTTATATACCCTTGTAAAGATTCTACGCCTGCCCCTTGGTAGCGATCAAGTGTTACAGGAACTACAAGTAGAAGCATTAGCACTCTCCTTAAGGAACACTAGAGCGGTTGTTACCTGGGCAAGACAGGTAAATCAACAGTAGCAAAGCATACACTAGGACCAGGAAACTTCCAAATATGTTTCTCTGACATTCTTATTTTAGCAAGAGCTAACAATTACCATGGTATGATGAACAGAGAGGCCATAGAAATTGACAAGCATGAAAACAATTTCAAAAGAAAACAAGAAAGATTGAAATTAGTCAAGCTAGTGTCATTAGCGCTACATAAAACAAACAGCGCCAACTGTTCTCCACGGGAAGCTCCCCACGATCATCGGCAGTAGCCTGATGACGTCACAAAGAGCCCATCGCGTAAGTACATGCAATCAGTTCGGCTTGTTGAGCTTGTTTGAGTCTGTGGTAGCTTTCTGAGTTGTTATGACGCCTGATGATATCTCCAGCATTGGAAGATGAAACGTTAGGCAGAGAATAATGCCTTGAACGACGGCCTTATGCCCATAAGTCGAATGTCAGCAATAACAAAAATACCGGTCGCGAAAACCTGTTTATGATTTTGCTCTTTGTCTGGTTTGACACAGCTTTCCACTTTAATTTATGCGCCATTTTTCATCTATACATAACTAACGCTCTTCTACATCTACATCTACATTTACACTCCGCAAGCCACCCAACGGTGTGTGGCGGAGGGCACTTTACGTGCCACTGTCATTACCTCCCATTCCTGTTCCAGTCGCGTATGGTTCGCGGGAAGAACGACTGTCTGAAAGCCTCCGTGCGCGCTCTAATCTCTCTTATTTTACATTCGTGATCTCCTCGGGAGGTATAAGTAGGGGGAAGCAATATATTCGATACCTCATCCAGAAACGCACCCTCTCGAAACCTGGCGAGCAAGCTACACCGCGATGCAGAGCGCCTCTCTTGCAGAGTCTGCCACTTGAGTTTGTTAAACATCTCCGTAACGCTATCACGGTTACCAAATAACCCTGTGACGAAACGCGCCGCTCTTCTTTGGATCTTCTCTATCTCCTCCGTCAACCCGATCCGGTACGGATCCCGCACTGATGAGCAATACTCAAGTATAGGTCGAACGAGTGTTTTGTAAGCCACCTCCTTTGTTGATGGACTACATTTTCTAAGGACTCTCCCAATGAATCTCAACCTGGTACCCGCCTTACCAACAATTAATTTTATATGATCATTCCACTTCAAATCATTCCGCACGCATACTCCCAGATAATTTACAGAAGTAACTGCTTCCAGTGTTTGTTCCTTATAATCATACAATAAAGGATCCTTCTTTCTATGTATTCGCAATACATTACATTTATCTATGTTAAGGGTCAGTTGCCACTCCCTGCACCAAGTGCTTATCCGCTGCAGATCTTCCTGCATTTCGCTACAATTTTCTAATGCTGCAACTTCTCTGTATACTACAGCATCATCCGCGAAAAGCCGCATGGAACTTCCGACACTATCTACTAGGTCATTTATATATATTGTGAAAAGCAATGGTCCCATAACACTCCCCTGTGGCACGCCAGAAGTTAGTTTAACGTCTGTAGACGTCTCTCCATTGAGAACAACATGCTGTGTTCTGTTTGCTAAAAACTCTTCAATCCAGCCACACAGCTGGTCTGATATTCCGTAGGCTCTTATTTTGTTTATCAGGCGACAGTGCGGAACTGTATCGAACGCCTTCCGGAAGTCAAGAAAAATAGCATCTACCTGGGAGCCTGTATCTAATATTTTCTGGGTCTCATGAACAAATAAAGCGAGCTGGGTCTCACACGATCGCTGTTTCCGGAATCCATGTTGATTCCTACAGAGTAGATTCTGGGTTTCCAAAAATGACATGATACTCGAGCAAAAAACATGTTCTAAAATTCTACAACAGATCGACGTCAGAGATATAGGTCTATAGTTTTGCGCATCTGCTCGACGACCCTTCTTGAAGACTGGGACTACCTGTGCTCTTTTCCAATCATTTGGAACCTTCCGTTCCTCTAGAGACTTGCGGTACACGGCTGTTATAAGGGGGGCAAGTTCTTTCGCGTACTCTGTGTAGAATCGAATTGGTATCCCGTCAGGTCCAGTGGACTTTCCTCTGTTGAGTGATTCCAGTTGCTTTTCTATTCCTTGGACACTTATTTCGATGTCAGCCATTTTTTCGTTTGTGCGAGGATTTAAAGAAGGAACTGCAGTGCTGTCTTCCTCTGTGAAACAGCTTTGGAAAAAGGTGTTTAGTATTTCAGCTTTACGCGTTTCATCCTCTGTTTCAATGCCATCATCATCCCGGAGTGTCTGGATATGCTTTTTCGAGCCACTTACTGATTTAACGTAAGACCAGAACTTCCTAGGATTTTCTGTCAAGTCGGTACATAGAATTTTACTTTCGAATTCGCTGAGCGCTTCACGCATAGCCCTCCTTACGCTAACTTTGACATCGTTTAGCTTCTGTTTGTCTGAGAGGTTTTGGCTGCGTTTAAACTTGGAGTGAAGCTCTCTTTGCTTTCGCAGTAGTTTCCTAACTTTGTTGTTGTACTGCGATGGGTTTTTCCCGTCCCTCACAGTTTTACTCGGCACGTACCTGTCTATAATGCATTTTACGATTGCCTTGAACTTTTTCCATAAACACTCAACATTGTCAGTGCCTGAACAGAAATTTTCGTTTTGATCTGTTAGGTAGTCTGAAATCTGCCTTCTATTACTCTTGCTAAACAGATAAATCTTCCTCCCTTTTTTTATATTCCTATTAACTTCCATATTCAGGGATGCTGCAACGGCCTTATGATCACTGATTCCCTGTTCTGCACTTACAGAGTCGAAAAGTTCGGGTCTGTTTGTTATTAGTAGGTCCAAGATGTTATCTCCACGAGTCGGTTCTCTGTTTAATTGCTCGAGGTAATTTTCGGATAGTGCACTCAGTATAATGTCACTCGTTGCTCTGTCCCTACCACCCGTCCTGGCGTGATACTGACATAGTGGGTAATAAAGGCGAGTGGGAGTTCTGTGATTGCATGTATTCGTTTTAGACTATCGTTACTCTAATCTATGTACACCCGCCAATCGTTGTAGCACCGTTCGAGTCTTGTACCAAAGGCAGTAATCCTGCTATAACACGTCAAACACGGAGGGGTGTGAAGAGGGACATCACCTGTAGGGGTGACTGCGACAACTCAAAATGGAATTCTCGTACACAGTATAGGGCATACACACATCCAATTTCACTGCAATTTTTTAAACCTTTCTGTTTTTCCTCTGTAACTGCAATGATATTGTATAGCTTTATAGAGAGAACTCTCAGATTTGGTATTATCAATATGTATATCTATGATCATGAAATGAAAGGACTAAGAGACAAACTTTCTGATTCAGCTTGCCTCAGCTTCATCCAACAGTTGACCATTGTCGACCTCTAGCCTGGAGCATAATTTCTGATTACCTGTTACACACTTGAGCCTTTGGCCGCCTGTAGTTTTCAGTTCATCTGCTAACGTTAAGGTGGTGTTAACGAGCAGTAACATCGATACTAACAGACTCTGAAAGAAGACAGTTCGTCAGTGATCAGCAGAAACTGCCTCAAACCTACTGGAAGAATGTAGAGATAATGTCTCTAATTTTGCGACAACATATGTGGCTCGTGGCGAAACTTCATCTGTTAAATGTAATATCTAAATTCGTTATAGGTACGGGTTTGCGTTAAAGAAGGTTGTGGGCAGTCTATGCCACGAACCGACAGTTAACAAAACTGTTCACATATGAGAATGCAGGCTTTCTTGTTGAATCTCGATGATAAAATCTTCTCGGGCTGACAGCCGAGTCAATGCGATGTTCTCTGGCAACGTTTCAGCTAGTCTCTTACTTGCCATCTTCAGGCGAAGTCTCGGGTTGACCAGGTTATCACTGACCGTTATCTCAACTGAGTCCCAGATATCATTCGCTCTCCACAGCCTCTTGATTTCTTCAAATTGAAACGTGTGTTCTTCACTGAGGCTGTGCTCTACTACCGCAGATTTTTCCTTTTGTCCGAGGCGAACGCTTCTCACACGTTCAGAGATGCGTTGTGTGATGCAACATTCTGTCCAATATATTATTTTCCACACTCAGAGGGAATGCTGTAGAAACCCGGTGTTCTTACACCCAAATTATCCTTCATTGAGCCCAGCATATTACCATCTTCTGTCCTCCAGCAAAAATCAGAAATTGAGCGTCATCGATCTTGAACAATGAAAATTGGTAATCACAACTGTTAATTTAAATGAGTCAAAAACCACTTTACAGTGGAACTAATGTTATTACGCTTTAGTTTTCCTGTAAACTAGGTGTATGTCTTCATTTTCAATTTTTATAATTTTACTGTCGGTGATTCAGTCGACAATTATGCGAAGAGAAGAAGCTGAAATTTTTTTACCTTGTCAAAATTTACACTCATTAGTATTAGTCACATAAATCTTTATATAAATAATTATTTCCATAAAACTTTATGTGGGTTGTGCCTGAAAATAATTTCAACTAAGACAGTTATAGTAAAATTCATTTGAACGGTACTCTGTTGTTGAAGGATGTGGGTGCTATGTATAATCTTATCGTGTCATATTTACATGGCTGTAGATGTAAAAACCTTTGTCTGGATCGTCACATTCGTAATTTTCCACCTTTTTTTGAAGAACGTTCATTGCAAATTTAATGAAACGCCATTATAGTACTGTAAGTGCCCTAGAATGCATTTTGGAATGTACGAGTGTTTGCACATGATGTATCATTTCGCTGACGACCATTCTACAACTCTTTGAGGTTATCATACATGCTGACACATTGCGTAACTGTAACTATTAAATTTTCGTTAGCATCAGCGCCGACCTGCAGCTAAAATCTGTGTTAGTTATACAATAATACTGCCGTCTGTCATGAACAATATGTATATATTATTTGTTGTTTTGCTAAAGCTGAGCGATTGTCGTTCTTGATTCTACTACGTCAGAATGATAACCATGGAAAATCACAGTTGCTGAACCACATTCTGAATGTGGCTTTGCCTGTAAAAATTCTTAATCAGACTGCAGTAAAGATGCCAAATTCCGTTGGAATATACCATACACAGCCTGTCGGGTGGGGCACGCCTTAGCAATATTATTATGCAGGGACATTTAACTCCTATCTAAAAGCCAAATTCTCCGAGCACCAACGCAGACCGCAAATTCTGCAAAAGGAATAGTTACACGGCCTATAGTCTTAATTATTTACAATAATTTTCCTCACTCGTACAGCTATACAAAGGTAACAGCCACAGATCTTTATAAACTCTTACGTCATTTTCCGTTGGGAAATAGTTGTCCTTCAGCTCAATAGTCTGCACCACGTCTGGGTATGCTGATGTCCAATTCTAAAACTGGAGCAAGGTTAAGTGTATAATCGTGTTGCATTAGAAACTCATCTGGATTATAACGGAAAGCAGTTCCCTAGATCTAAACTTAGAGTGACGGACCGTGACTAAGAGTAAGTCAGCCTGTTAATATGGCACGCGTTTCAACCATTCGATGGAGCTGAATGTGTGGTACTTCGCTATTGTGCTCTTTGGGAATTTTACGTCATTTTAAAGCTAGGGCAAGAGAGCTCTTTTAGTCTTAGCGCAAGTGGCCTGGCAATCATGTAGACAGTTCCAGCTTTAACCTAATAAGGATTTTTAGAATATTCTGCCGTTTTAAACAGGGATTTTTTAATTTACCGCTAGTTTAAATTTTTGGAAAACGACTAGGCCCACCATCTTGGATTCTATCCATAGCATAGAGAGACACTTCTACTGTGTTGTCAGAGGGGTGGAGGGCATGAGTGAGGAAGAATTTTGACACTATTGCATGACATCATTGGAGAAAATAGACTTACACAAATCTGTATTCGTACCACAGATTCGTATCATAGGATACTAACAGCCATGGACAGAGGCAGGCAAATGGATTCCATTATATAAAGCTTTCTGCTAACAAAACATGCCCTCTGTTCAACATACAAGACAGAGAGAAACTCAAATTTGCTCACTTCAGTTTCCCACTCAGAACGACTTATTCCCTGTTTTCCAATGAACCAGGCTTATACGCTGCTAAGATCAGTGGCGTTCGACGAGGTAATCTAGTCCAAAAGTCCACTGCATGCACTTTCCCCCGCAATATTCGTTTGAAAGTTGGTTGAGATGGGCAGACATTCACTGACAACAGCACTTCCTGTTTGGTTGGAAACCGATTGTCTCTCACAAGACGTGACGATCGTCTCTGGATCCTATCGGTTAGGATTTTTTTTCACCACCACTGCTTACGCCTTGTGGACAAGGCTGCGAACGTTACACCATTCATTGCTCATATGTTGTACAGCTTGAAACCAACAAACTGGGCAACTTCAGTTCTGATGTGGTCACGCACCCGTCCAAAAACAATAGCTTCATTGTGTCACGCCTCCCCGTGGGCTCGTCTTACTACGCTAATTCCATACAACTGACTCGAAACACACACCACTTCCTGGCCATGGCTTATGTAAGTAGAGGAAGGCCACAAGACAGAATAGTACACCACCTACTGCGTTTCAAAGCCGCCAGTGGTCTCTATTAAGGGGGTGAATAGTAGTGGCCCACTGTGCTTAGTTCCCACTGATATTTAGGTGGTCAAACAGCATTTGCTGTACTGCTGTGCAACCATTGATTTGGTGATGACATGATTTGTTGTGTCCATTAACTTCAGGCTTCCTCTATGACAGTGACGTATCAAAATAGTGCACTATTATTAATTACTTGTGCACTATTATTTATTACTTAATTATAAAGTTTACTTTTGCCCGACACATGAGTTTGTAATAGGCTCAGATTCTCTGTGAAATTGGAATACAGTGTGAAGAAAAATTCATACACTTGGACTTCGCAGTGTCGTTCCTCACATACTGGAAAACAAAAATGTTTCTCATAATATTTCATCCTGCGCATATTTAGGGCAGTAAATGGCTATCTGGTAACATTGTAATCACATGTGCGGTAACTACCTCCGTCAGGAAATCCATTAACACCGTGCAGTTGGTGCAATGGATGGTGTTTTGGGTTAGCATGCAGGGAGTCGAGGGTTCGATACTGGGACCAGGCTCATCTGTTTTTATATGCTAAAAGTAGTCTGCGTGGTGCGGTATCTGGCGTTTTAATCGACATACAGTGATTACAGTGGGTCTTGTAAAAAACATTTGCAGTTACCTCCTACAAACACAAAAATGCAACTACAATCATTTCCATTGGTCAACTTTTAAAGAAACCTTTTGCTTGTCGTGGATGCGAATTGTTTCGCGCCACTGCATCTCCTAGATTCCACAACTGTTTTCTGTGTGCCCTCCCCCAAACCCCATCGAAATTATTTGCAAAGCACGTTGCTATCCCGACTGGTGACGTAAGGTCCTAAGAAAATGTAACGGATGAGAATGTGGCAAGAATAATTGTTGGTATTAATCGTTGGGTCTATTCGGGCACAGAAATAAGAAGTTTAGGATCTACTAGTTGTAGTGGTGAGACGCACTTCACAATCATGACGTGCCAAATGTTTCTGTAAAAGCTCACCTAAGAAAACGAATGTACTCATATTTCCATTTCCGTGTTTGTAGTACGTAGCTGCAACTGGTTTATTGAAAGCTCACTATAATGGCTCTATGATGATTAAGACGCCAGATACCGCACCCCCTAGATAATTTTAGCAAGTAAAAAGATATAAGCCTGACCTTGTATAGAACCCTCGACCTCGTGCATGCTAACGTAAAACACTGTCCACTGCATTAACTTCACGGCACTACTGCCACCCTGTGACAGAGCTACTCAACGTACATGTGATTACAGTCCTGTCAGGCTGCCAATCCGTAACGTCCATCTAAAAACTAAGCTACATCCGAACAGCCCAGGAAGACCCAACGGTACTGACCGGCTTCCGTGTCATCCTCACCGACACCAGTCACTGGTTGCGGATATGGAGGGACATGTGGTCAACTCACTGCTCTCCCGACCGTATATCAGTTTACGAGACCGGAGCCGCAACTTCTCAATCAAGTAGCTCCTCAGTTTTCCTCAGAAGAGCTGAGTGCACCCAGCTTGCCAACAGCGCTCGGCAGACCAGATGGTCACCCATCCAAGTGCTAGCCCAGCCCGACAGCGGTGATCTGACGGGAACCGGTGTTACCATTGCGGAAAGGCCGTCTCCCTTAACGTCCATTTACTGCCCTAAATATTCGCAAGACGAAGTTTTGTGGGAGATATTTGCGTATTGCTAGTATGTGAGGAATCGCGCCGTGAAGTCTGAGTGCGCCAATTTTCTTCACCCTGTATATCGGGCTCTTGAAGGCTCACACAGTCACTTTGAATGTGCTTGACAGTTGTTACCTAATTAGTAAGCCGAAATTCGTGAAGTGAAGTCTCTTCGACCTTTGGTAGGAACCAGTGGCTTTGGTATCTGAATTAACTATAAAATTATGTCTCGCCTGCCTTTTAATTCAGTTCAACAGGTAATCGGTTTCGACTTTGCAACCAAAATCAGACCTTAAAAATGCAGCGATACACATCACTTGCACATGTAGTTTTCGACTACACGTCCTCTATGTCGCTGCTGCTGCCTGTAAAGCAGGAACTGGTTATCTGTTTGTGGAAACTAGAATGAGAATTCCTCAGATTTGGAGAAAATCAGTTTCTAATAAAATCGGTTGTAGTATAACAATAGGAATTACTCCTTAAAATTAGATAATGATGAGCCCTCTTGTATTGATAGTGTTGTTGACATATGCCTTGCCTCTGGTTCCTAATTTCTCTGGTCCAGCAGCCTTCAACATGGCAAGTGTGTTGTATAACTTTAGTTCTATTTCTTTCTTCTTACACTTAATCTCATGAAACTGTCTTCACTTTTCTTAACTTTTGCCCCCATTATCAGGCTTAATATGCTCTTATATTCCATAATGCCAACTTGATCCTCATCTAAAAGATCATAAATTTTCTTTTCTGTCCTTTAGCATTTATTCTAGTAAAAAAATAAAAACCGCAGGTGTTGTCAACCTTCTCTATCATTTTCATTTAATGCTCCTATGTCATTACTGGTTATAATACTGATAAAAATTACAAAAAAGCAAGTAGTTTTCCTTAAGTAAAGGAAATATGTTCATTAGATATCAATATGAACAGAAGCTGTGAGATCACCTAACAGTTTTGAAACTACAATGAGAGAGAAGTTCAAATGAAGTAAGTGGTCGATATTCAAGCTGCTGTTATCACATTTATAGAACAAAATGTTAACTCTGTTTCCAGTTTTGCGTGTGAAAGAGTGGATCAAATCTTCAAAAGACGACCCACATCATATTAAGCGGGGTAGGACGTCAAAACAGGCCGACTTCGAGCAGGAGAGGCACTAAGGGACATTTTAATTTCCACTGTCTATACTTTTACAAATAAATTCATAAACCTTTGTCAGCATGACCAAGAAGGATTCAGAATTTACACTCATAGCAGTGGAAGTTCGAAAACATAACGAATTAATGTTCTTTACAAGTGAAATTTCATCATTTTTTCACGTACTAATGGCAGCATTTGTTGCTATAGGACCACTTTTCTTCATAAGTAAGAGAGATTGTTCGATGAATTTTGCACAGCATACAAACCATACTTAAAGGTGTATGAAACTCTAGAATTTTCCACATCTATTAAAAACTGTGGTAAAAATTGTGTTTTTTCTAAACACGAATTTTAAAATATAACAGCTCACTCGTTTTTTCATAAATTAAATAAATCATAGAGTTTCATACACCTGTAAGTATGGTATGTATGCTGTGCAAAATTCATTGAAGAATGTCTCTAACTTATGAATAAAAGTGTACCCATAGAAACAAAGGCAGCCATAAGTAAGTGAAAAATTAAGAAATTTCACTTGTAAAAAAAATTATTTTGTTATGTTTTCGAACTTCCACTGAAATGAGTGTGAATCCTGAATCCTTCCTGGTGATGCTAACGAAGTTTTATGAATTTATTTATGAAAGTATAGACACTGGAAATTAAAATGTTGTGTGATGCCTCTCCAGCTCCAAGTCGGCCCATTTGACGTCCTACCCCCCTTAAGACTATTTTCGAACACATTGTTCCACTAAACAAACACTAAACCATATCAGACCATTTTAAAGTTGCATATGTACTGTGCAATACACTTAGTTGAGGTCAATGCATTAATAATAGACTGTTGATCAAGCATGATATACATTTATGTAGCAACTACTTGTAGCTATTTTTTATTTAGGGAAATACATGAATGCTAGAAAATTTGTGGAATAAATATCTAATAAAATACATTTCTCTCTTTACAGATTGTGAATATGTCTTACTCCTATTTCGCCATTCTTCGAAACTTTAAAGATGACTAGAAGCAACAAGTAACGCTGTTCTTGAATCAAGGCGCCACTGGACTTCATAAACTATACTCTGATTCTGTATGGACATTTTATGCTAAGGATAATTATGTGTTAGTTTAACTACTATGTACTGCGCATGGCTGAATTATATTCCTTTACTCATCACTACACTGTAACTGAAGGACACAATAAAAGATGAAACAAGACCCAGTATTTCGCTGCATTTAACAAGTATGCATCTCTGCTGCAAATTTCTTCAGATTAACCTGGAAGATTGACATTGGAGGTAGGTACAAGGTAAGGAGTACAGAATGGTTACAGAAAACACAGGAGAATGCTACCAGACCCAGTAGTATCCATGTCGCTTTGGGCTAGCAGACAAAATAAAATATAGATCAGCGAATGCTCTGCTGATTGTATTCATTATGTGAAGAAAGATTATTCTCATGTACCTGATGAACCAGAATCCCTGCTAACAAGATTACAGCCTTGCTGTACCTACGAAACATATTTCTATTAGATGTAAATATTATCCACACAAAAACTGTCATTAGGAGTTTCTGTAGAACCCTTGGAGAGCAATTCACAGTTGTAATTGTAGTTTTTCTCGCAAATAAGGAAATATTTATTTACAAGGTTAAAACTTTCCACAGTTTCCTCCGTTACTACAGTGTACCCATCAACACGTCTTATGTGTTCTTGGAAGTCGTGGTATTATTGTTTTTCTCGCGAATTTCTGAAGAGTCGTTCATTGTACAGAGAACTTTATAACTATAGTGTATCTATGAAGAACTCTGAAAAAACGATGCTTTTCGAAAGTCGGATCCAGCTTCACATGATGACGGATTAGCTGCCAGGTAAAAAGACAGAAGTTAATTTAGGATGGACTTGAAATTACGATTAATGAGAAGAAAAACAATGAAACGTCTTGGACAGAACTTTCTAGTGTTCAATCATTGACTATCTTCACAGGTACAGTTTTTTTTTATAAAAATTGATATTGAACCTAATGGGCACACCGTCAGCTTATCTTATTGTTGCCAGTAATTATAAAAGTTGTTGAAAACGTTGTATGCAATGAGTTCATGAACATTGGAAGTTGTCGGCATGTGTTACAAAAAGCTGAGACGACTGTCATAGGTACTGAGAAGCAAGCCCTCATATTTCAGTGATAAACAGAATAGTAGGTGTAAAGCCAAAAGAAAACGTTTTTAACATTATCTGAGTCGAAAAACGCCTTTAAGGTATGACATGGTATACACTATAATAAATCCTGCACAATGGAAAGAGAAATCAGGCCTACTTATTTCAAAGGTAATGCATGAAAGAACAGATCCATAAAGCAATGAGTTACATGATCATGTGTTAGCCTTTTGCTTAAAGCTTCTAGCTGTGCAGTGGGACAGTTTTCCTGGTTGTGTATGCACACTAATATATTCATATTCAGGAGACAATCAATATTTGAAACATCATTTACCAGTAAACCCAAAATTCTATTGAGAATAGTAAGTGGGTACACTGAGTGCACTAAGTATGTTTCTAATGCACAACCTTTATTATGCATTAATTAAATTAATTATATTAATATATATTTGTACAATATGATACATTTTCATTAATTTAATTAATTCATGAAAACAGTTGTCCATTATGAACATGTCTAGTGCACTCAACATAGTCACTTACTTCTATACATGAAAATGTAAGCGAATTTTGAGTGCACTATACAGTAAATGAAATAAAATTTTAGTTGAAAACAATGTGTATTTCGAGAGCACTAGAATTATTTAAAAGAAAATTTTGATGTATCAAATGTTAAATAATTAAATATTAACTCTAAAAAATAAATTACATTGAATGATCTATGTTTGGGTTTTAGTTAACGCTAATATATTACACCAAATTCAGTGGGGATGGCCATCTTGTACAAGATTACTGGGAACAAATCAAAGTAAACGTTCCACATCTAGAAATTCATTGTCATTATTTTTATGTTTCTGCATTCCATTTATATTTCATGTTAATAATACCATCTTTAAAAAAATTGAAAATTCCAACCACTATTTATTTTCTTGTACTTGTTTGGCAAAAAATTTTAAATTCATTATTTAGTCCAAACATATTTCATCTCCATGTTTAGTACTGAAGTATTCACTGATGGTAATGTTATTAAAAAGGTTAATTTGTAGCTTCATAATCTTTTTAAACAAATTAATAATGCTAGCATTGTTGATCTTCTTTGTAAGTATTCCATTTATATATAATAGAAATCTATTACTGAAATTTAAAATCATATGGTACTGTATCAAAAATTTCTAGAACTATTCTTTTATCATATGAAATGAGAATTCTTTCTTAACTTGCTTGTTGATTAAATTTTTAGTATTTACATCTCTAGTTATTTGGTTGTACTCTAATTGTACCTTTTCTTCCAATTCAGCCTCAATTAATCTTATCAGAGAGTCACCATTCAACTTTTGCATATTCTTAAAATTTAAAGTGAAACCTTCTACCTTCATTACCACGTTTTTATCATTTTTGGCGCAAGTCGAGGAATCTGCAGCCTACACGGTCGAAAAACCGTCTGAGCCTCTGATTCAGACCCTTCACTCGGCTCTGTACCAAATGTCCACAATCGGTCCTGTCGACTGTGCTGCAAATGGTCATCTCTGCTTTCATCTTGCAAGCAAGACTGGCAGCCTTTACCATTTCTGTTAGCAGCACGAAACCAAAGAGAATCTCTTCTGATCCAAAGTGACACATTTCATTGGTACCGACGTCAGCAAACACCTGCAGATGGCTGCACCCTGTGCTCTTCATGGAATCCGGGAGGACTCTTTCCACATCTGGAATGATTCCACTCGATATGAGCATGGATTGCACATTAGTTTTCTTACCATTGCTGTTAGCTAAGTCTCTAGGGGGCCCCATAACACGCTTAACGTTGGAACTCTCAACTATCAATAATCCCATCCTCTGCAATTGAGCGGATCTTGCAGGCTGAGTGGTTTCCTCTGAAACAGAGCAGGCGACAGCATGTGGCTCAGTGACAGTGTCAGCCAAAGACAGCACCTGGAACTTGTTTGTCAGACAATCCAGGGAGGCCTCACGTGCGGCCGCCTGGGAAGTCTTTCGCCGCCTGCTTCGCCCTGGGGAGACCTCCCACTCGACACTCGACCACAGGTGCTCAGTGCAAGCAATAACTGGGTTGGCCACTGGCGAGGACCGATCGGAAGACTCGGGCGTGCTGGACGTCTGTTGGAACCCCACGACCGGCACACAACAGTAGTGCCCATCCACTGTAGCCCCAAGCTGTGTAACCGAAGCCATCACAGCCTGAAGGTGAGGGCGAAGTGTCACCAACTCGGCTCGCATCGGCACACAACAATCGCAGTGCCTGTCCATAGTAAAGACCGTGGAAAACTAAACTATGCAGATAAACGGACTATCGGGACGTGCTGAGCAACTCTACTGTAGATCCTGACGAAAATGCAGGTACTGTGTCTAATAAGAATCATATATTCAAAAACCTAACTACCGAAGCACTCAAGTGAAACTAAATAATTCGCCCCTGATTAGGAACTTGTAATATGTCACAAAATCGGTTTACTTACCAATGCAAAAGAAAACTCAACAACAGTGACTATTAGATAATAAATTTACACGCGGAAACTCAAGAAACTAAACTGTTCAAGAACGCAGATGATATAATAAAATTCGCTCCTGATTAGGAACTCGTAAATGTCACAAAAGCGATTACTTCCCTGTTGCTACGTCTGTCTCGTTTATTCTGTTATAATTTTCATTTTGTTCTTCGTCCAATACAGCAATTCTTCTATTAGTTAACTATTTAGATCTGTATGTATCCTTACAAACTCCAGCAGCTATGAAATAATGGAACAGAACTATATGAGCTATTTCTAGGAATTATATTCTTTGTTCTAAACAACCAATTCTTAATACATATACATGAGAATTACAGTATTCATTAATTACTTGCTTCATATTGAAAAAAACAGTTGTCTTTAATATCTTGACTATACTGTTTTCCCTATTTTCGGTTTCATAGTATCAGTACAATAATATACAATATTAGGAATCGTTCCTGTGTAATTCTTATTTTCCTGTATATTGAATAAATGTTGGAAACATCCTTTCTGCTCCTTCAAATGAATTATTTTTGGGAAATTACTAAGTGATCCTTGTACAAAGTTACTGCTATACTGTTATCAATAGGTTTTAAAGATACATATTATCTCCAATAACATTATTTTGTAGATAATATATGGCTTTGTTGTGTTTTCAACACAATACTTCAAAATATCTTGAAAAACTTATTGTTTAGCATTATTAGCTATAATATATAACTATTATGTTTATTAGATATCATCAACCTTCAGAAATTAACATTTGTTTTAAATTTATAAACATTATCATGATTAAAAACGTGAACTATTATATTTGAATATGTATTCCTGTTTCTTGTTGAGTTTCATAATCATACCACATGTATTTTTCATTGTTGGTACAAGAAACTCTCTTTGCAAATACTTTCTTACAACAATTTAAGTGTTCTTCTATAGCTGTATTAGTACACATTGAAAATTCAAAAATATATCCTCCAAATGAATCAAACACAAAATTTTTATCATTATTCTTATAATAACAGATCCAATGTCAGCCAGCATGAATAGATGTGTCTAAATAAACTATTCCAAATCCATATTCTCTAGGATGATTATATAATTCATCAATCACAAAACACCAAGAAACTATTTGAGTTTTAATTGCTTCACGAGTTTTTGTATGTCAAAACCACTTAATGCATTATCATATACCTATATGAATTATTTTTGAATTTTTTTAAATTCCAGTGCCAGCATTCTTCTCTATTGCTAAATTATGTCTTTTTTTCTTCTAATTTTTTATCATCTTTTTTCTTGTCCGTTATTGTTTTTGCAGTACCAGCTGCCCTACCAGCTAGTGAACCAGTAGTTGCTAGGTATGGTAATCCCCTCAATAATAAAGGAAGAAATTCTTCTTCAAGTTTTGTTAGTCCTGATCCTTTTTTCTTTTGGCTGTGTTGGTCCATCATAGGCACAGACGGCTGCTGATTAAGTAACTGAAAGTGTGAATGTAATTCACCAACAGCCAAGTATCTTAAGACGTTATTTTATTTTATTTTGAAGGTTACCAGTTTCAGTATTTCACTATGGCATCTTCAGGCGCCATATGCATCTCTCCAAATAAATGAAACTATCCTAATAAACTCTGCAAATAAAAGAAACTGTCATTTTCGTTAATTAGGAGAGATGCAAATGAGGCCTACAGATAGCATAGTGAGATCTAGAAACTAGTATCCTTCAAAATAAAATAAAATCTTAAGATACACAGCTGCTGGTGAATTTCATTGACATTGACAGCTCTTTCTTTTTTTTTAGGTATTCGATAATATTTTTTCACAGTAGGTATACCTAATATTATGAGTAAACTACCACCAGCTTTTTATCTCTTTTTCCTTTTTTTGTATCAGTTAAAAATTATCAATATTATTTAATTGACCATAATTGAATTTAATAATAACTCATTTTAGTTTAGTTTTGCCACTAATTAGCAAAGTATAACCAATTCGGACGTTATGAATTATACAGATAAAATTTTTATAAGGATTATTATAATTACATGCCCAAGCATTATCATCAAGTTCAGTACCCATTCCTAATTTTCTCTTTCCATAAAGTATTTCTCTGTCTGGTGAAGCAGCTAATTTTTCTCCAATTGATAAATCAGAAGCATGCATTGTCTCTTCTGCAGATAACTGAAGTTGTTTATGTACTTCATGTCTTTTCTCTAAATCTTTGTTATCTGCGCATGCAATATCATGTACTTGTACCTTGCAAGATTCATCTAGCAGACATATTACTTTATCACAATGTGCTAATCTTATTTCAAGTTTAGTAAAAGGTAGTAAAAGGTAGGAATAACCTAGTAGATGCATCTCTGGTATTGGTAAATTAATTAAAGCTAAGTTTATTAAACTTTTTTCGTGGTTTCACTTTTCCAAACCGTTTGTGACAAGTTATTCAGAAATCTAATCAAAATATGAAATTCCTTATGGATTACTGATAATAAAATCCCTAAATCTATTTGTTAACATTTGTGTTATTCCCACTTTTTATTATAATAATTTTTATTTCCACCTAATTCATCTCCATGAATAATTGCTAATCTGTCGGTTAAGTAACTAAAATCACTCAACCAGATTTATTCAATGGTTTGTTTTGTATATTTTTGATCAAACCTTCACCTTCTTTTATATCTCAAAAATCTGAACTTCAAACTGGTTGTCTTCATTTTGGAAAATAACCTTCTACAATTTGTTTTATCCAAATTTTTATATTTTTACCATTGACCTTATTTTATTTGGATTATTATCAGAATATAATGATTCTGAATTCACTAACATATCTCACAATTTGATAAATCAACATCATAAAAGTTTTCACCCATATCTTCCATAGTAAGTGTTTTTTAGTTAACTGATTCAGTACCTTAAGAACCTTTTCCACCAATAGTTAATTTATCTGCCTGAAATTTTACAGTTAAATTATCAACATATTTAAAATTACCAAAAGGCTTGAATCCAAAAACTTTATCTTCACTATGATTAATATACATTAACACTCTTTCACTTATATTTATTGTTCTACTTTTACATACATCATTTTTATTACTGTAATGTATTTTTGTACTTGTTCAATGTAACTTGTAGTTCTTATTCTCTTAATGTACAGTTATACAAAGCTGAATCATCACAATCTTACTTTGGACTTAAGTACTCTGGTAGTTCTTCATGATGACATTGAACCAACTGTTTTTCAACCTCTGTATTTTCTTCATTAGCTCTCAGTACATTAGCTCCTAAACCTTTCATTCCTTCTTCAACTTTTTCGATAGCTTAGGAAACAGCTTGATCTTCTTTTTTATATTTGTTATAGTCTTTTCTTGCTTGTTCTCTCCCGAACTAGAATCTTTCTTTTAATTCTTCATTTTGTCAATTTTTTTTAGTTTTTTGGATTCCCTCTGGGTCACATTTCAAAAACATTCACTTTAGAAGAAAATATTAAGTAGATTTCTATAAATTAATGTGTTAATACAGTCTGCTTTTATACTTCATGTATCTGGTTCACATTTAGCTTTCTCACTAGTCCATGAACAATTATGATAATAGACCAATTTTTTCTAATTTTTCATATTCTGTTATATAGGCAAGAGCTTATTTAAATTCATTTATACATTCAAGTAAAACACCATCATTATGATCTAATAGGTATACAACATCATCTTTTGAAAAACTGATTCAATTAGAAAATCTTTTATATAGTACCTGTATTTGCCTTCAATAGATTTCTTAGTCATATCTATTTTAAAAATCAGGATTGATCATTCCATCATTTGCTACACATTTCTTTAAAATCATCAAATTTTAACACATGATAAATGAAATTTATATTTGCATAGCTTTTTCTAAAACTATTTTCAAAAATTGCAGTATCCCTCACTAATTATTTTTGTAATTTTGAATATGTCTGAGCTAAATGAAACTCTTTTAGTATATGTCTTCCCCTAGTAAAATGTTACCTAACCACATTTTGATTTTCAAGAATCAAATCATCGAATACTATAAGTGAATTATCTTGGCAATGATTTAGTGGTATAATTACATCGTTGTTTTCAATAAATGCAGTGATCTTCCCATTATTTTTGTCTTCAGCTTCTTACACATTTTTATAAATTCTTGATAGTTTGGACGATCTAAACTTTTTGAGTAAACATACAAGTGATTTACGTTATTCCAATTTAACCATCCTGAAGCTAGCATATAACTGTCAATCATTCTATTGTCTTTCCACAACCACTTGGTCCTCTTATTCGACATCAAATAAAAGTTGTTAAAAGCTTACTGTGTTTATGTTGATATCTCTTCTCTGGAATTCTTATTTTTGGTGCACAGTCTGTTCACATTTATTGAAACAAATTTTTATTAATATTATCAGGTCATGAACAGCCAATATGCATGTGCACTCAGTATAGAGGGATGCTGATTCAGTTTCTCAGGATAGCAAATAGGAAGTTGCAGTACAGAAAATGGCCCAGAGATCACCAGTGTGTGTGTGTGTTTGTATGTTTAGTGAGTGGAATGTTATGAAACAATGTGTGCATAGTGTGTGCAACGACTGATAGTGAGATATGAGCGAACAATGTGGCATTACATTATTTAATAAATTATTTGTAACAAAAACCTATTTTCTACCAATAGTGTACACAAATTAGCTTATTTTAATTTTGTCTAAGCTTGTAAATACTTTGACATGTCCTATATCCTTGTAAAAGGAGATCTAGGAATATGCAGCGCTCCTAGCACCCTCTGCTGGTAATCGCAGAAAGACTTCTGCACGTGTGCTGTGTGCAATGACTGTGCTGACCGACTCTCCTGTGGTCAAAAGCTGAATTAAATCTCAGCAGTGCTTTGCATCGAGTCATGAATCAACAGTTCTAGTTTTCCCTGTTCTGATGGAACTGCATTCCACTCAGTACTTCACTGAAAACGTGCATCCATTTTGATAAGGTTGCCCGTCGCACAGATATGTATGGGCTCTTTAACAACACAGTCCCAGAAAGATGACGACGGGGCATAAAATTTCCGTCTTTTCGTAAAACAAGCGACGGCTTGTGTGCAGGCAATGCTCCGCTGCTGCTGATTTATCAAATAGCCCCAGGCGTGTGTGATGATTGTGTTCGACGCAACGTTATTGTACAATTCGGTATGTCTGCAAAATATAAAATTTTCCACATTGGCATGAGATATTTTATACGCCACATTTCTTAAGGGTAAGGTTGCCTTTGACCAAGGACAATTGAGAAATTTATTGTACTCGGTCAAAGACGACTTTAGCCTGAGGGAACATGGCGGGTAGAAGACCCTATGTCAATGTGGAAAATCTTATGTCGTGCAGACATGCCGAAACGTGCAAGAACGTTGCGTCGAACACCATCGTCATACACGGCCAGGGCAACCAGGTAAATCAGCAGTGGCGGAACATTGCTTGGACACGAGCTGTAGCACGTTTCACGAAAAGACGGAAATTTTATCCCCAGCGTCATCTTTCTGGGGCTATGTTGTTACAGGAGACGTACATATATGTACGGCGGACAGTCTTATCGACAGGAATGCATGTATTCAACTAAGTGCCACCTGGAATCCAGAAATGGCTGCCACTAAATCAAAAGAGGGAAAACAATAACTTACAATTGATGACTCAACGCAACAAACTGGTGAGATTTAATTCAGCTTTCAAACCTTAGAAGCGTCTGGTAGAGCCCATACACGGAAAGCCTTCCTTCAACTGCGAGCGTCTTCCCGTGGACACATGTTGCCTGCCCCTGGACTGATAAATTTTGACATCGCTGTGCGATTATCATTAGGCGAGTCTTGCAGCAGCCACAGCATCAACTACCACCATCTGAAGATGTGGAGCATGTAACGCCGGAAATGCATATCCTCCTATTTCCATCTATTGCACTGCAAATTTCTTTCCTTATTTTGTCACCTGAAGATATGACATTTCTGTCTCTTTATATATTGTAATTGTTTTACTGTTTGTATATATATATATATATATATATATATATATATATATATATATATATATATGTGCATTTATGTTGGTTTGTTTTGTGAATATTATTTGTATTTATACACTGGGTCTGGCCTAGGGAAAACTATGCCATCGAACGAATACATTGATAGGTCGTGTGGAGAACCAAAGTGTTTAGGATTTTTGGTAGTGTTAACTCTGTCACGTGGAGCGTGGGCAGAGGGAGAGTCTGGCTGGGGTGGTGCAGTGGAGCAGGTGTGTCGTGTGACGCTCCCGCGAGTTGCCACGCTTTCGTGGTTGGGCAGCATGTAATTGCGCTCGACTTGCTATGATAGTTTCTGACATGGTGTCGCGGACGGGAAGCATTAGCTGGCGCACATCAAGAGCCCGTTTCGTCTGGTGACCGTGTCAAGAAGAAGGCGCGCCAACATCCAGCTTCTGCAACAGCGACGGTCGACAATGAGTGACTGTCGCCACCTCCTCGATCGACGGCTTCAAACCTTCAATCAACCAACAAGGAAGACTGGAAGCACGTAAAGTTTTAGAACTGAATGGCAGACCTCAGCTTTTCAAACTTTTAAAATTGTTGCATCACAAAATTACAGCAACTTAGCATGAACGTTTGTTGCTCATTGTCCCAATTGCAATACCAAGCAGGGTCCCTTCCTTTTCCGGAATGAACCCGAGTGTCGTTGAAATTCAAACGCCAGCATCATTCGATTTCACTGCTTTAATTTCAACGTTTAGTTAAGGTATTCATAGCTGGCTACAATATTTAGATTACAAAAGCACAAATTAAGAGTGCGAGTTTTGTTACCATTTTTTAGTTTACCTGTGACTGCAGCTCAGCTTGGTACATACAAAATTTTACTATTGTTAGTTGTTCAGAACCATTTAATTCAAGTTCAAAGTTAAATCTCTTATTTCTAAATTGCGTAGATTCAAGTAGCTTTTGAAATGATTGTTGAGGTAGTCCAAGACTAACCGTATTTTACTGAATTTCGATGTGCTTCAGAAAGAAAGCTCACTATTAACTTCAGTCACTAAATTAACTTTCGATTTTCCGGTTTTATTAATTCTTTTGCTAAATTAAGTCAGAGTGTAGCGAAATTTATTACTTCTGACAAACTTCCAGTTTTCACACTACACGTGTCAACCTTCAGTTGCCATGCTTCTAGTGCTAATTATATGTGTAATAACCCTTTCTTTTTCAGTTACTATAGTAATTGTTCTTAGTACTGGCGACCATAATTTCCCCCAAATTTCCAATATCTAATTACTGCAAGTTAATTGTTAACGTAACGGCCGCACATTTACTTTCTTTATTAACATTACCCCTTTTCAAAATTAATTTCCACCAGTTTCATTAGCATTTTTCCTTTCATTTAGATGTAACTCTTTCCTCCCTCTTTACCGACAAATTAACTTCGGTGACGATTGCTTTTCCCAAATTTCCATTAGGTACACGCGGTTTAAATTTTCACTGTCATTAAGGTCGATAAGTGAGGGGGAGGTTACAAGCACTTAAATCGATGAAATATTGAGCTATTTACACAGTATGATCCAGCGCCAAACCCAAGGAGTGTATTAGCAACATGAATTGAGATCTAGCTGCTGGAATGTTTGTGAAGCATACTGATCACTTCCACTGAGAAGCTAATATTATTGCTTCATTCAAGCATAGTGCTGAATTTGGTAAACCAATAATTTATGAAGCAAATTATTCTGTATATATTCCAGTTTTTGATACTACACACAAATTAGAAATACCTTTAACTGATGACAATGATAGTTTGATTTACTTCAATAGTGCTACTGTAGCAGTAATTTTAGAAATGGTTTAATTAATTTTTATCTTTACAATTAATGGACAAAATAGAGCATACTTTTATTTCATCATGAGTTTTGTTGTATTTGACTTCATCTCTTAATGATAAAATATGTATTGAAGGACATATAGTTGATAATATAAAATAAAGAATAAGAAAAGCAGGAAGTGTTTTAGCCACTTAATATGCCTGGTGGTTTCTTTAGGGTCTATAGATAAATTTTATGTTAACGGGATCTTACTGTTCTTTTTATTTGGATATCCAGTTCTGGAGATACTCTTCTTAGATGATCTGACTACAACAAAGGTGGAGTTGAAATAAAAAGATACACTTCCAAAAGAAGCTAAAATTATGGGTAAATCTATGAGAACTGGTCTACCTATTGTTAAACATGAACCGAATTATACTAGAAAATATACTGAAAAATCCTAAAGTGCCGATATCTGTCTGTGAACTACATAATGGGGAAGTTGCTCGTTTACGTAACAAGTAATATTTCGATCTAGATCTCCTGTATTACGAGTCAACAGAAGTTGATATGCAATATTTTGTCTTCGCTGTATTTCAGACTAATCGAAAAAATAACCAGCTAGCTGATTCATCACTATATGACCGCGTAAAACTGCCTAATCTATACTCGAAATACGGAAGAAACGAAGTATTTCCTCAAGAAGCATGCAATTAGAAACTCCAGCTAATTATTTGAAAGCTTCTGACGCTTTTCTCGATTTTAACCTTTTGGCTGTCGCAACTGCGTGTCCGGCCTATCGTGTCGAGCGCACCCTTGAGGTCACCCAACCCGCGTGCCTGCGCTAACAGCCATCCCCGCAGACTGGTGTCTGAGCCTGAGCTCTTCGCTCGGCCGTCCTCGCCCTGTGATAAGTATTTCTGGACCAGGGCTGTCGCGGCTGCCTGGGACTCTGAGAGCGATCGCCGGTGCGGCATTACAAATAAACACAGTGTACCTGGATACTTATTCCATAGCTTTGAATCTGGAGAGGAATTGCTCGATAGACATAATGTACACTGAAACTGCTTATGTTGGTCTATGTATACATCTGTTTTTTTATTTGACATATTGATACTTCATTATCAGCTTTTTGTACGTAACTTATGATGTAAACGCTGGAGAATCCTTACCGATCAAATGTTGTTGTTCGTCTGTACTAGCACAATATTTCACCCGCAAACTACTTTCGAGGGAAGCGTCTGGATGTTTAGACACACTTCCGAAGCTAATCACTATACAGGGTGTACAGAAAATCTGGGAACACTTTCAATTATTTAAGGCACCAGAACTCAACGTTGTTCAGATATCATACATATTGCATTTTGAAGAGAAGGCCAGAAAGTTTTTTTTTACTTTACAAACACGGGATGCACGACGCACAGATTTCTTTGGACTCCTTATTAATGTCTCTCGTACGCGTTCCACATTCACTTCACTCACACTGGGACGTCCGCTTCTCTTTGCCGGGCACAAGCAATTTGTCGCAAGGAATTTGTTGTATCAGTGGTAAATGGAATTTATTATTGGTGGCTTCTTACCGTACTTGATCCCAAACATCCGTTGAACAGCTGTAGCACTCTTGTTTTTGTCGGACTCCAACACACAGAAAGCTCGCCCCGCACCTGAACTCGCCTTGTTTGCGACTAGCACTGACTATTGGCAGACTACGTTGCGGCGGCATACACGAAAAAAAAATTTCAGGGTTTCTCCTCAACATGACATATATATGATATCTGTACAATGTTTGGTTCTTGTGCAGTAAATAACTGAAAGTATTCCCGAACTTTGTCTACATCATGTGTTTTGAGCTCCTTAACCCAATAAATAATCATAGGGAATCTACAAAACCAAGAATTGAACGTTTGTGAATTTTTTTTTATATTGGACGCCATTGTTATTTGACATTCGAAAAAGAACGGTGATATAGAATTGTTGTTTGAAAATTCGATAAGGAAGTTCTAAACTTTCTAAACCACCTAATTAAACGTCACCTGTAATTCCTAATGACGTTTTGTGCTTCAGAAACGGGCATGTGAGTCGAGAAGAAAAGTTTGGAAAGGTTTCATAGAAGCTTGGAATGCTCTGCAAATACTGAGAGAGATTTTTAGTATGGGATTTTCACAATTTTCGTTATTCACGACTGAAACGATCAATATCCATTATTCTTTTTTTGTTGCCTTCATTATGGTCTTGGGCTTGAAGCATCCAGTCTATGTTTGTCAGCACAGATGGGATGTTTCACATGTCCGTACATAACGTGTTCTTCAGCACAGTACTTTATCTGGAGAGGTTCTTCAAGCTCAGATAATTCTGTGTTTTTACTTATTTCTTTATTTTTATTTCTATCGAATTTTTTTTCCTTTTTTTGCACTGTTATACTTCCCCTCCTTCTTTCTCATCCGGGCTCTGGACTGGCAATGGCGAAGTTAAAACCTTTTTTTTATTTTTGTACTTATTTTTCATTTTTTGCTTTGTTATTTCAAAATAATTTTTTTGAGAAGTAAGTGCTTAATTTCATCTTCCAGATGCAGAAACTTGGCTACACGTTCTTCTTTGTGTGAATAAGTTCTCGTACCACACGTAAATGAAAATCTGTTAATGGTATTTTTCTCCCTGTCACCGATCTGTGAAGAGTGTGAGCACTCAAACGTAAAGATCCACAACACGAAAAAAACTTTTCTTTACTATTTAACAGAGTTACACACTGATACAACTGAGTTTAGTAATATATCAGAGCAGTCTACTGCGCCCATACTTGCACTGTAGTCGACTACACATTTCGGCTTCATTGTTTTCTCGCCAGTCTCCCTGTTCGTCTTTGCGGTGACAGATAGTTAACATCAACACCTCTGTCTTGTCGCGCCACTTGATGGCAAGCATTTTGTCAGTTGATATAAATTCAACTTCTCCTCATTTCAATTTCTTCTTTAGCTTCGGCAAATTACGCCTGTTGGTATGTACAGTAGTGCATTAACAATATGGCACCATTAGTGTTGCCACAATATCACCGTATTTTCCAAAATTATGGACTTGAATTTGTGTAGCTGTGCCAGTGTGTACAATGAAATCCAAGACGTATCTAGTTTTACAGTCGCACAACACAAATGTCTTAGTTCCAATTCTACTTCTTTTCAATGCAATGAATTGTCTAAAAAATAAGCGACCTTTGAACAATAATAGGCTTTTTATTGACAGAGAGCTTTTTGTGTACATTAAACGCACTGCGGAACTCCATACGGACTGTATCAATTATTTTCCTAATTTTAAACGAACTGTCATCTCCAAGATTGGCTGAGTTGTCACTAAAATGCAAAATTCTCAGAAGTCACATAAAACGGTCATGAGACATAAATTCCCCGGCAACTGCAGTGCTCAGAAGTACATCTCTGGACCAATATTTTACTCTCAATTTTTTAACACGGGTAAATGAGGATCCAAATACCAGTGAACCAATTCAGTTAAAAACTAGTATGTTTCCAGGTAGAGAGCCGAGGATGAACTGATCCCAATGTATTTGCCATGATGAAAGAGTAAAATCGGTTCGTTTCAAGTGCAAAAAAATTTCATCAGATTTTCTGATTGAAACAGCGTGAAAAAGGATAGAACACTTGTATCGGGTACTAATTGTCAGGTATGTTCTGAAGATGAGTCATCAAATGCATGCAGTGTTGGACTGATATCACACTTTTTCGAATCAGATTTGTCATTAAGGCGTGGCGTTTTACCGACCGATTCGTCTTCACTCTCACAATCTCAAGAAGAACTATTCTGGTGAGCTCTACTTGCTGACATACGTAGACGTGTACGACTACGAGATTCTTCTGAAGAATCATTATCAGTCATTGATGATACTACGCTCCCTGTCACTCTCACTCCTTACGATTATCTCTGGTATCTCTTCATCAATGCAACCACGTCGATGTGTCATTTGAAGGAAGTGATAGCACTCTAAAATTACTGATGAATTGGCAGAAAGCTAAACGACACCACAGAAGCAGAATTCAGTTACATGAAACAGCTAGCATGAAAGTCGAACAGCAGGTGTGAACCCTTACAGAAATACCGTTGAGTGGCTGTAGACATTTGCAGGACCGCAGGTAGCAGAACTGGCGGACGATAAAAGCCGTCATTAGGACCCAGGTACCGGCCGGGCCATGACGATAATGACGTCTGCAGCGCCCATGGGAATACCACTACAGCAGCTGACGACCGCAGCGTCTGCGGAAATATGGAGCGCAGCGGGATTTACGTCTGCAGCGCTCAAAGGATTAACAGAGCTACTCAGCTGAAAGGAGATATTGATATAAATCCTCATTATCTCATAACAAATTATCCTATATATGTGATTAACGTGACACACAGGAAAAAATATTGTTACGAGTCAGAAGACAAAGATGAAATTAGTGGGTACACCTCTCGATATAGTCATGTACAGTAAGAAAAATTTGACATGGGATTCTCAGCACAGAATACTTATTGGAAATTCTTAATTTCTGGATAGCCCTTTTCATGTAGATCAAGTCAGCATTTAGAATTTTAAAAAAAGTTAATATTTGGCTGAGAAATTATAACGGAAATCGATGCATTCAGCAGGTTAGCTGGCGGGAGATGTTGCTTAACTCTTACCTCTAGCAAGCCTCGCGGCTGAATAAACTCTGTGGCGGCGAGTGACAAGTATTTCTCGCCACCCGGCGTGGTTATAATGTCGCATCGAACTATTGAACCACAATTCACTCGATGGCTGCCGGAGATGGGTCAGGGAACCACTACCATATGTCTCATTTTTCTTCTAGAAAACTTCATTCTTCAGAAACCAACAATATGTAAGATTTGTGAACGCGGCTTCCTTGCTCGGAGGGGCACAGCTGAATAGCTATAGGATTGGTTCGGCTGGCCATTACTACTACTATTTACTATTGCCGTCCACTGCTGCAGCCCATCCAGCAGAAGGCTAGCATATCCACCGTCAGCAGTTCTACCAGCCACACAAGTTGTTGCCAAGACACTGAAAGTAGAAGCAGATGGGTGGACGACAGTTAGCATACAACTCGCAGTACAGCAGCGTTGTTCAGCAAAAAAATCCTGGTGGGATGAAGTGAAATAAAGAATGTAACATCAGAAAAGACGCCACTGGGGTTCCTTCCATGGCACTGAAAGTTTTTGCTGAAATGTTGCTGGATGTATATGTACAACAATAAAAAAAGGAGACTTTGCGTGGTTAGGGACGTTGAAGAGGGAAGTCACGCACCCACTTCATCGTTTGGGGGCCATGTGTAACACCCCAAATATGGAACCCCTAATGATGTGTAATCTTATATTATTTTTTTAAAGTAATTCTTGTGTACTGAAATTGCCCCTTATTTTCAACTACAGTTGTATTTGATCAATTTCAGTGTGGTCAAAATTGGCTTGGATTTTTATATATAGTAGTAAGTGGGTATGCTGAGCACGCTAGGGTTGTTTTAATGCAAAACCTTCTTTACGAATTAATGAAATAAATTATATTATATAAATTAATCAAAGTAAGGAAATATCTTATATTTTATGATATCATATTTACAAGGATTTTCGTACTGATGATTTCTTACAGATGTCAGGCAAACGAATCCTCTAGAAGCCATAATATTGTGAATAAAACATTTATCTACTCATAAAAACCCATTTTTAATAATAAAAACCAGACGAAAATCAACTACAGCAGGATGAATGTTTGCTAATGTGGTACTTGAAAGGAGAGAAAATTATGTATGTAATTTCGTATCCCTCCACTCGAAAAACAGTAAAAATGACCTGTGAGATGTAAATCATCTACACAAAAACCTTTATTGCAACTACTATTTCAATGGAAAGCGACAGTAATTCGATATGCAATGAAACATTAACGTGAAAGAGTGAGAAAGTTTTGTAAACGAACAAAACTTTCATGTATGGGTATGAGAGTTTAACTGCCTGGAAACAAGACAATAAGAAAAAAATATGTAGATTGAATAAACGTACTGTGAGACTGAAGGTGTTATCTGCAGTTATCCGCCGTTCTCCATGAACCACGATGGAACTGTTGGGCAGAGTGAAGAAAATTATCCGAGGGTACAGTGTGTAAACCAACTTCATGTGCAATAAAACTTGCACCGATGAAGATCGATGCTACACCATGTAAAAAAAGCAAAAAGATTGTAATCTCCCCATAAGAAATCTGTGAACATAGCTCTGTAAAATACATTTTACTGTGTCATGCAATCATTTTGAAATTTACATGATGCCCAATGTTGTGTTATATAAGAAGAAAAACGTAAAATGAAAAAGGGTCGAATAATGATCCTAAACCCACATTCGTGTATTAATCAAATACATTCAGAGTTATCTTTGAATCAGAAAAAAATGATATTTTAAACATTTTGTGTCTGTGAGCTCAGCAACTATGTAAGCAATTATATAAAAAGTAATAGTCAGCCAAGCAGATGCACACAGTTTTTTAAAACACACATTAACCAGGTTCCGATAGGTCTAAGACTGTCTTCATCAGAATGGTAAAAGTTACATGAAATCACACAACAATTATAAAATTTCAGCAACAGTGGTCTCGTCAAATGGCGTGTTTGTGTTCCATGAGTCACGAATAAAAATCATAGTGAGATAAGACAGACAGTCATCACAGAACGATAAAACGTGGTTGCAAGTGGCGGCACTGCTGTAGCCGGCTAAGGGCGGCACTGCTGTAGCCGGCTAAGACCGGCACATACACAGCGCAGGAGGCATTTTTATTATGACATTTATTCTTGATTCATGGAATTTCGAAATTGTTATGTGATTTCATGTAACTTTTACCATTGTGATGCGGATAGTTTTAGATCTATCGAAGCCTGGTTAATATGTGTTGTAAAAAATTGTGTGCAATCGGTTGACCATTACTTTTTATATTACCTGAAAATAAAATTTGACCATTTAAAAAAAGAAGAAAGAAAGATATAAAGCCAATTAATGACGCAGCATGTTAAATGAGAATGGCTCCAGCCTTATTTATTTGGTAAATAAAATCTTTCAATATTAGGGGTGTTGTAATATATCGCATGGTATTTCAGTAACTCAATATATATTTTATATTTGCCAGCGATCACGTAACATTCTGTAGGCTCTAGATCAACTGGTATTAAAACTTGTCCTGTTTTCTGGTTCGACTCACCCGTTTCAAAGTATTATAAAAGTATAACATGGCAATATTTAATTCCCACTCTGTTATTTTTCTTTCCTTTGACTAATCGAGCTGAAGACAGATGTGTTATATCCTATGAGTAAATGCTGTTAATACTGGTGTATGCTCATGATTCTACTCGAAAGAGGTGACCCACATTCTGATACCGCGCTCTGCGGAATTTGAATCCCCGCCAGACATCATGGACGTGGAAGACCCGTAGAGGTCTCTGCACCATCGCGCCGCAAGCTGTGGCAGCGCGCGCCTCCTGGCCCGCATTTAGTGTGAGGGCGCCACACTGGAACACGTGGTTCCAACGGCCAATAGCGGCGCCCCCGATAGCGTACTTACGCGCCTGCCCCTCTCTCTCTCTCAGCCTGCAGTCTAACCTTGCGTGTGTCTCAGGATATATCGCCTCACCTTAAACAGTGTATTTACTTTCGCGTTTTATTTACGAGTGGACGTGGTTGTCTAATTAGATTTTATTGACTCTGTTGTTTCGTTCTTGTTGTTGTTCGTTCTGTCCTTCATTGATCGCGTCCGTCCTCTCCCGTTGTCTTGTTGTTCGCAGGCTGCTCCGCGGGTTCCACAGCGCTTTCCTTCCCGTCAGCCCTGCGACAACATTTTGGCCATGAGGTAAAAGGTGGTCGTTGATGGTATGGAGACGAAGTTGGTCTGTCTGCTTGAGCAACAGAAGCAGCTAATGCAGCAACAGCAGCTCCAGTTAGACATCTTACAAAAGTCCCTGCAGTTGGTAACAGAGTAAGTCGATGCCTGGGACAGCTTCAGAGTCCTCGGGTGTCTGATGCTTTGCCACATACAACGTCGTTTCCACCCTTTAATGACGCTAACGAGGACTGGGAAACCTACTTACATCGGCTGAAACAACATTTCACGGCTTTTCAAGTCACAGACAACTCCTCGCAGCCTTCGTTGTTTTTGTCTTGGGCCTCCCAGGACGCGTTCTTTCTTCTCCACAAGTTGGCACTGTTGTCCGATCCTGTGGCTCTCTCTTTCCAGGAGATCTGTCTTTTACTGACAAACTATTATTCCCAACGCTACCATGTGGTCGCCTCTCGGTTGGAGTTCCACCAGTACCATAAACAGCCTGGTCAATCGTATCATTCCTAGGTCACCGACTTGCGTCATCTCAGCCGTCGATGCGATTTTACGTGCACCAATCAGCAGTGTAAGCTTCGTATGTGGACTCCCTGATCCGGGATGTGATGGTTCAGCTGGCTCCCCATCCTAAGGTCTGTACTGCGGCGTAGAAACTCGACAACCTCTCCTTGGAAGAGATTCTCCGCATTGCCCACTCCTTTGAAATTACTCAAGCAGCTAACGAGCGTCTTATGGCGCGACCGCAGGTGGCGGCGGTCGCGGCGGCACGGCGAGTTTCGCCCTCGCGACGTCGACGTGGCCTGGCCAACAGATGCCATAGCTGTTGAGACTCCTCATTGACCGACGTCTCTATGGCATCGGCTCCTTCTGTCGCCCCTCGTCGCTGGTCGCGCGGCCCACTTCCATCTTGCCCACAGTGCTTTACTGCACATTTGCGGGCTGATTGCCCCAACCGCTGGAAACAAGGAGGACCACATCCGATCGGTTTGTCGTAATCGCTCTACTCGCTCTAGTCCAGCCCCTCCTGGGCCTCAAGATACAGCCCACGCTCTGCAATCGGTCGTCCCACAGCACGACTCATCAGCGCAGAAGCTTTTCCTCACGCTCCGCATTTTCACTGAGGATGTCAGTTTTCAGGTCGACATTGGGGCCACCGTCTCCCTGTTTAATATGGCGATATATACCTGGCTGGGTTCGCCTTCGTTGTCGCCTCCCTCTCGCCGTTTGGTCGCTTACAGAGACGGTTCCATTCTCCTTCGTGGGCAGTTCGTCGACCAGGCGATGTACAAGTGTGTTCCCTGGCTCATTACCCTCTTTGTCGTCGGCCATCCGTCGGCTTCGAATATTTTTGGCCTGGATGCGTCTCAATTGATTCGCTTTCCAATTTCCGACGAAGTTAAGGTCGTTTCCATGGCTGTACCCTTTCAGGACTTGGACGATCTGTGCTCCGCTTTAGTGTCGTTGTTTGCAACGGATCACGGATGTGCTTCCGGCCTTCAGGCGCACATCACCCTACAGCCGGATGCACAGCCTCGCTTTTTCCAGGCTCGGCCCCTGCCGGTGGTCTTACGGCCAGCGATGAAGCAGGAACTTGATCAGCCCCATGCCGCTGGCGTGTTGGAGCCTGTAACTTACAGTGCATGGGCGACACCACTGGTGGTCATATGGAAACCCAATGGGTCCCTTCGGCTGTGTGGGGACTTCGGCGCTACAGTCAATGCTCAGTCCCTCGTTGACACTTACCCCATTCCCCAACAGGAAGACCTTCTTGCCAAGCTTGCTGGGGAAGAGTATTTTTCCAAGATCGACCTGGCTGAGGCATACCACCAGTTGCCCTTGGATGCCAAATCGCGTAACATCATGGTTATCAACACGCCTTTCGGATTGTATAAGTACAAGCGCCTTCCCTTTGGTGTCTCTTCGACGCCGGCCATTTTCCAGTGATTCCTCGAGCAGCTTACACAGCCTATCCCAGCCTGTGTTAATTATCTGGATGACGTCTTGGTTACCAGGTGTTCTCGCCAGGAACATTTGCAAAACCTCAGCGCCTTATTTCAAGCTCTGCAGTCTGCTGGTTAACGCTGTTGGCTGGACAAGTGTTGTTTTTTTTTTTTTCAACCGGAAGTGGAATACTTAGGTCACTGGCTCAGCAAAGATGGCATTCGCCCTTCGGGCCGTAATATTGTGGCCATTGAGGCCCTTCCTCGTCCCAAGGACTTATCTGAACTCCAGGTGTTTTTGAGAAACTTGGGTCGCAAAGGGGTACCTTTTGATTGGACTTCTGCATGTGACCAGGCTTTTCTCTGTTTAAAGGCGATGCTAGAAGTCCGCCCTTACCTTACTCCCTTTTCTCCAGTCCGGCCCTTGGTTGTGGTGGCTGATGCGTCGGCATACGGCATTGGGGCCCCCTCGCGCACCGGTATGCCGGTGGCTCCGAACAACCCATCGCTTATGCCTCTAAGACGTTGACCCCAGCGCAACGGAACTACTCCCAGATTGAAAAGGAGGCTCTGGCGATCGTGTTCGCTGTCAATAATTTTCACACCTATCTCTTTGGGGCAACGTTCAGCCTCCTGATGGACCATAAACACTTGGTTACACTTTTGGACCCCACTCTCAACTTCGAGAGCGGACGGCGCAACATCTCCAGCGCTGGGCATTGTTTTTACACAATTACGCTTACACCATCTGGTGTAAGTACACCGCCCACCGTGCTAATGCGGACGCTTTGTCACGTCTCCCAGCAGGCCCTCATCCTGCCTTTGACCAACAGGAGGTCCTTGGCTTTCACATTGATTCTGCCCGCCGGGATGCGCTGGACGGTCTGCCTCTTATGGCTGCTCACATTGCTGTTGATACCCACCGTGACCCTGTCTTGCGGTAGGATCTCAACTACGTGCTCCACTGGTGGCCGTCCTACGTAACTCGTCGAATGCAGTCCAATTTCAGCCCCTGGCGCCACCTGTCCCACAGGATCTCTGTGGTCGATGATGTCCTTCTGTTGGCCACGGAGTCGGATGCCCATTGGGTTGTCATCCCTTCAGAATTGTGGCTTTAAGTGCTCAGTTTGTTACACCGCGGGCACTGGGGTACGTCCCATATGAAAGTTTAGGCTCGCCAGCATATGTATTGGCCCAGCATCGTTGACGATATTGAGCACCTGGTCTGTCGATGCACTGACTGTGGGCACCAGGCGAGTCCCCCTCAGTCATTTGCACTCTGGCCTGTGCCGGCACTGGGATCACATCCATATCGATTTTGCAGGCCCATTTTTGGGGTCCATGTGGTTACTCTTCGTTGATACCTATTCCAAATACCCATTTGTTGTCCGAATGGCATTCACCACCACCGAGGCTGCACTCACGGCCCTGGCCCAGGTTCTCGCCATCGAGGTTCTGCCACACACATTGGTCTCCCATAATGGTCCCCAATTCACGGCATCCTCCTTCCATGACTTCTGTCAGGCCAACGGTATCAAACATATCTGTAGCCCCCTTTCCACCCTTCGTCCAATGGCGCGGCGGAGAGGCTTGTCTGCACTTTTAAACAACAGTTGACTAAGGCGGTCAACACATCTCCCACCAGGTCGGCCCTCACCCTGTTTTTGAGCACCTATCACACTACGCCAATTGACGGATGCAGTCTGGCAGAGCTCCTTCATGGGCGACAGGCGCGGATCCTGCTCTGTTTGCTAATGCCATCCTCCTCCCGCCTCCATTCCCGGCCCTCGCAGAGGTATGCCCCTGTCACGGCTGTGTGGGTCCGGGAATACGGTCGCAAGGCGGGTTGGATACCCGCCACGTTCGTTGCGGCCCATGGGCGGTGTGTGACGTCGGTGGAGACGTCGAAAGGGTTGGAGCGCCACCATCATAATCAGCTCCGCCCGTGTGCCGCCACGGGACTCGCGCCGCCGCGTCTTTCCCTAACTTCTTCAGGCACGGACGTGGTCCTCGAGTCACCATCGCGGCCCCCAGTTGCAGTCTCCCCGAGAGCCTGCCGCCGGCCCTCTCC
This sequence comes from Schistocerca cancellata, assembly GCF_023864275.1. NCBI lineage: Eukaryota > Metazoa > Arthropoda > Insecta > Orthoptera > Acrididae > Schistocerca > Schistocerca cancellata. The sequence continues at coordinate 348,701,550 of NC_064632.1, read as the reverse complement.
ACCTCCGGGTGGCTCGGAGGCTCCCGCCCCCAACCTGGACTCTGGATCGGCTGTCATGGATACCTCGGGCGTCCCTTCCTTCCCGCCCATAGCGGCTGATGAGCCTGGCTCCTCTTCCCACTGCCACCCACCTCGGCACCATCCGCGGCGTTTCCGCCCCTACGCGCAAGTTTCAGGTGGGAGGCGCCGCGGAATTTGAATCCCCGCCAGACATCATGGATGCCGAAGACCCCTAGAGGTCTCTCCACCACCGCGCCATAAGCTGTGGCGGCGCACGCCTCCTGGCCCACATTTAGAGTGAGGGCGCCACAGTGGAACACGTGGTTGCAGCGGCCAATAGCGGCCTGCCTCTAGCTCAGCCTGCAGTCTAGCCTTGCGTACGTCTCAGGACATATCGCCTCGCCTTAGCGAATTTACTTCCGTGCTTTGTTTACGAGTGGACATGGTTGTCTAGTTAGGTTTTCTTGACTCTGTTGTTTCGTTCTTGTTGTTGTCGTAAGGTCCTTCGCTGGTCGTGTCCGTCCTCTCCCGTTGTGTTGTTGTTCGCGGGTCGCTCCACAGGTCCCGCCGCGTTTTCCGTCACTTCAACCCCGCGACTGTTACGGTCGCCGTTACAACACATTTTTTTTTGGGCAGCTGCGACCATATTATTTTTGGTGGAGACTTCAGCTGTCTGTAGTCCCATAAGCATCAACATCCAAATTTTACCACATGCCACAAACTCAAGATGGTAGTGCAAGACCTGCACGTTACTGATACTTGGGATCACGTGCACGGTGATCGACCTGACTATGCTTATGTCACCAGCCATCTAGTGAGTCGTTTCGACCAAATACTGTATAGGGTTACTAGGGACTTGCAGCTGCCTGAGTTATGGCCTACAGACTTCTCTGATGATATTGCCTAAATTTGCAGCTTCTCTTCAGCAGAAGAGAGTTTATTGCAGCGGAGGCACTTGGAAGCTTTATATCCCGGATCTGCAGTGTAAGAATAGCACAGAGACGACTTGGAACATCTGTGAGAGAAGACTTCCTTGGACTCTCTGGTGGTGGCTGGTCTGCGGCAAGCCTGCTTTACGTCGATTGATGATAAATTACGGTCGCGAAGAAAAACAATGGCATCGACATACCAAGAAATACTGTTTCAAAAGTTCTCAGACTGTTCCTCTTCTGCTCTACGACAGGTTGAAATTGAACGCACTAACACCAGAGATAATTTCGCTTACGTAATGATACGTGCAAGATCCTGCGAAACTCAGCTCGCTCTGTTTCTCCTTGAGATCCACAGGGCGGTGGACAACGGCGCTCAGGTTGATGCCGTGTTCCTTGATTTCAGGAAGGCATTTGACACAGTCCCGCATTGCCGTTCAATGAAAAAAAAAAAAGAAAAGGAGCTTACGGAATATCGGAACAGACTTGCCATTGGATTCAAGACTTTCTTGCAAATAGAATACAACACGTCGCTCTTAATGGAACTAAATCGACAGATGTAAAGGTAACACCCGGAGTATCACAGGTAAGTGTGATAGGACCGTTACTGTTTACAATATATACAAATGATCTAGTAGAAAGCTATTCGCAATAATGCAGTTGTCTATACCAAAGTAGCGACGGCAGAAGGTAGTAAGAATCTGCAGGACGACCTGCAGAGAACTGATGAATCGCGCAGGCTCTGGCAATTGACCCTGAACGTTAATAAATGTAATATACCGCGTGTACATAGGAAAAGAAATTCAATACTGTACAGCTCCACTATTGAAGACAAACAGCTGCATACAGCGTCTGCCGTAAAATATGTAGACGTAAGTATCCAGAGCGACTTTAAGTGGAATGACCACATAAAACAGATAGTGGGAAACAGCAGACAGCAGACTAAGAGTCATCGGAAGAATCTTAAGGAAATGTAACTTATCCACGAAAGAAGTGGTTTATAAGGCGCTTGTTCGCACGATTCTTGAGTATTGTTTATCTATCTGCGATTGCTATCAGACAACACAGATGGAGGAGGTAGAGAAAATCCAACGAAAAGCGGCGCGTTTCGTCACGGGATCGTTTAGCTGGCGAAAGAGCGTTACGGAGATACTAAACAAGCTCCTCTGTCAGACGTTAAAAGACAGGCGGTGTGCACCACGGAGAGATTTACTACTGAAATTGTGGGACAGCGCTTTTCAGGAGTCGCACAACATATTACTTCCCCCCACTTACATCTTGCGTATTGACCACGAGGAGAAAATTCAAGAAATTAGAGCCAATACAGAGGCTTACCAACAATCATCACTACGCGCGAGTGGAACAGGGTTGGAGAGATCAGATAGTGGTATAGAAAGTACCCTCCGCCACACATGGTGGATTGTGGAGTGTGGTGTAGATGTATATGAAAAGTTACACTCCTTGTGACTGATCAGACAAGTTGGTATCAAAGGCAGAGCAAATCTCTATCTGTGTGTCAATATTTAGGTTTTTTGTGGTTACCATAAATCGCTTAATGCAGGTGCTGGTGATATTCCTCGAAAATGGATATGTTAAATTCACTTTTCCATTTCGAATCGTTGCTCTTTGTATGACGCCATCGTCGTAGATGGGATACTACCTTCCAATACAACTAAGGCTGAGGAGCATGACTTGAAAAACCTGTAAGAATCGTGTTACGTTATCTGCTCCTCACTTCTAAAATTCAAATAATTTATTTTTTGGCTCTGTTATTTTTCACAAAATTGAAGTAATCATTGTAAATCTAGCTGTACCTAAATAGCAGATTATAAATCTAAAATCACGAGGTTCGAATCTTGATCGAATCTAAATTTCCGTATATTATTTCACGTACCTTTGGTATATAACATTACTTCGTTCATGTTTCTCCTTCGTTCTCCCGTAAGTTGCTAGGTAATGCTCTACTTTCTGTAGTAGTCCAAGTGTTATACATCGCGTCGCACGTCACAATGACTTTCCGGAATGGAATACAGGACAGATAAACAGAGAACCAGCTCCCCAACCACCACGGAATCATAAAGGCAGTGAGAATAATAACATGTTTTTTTAAAAGAAGGTGTACAGTAGCCAAAAGCGTCGTCTCAATGGCGTGCGATGCCTTCAGACAGTCGAACACTTGTAAGCACAAGACTGATGGCGTGCTGGTTGTGTACGAACGTCGACCGTCAGAGGCTCTTGTATCAGCAAAGACGCCAACAATAAAGACGCGCAAGCGCCTAGCTCCAGCAGTAGGTCTGGAATGAAGGACCCTCAGGTAGTGTCTGCAAACTGAGGATCCGCAAGTGAAGTCAGGTAAGTCAGCTAACAGTAGGTCCCCAGCTAGAAGACATAAGTTTAGCACCAAACATCATCAAGACTAGGCTAACCCATAGACTCGTGGCTAAAAGAGGCAGCGTGTAGTAGTAGTGGAAGCTGGATAACTTCCATGTTGTCGAAGAGTGACGTGGGGTACTTATCAGTGCAGGTTGTACTGTATGGCCAGTACTGGAAGTAGACTAGCTCCTGTTGTGACCGGACGTCACTTTTGATTATGTGCACCACAGATGCGACACAGCGCCTGCCTCCAGGCATAGCGTAACCGGATCGACCACTGCGGCCTGGCCGTTATATCATGCTGCATCAAGAATGTTCCAGCAGCGGCACCAGTGGCACGCCTTGACGTGTGGTAGCCAACTCACTTAGTGCCTAAGTGCACATCGACTCAGCACCTTTCCATCTTTTGGCATTGGAAGGCACTGAGAGCCTTCTGGCTGGCCTGACAGTCAGTTAGACACACTGTTATGAAAAGATAATGGCGTAACGTTGCTCCCCTCTTTAGAAGATCTACATCTACATCTACACTGTTACTCTGCAGTTCACACTTAGGTGCCTGGCAGAGGGTTCATCGAACCATTTTCATACTACTTCTCTACCATTCCACTCTCGAATGGCGCGTGGGAAAAAGGAACACCTAAATCTTTCCGTTCGAGCTCTGATTTCTCTTATTTTATTATGATAATCATATCTCCCTATGTAGGTGGGTGTCAAAAAAATATTTTCGCATTCAGAAGAGAAAGCTGGTGATTGAAATTTCGTAAATAGATCTCGCCGCAAAGAAAACCGCCTTTGTTTCAGTGACTGCCACTCCAACTCTTGTATCATATCAGTGACACTCTCACCCCTATTGCGCGATAACACGAAACGGGCTGTCCTTCTTTCCACTTTTTCGATGTCCTCCGTCAGTCCTACCTGGTGAGGATCACACACAGCGCAGTAATATTCCAGCAGAGGACGGACAAGTGTAATGTAGGCTGTCTCTTTAGTGGGTTTGTCGCATCTCCTGTTCTGCCAACAATGCGCAGTCTTTGTGTCGCCTTCCCCACAATATTATCTATGTGGTCTTTCCAATTTAAGTTGCTCGTAATTGTAATTCCTCGGTATTTAGTCGAATTGACAGCCCTTAGATTTGTGCAATTTATCGTATACCCAAAATTTGACGGATTTCCTTTAGTACCCATGTGGATGACCTCGTACTTTTCGTTGTTTAGTGCCAATTGCCACTTTTCGCACCATGCAGAAAATCTCTCTGGATCATTTTGTAACTAAAATTGATCGTCTGATGATTTTACTAGATGGTAAATCTCCAAACAATCTAAGGGGGCTGCTCAGATTATCACCTAGATCATTTATGTAAATCAGGTACAGCAGAGGGCCTACCACACTACCTTGCGGAACGCGAGATATCACTTCTGTTCTACTCGATGATTTACCGTCTATCACTACGAACTGTGACATCTCTGAGAGGAAATCACGAATCCAGTCACACAACAGAGACGATGCTCCATATGCACGCAATTTGATTAATAGTCGCTTGTGAGGAACGGTATCAAAAGCTTTCCGAAAATCTAGGAACATGGAATCGATCTGAGATCCCTTGTCGACAGCACTCATTACTTCATGGGAATGAAGAGCTAGCTGTGTTGCACAAGAACGATATTTTCTGAATCCGTGTTGGTCGTATATCAATAATTTTCTTCAAGGTGATTCATGATGTTCGAGTACAGTATACGCTCCAAAATCCTACTGCATATTGAGGTCAGTGATATGGGTCTGTAATTCAATGGGTTACTCCTATTTCCTTTCTCGAATATTGGTGTGAGTTGTGCTACTTTCCAGTCTTTAGGAACAGACCTTTCATCAGGTGAGCGATTGTATATGATTGCTAAGAAAGGCGCTATTGTGTCTCTATACTCTGAAAGGAACCTGACTGGCATTCCATCTGGACCGGAAGACTTGCCTTCCTTAAGTGATTTGAGTTGTTTCGCAACACCTAAGATATCTACTTTTATTTCACTCATGCTAACAGCTGTTCTCGTTTGGAATTGTGGAATGTTTACTTCATTTTCTTTCGTGAAGGAATTACGGAAAACTGTACTTAATAACTCCGCTTTAGTGGCACCATCATCGGTAACATTTGCATCGCTATCGCGCAGTAACGTTATTGACTGTTTTTTGCCACTGGTGTGCTTTACATACGACCAGAATCTCTTTAGGTTTTCTATCGTATTTTGAGACAATGTTTCATTGTAGAAACTATTAAAAGCTTCCGTGAAACTTGGCCAGTCTTGGGGATTTTGCGTTCTTCTGAATTTTGTATGCTTTTTTCGTTGCTTCTGCAACAGTGTTCTGACGTATTTTCTGTACCATGGTGGATCAGTCCAGTCTCCTATTAACTTATGCGGTCTGAGTCTAGCTATTGCTATCGTTACGTTATCTTTGAATTTGAGCCATATCTGGTTTACACTTACATAATTAGCGTGGAAGGAATGAAGACTCTCTCTTAGGAAGGCATCAAGCGAATTTTTATCTGCTCTTTTAAACATATATATTTTTTTAGTGGTTTTCGTTTATATGGTTTTGAGCCTCGCACCTATAATGACCTTGTGTTCACTAATCCCTGTATCCGTCATGACGCTATCTATTAGGTCAGGATTATATGTGGTTATGAGGTCAAGTGTGTTTTCACAACCATTTACAATTCGTGTGGGCTCATGAACTAATTGTTCAAAGTAATTATCAGAGAAAGCATTTAGTACAATTTCGGAAGATGTTTTCTGTCTACCACCGGCTTTGAATATGTATTTTCGCCAACAAATCGATGGTAGGTGGAAGTCTCCACCAATTTATAACTGCATGAGTGGGGTACTTATTTGTAATGACGTTCAAGTTTTCTTTAAACCGTTCAACTATTACATCATCTGTGTCGGGGGGTCGGTAGAAGGAGCCAATTATTATTTTCGTACGGCTGTTGGGTATAACCTCTACCCATAGTAATTCGCAGGAACTATCTATTTCAACTTCACTACAAGATAAACTACTACCAACAGACACAAACACACCAAACACCACCACCTACTTTATTTAATCTATCCGTTCTGAAACCGGTTTGCGCCTCTGTAAAAATTTGGGCAGAATGTTTCTCCGGCTTTAGCTAGCTTTCTGTTTCTATAACGATTTCAGCCTCAGTGCTTTCTGTCAGCGCTTGAAACTTTGGTACTTTTCCAACACAACTAGGACGATTTACAACTACAATCCCGACTGTTGCTTGGCCGATTCTTGTCGTTTCTTTGCTCTGTACCCACTGAGACTGGAGCTCTTTTTTATCTTTCCAGAGACTGTCTAAACTAAAAAACTGGTCAGTAAACGCCACACGGCCCCTGCTGCCCGTGTAGCCACCTCCTGTGTACAGTGGACACCTGATCTGTTTAGCGGAACCCGAAACCCAACCACCCTAAGGCGCAAGTCGAGGAATCGGCCCACCGAATGACAGACTAGTATTAATTCTGAAAAATCACTTAACAGAACGTCTTCAATTTTCTGAAATTTGGTCACACTTGTCGCCCTAGTTGCTTTTATGCTCACTCCAGTTTGCAAAGTTCGGTGACTGATATACTCAAGGAATACTTATTTGCTGAGGATGGCCCATTTGGTTGGTTATAAGGTTTAGAGGAAGCTGAGGAGATTGAGTGGTTTCCTGCCATAATTACGAGTATATATAGATTGCACAGACAATGAACAAAATCATGATGATACGTAAGGTTAAAACTTCTATTGCCACGACATTGTGCAATATAGGTGGACATGCTGAAGCTTTTCCTCTACACTGATACTCCGTTGCTCTGCCCTAGTATCAATTTGTCCAGAGATTTAAAGAGGTGGTGTTGCAAAGTACTCTTCAGATAGATCAGGTTTTGGGCAGGTATTATCTCTAAAGGTTGGTCTGGACACTAAAAGGCTGACATGTTATGTTTAGAACCATAGCACCTGTAATGGTTGCTGGTGCGAGAAGTTGTCCCTAAAATGTAGCAACTAGTACAGTTTATCAGTCTGCCACTGCCTTACAACGCCAACCATTCTGTAGACTTAGGTCGCCCCTCCTCATAACAACTCACCTTAACTACCACTGAATCATGTTCGGAATATACCCAGTGTGGAACCGTTTTATGGAGATAGGGTTTTGGTGCTAGGATATCCCACAGGAGTCCTGCTTCTCTTCATCCTAAGAACAATTCTACCTCACATGTTACTGCGGAAGTCTGGATCACTAGATATGGGCATACTGTGTCTTTCTCTCAGTGACTGCGACAAAGTTCTTCTGCTGATATTAGTGAGTGGTTTTTCCCTCCTGCAGCAAAAAATTGTAATTCCTTTTCTCCAGTCTGCACGAATTTTCCCAAAGATCCCATCTCTGAGGGTATGAGTGAATTGTGTGGTGTGTGTACTGGGCATTGATGCTTACTGTTAGGAGTCAGATTAGCACATGAAGTCGTGCGCAGTCGGTTCTGACGTACACTGTAACGAAGGGGCGAGAAAAAGCGTTTTCTCTTCAGGAGAAGCAATAAAATTTAGCACTACTCTTTTTGTGCCTTATGTAGACCGGCTAGAAACTCTCTGTGACAACACGATCGGGGTTAATTTTTCATTTACCGTCTGGAGTACTGCTTCCTGCGACTCTGCTATCTCAACTCGGGTACACTGTCAGCAAGTGTGACCGACCGATGTGGAGCAGTATTTATCATACTGGACTCGCATGTGGGAGGACGACGGTTCAAATCCCCGTCTGGCTATCCAGATTTAGGTGTTCCCTTCATTCCCTGAATCGCTTAAGGCAAATGACGGGATGATTCCTTTGAAAGGATTAGGCTGATTTCCTTGCGTACCATTTCTTAATCCGAGCTTGTGATCCGTCTCTAATTACCGCACTGTTGACGAGACGTTTCACAGTAAGTTTCCTTTTTCTGGTACTTTTTGGCCAGATTCAGAGATGGCTGGAACATAGAATGAGTTCGTGTAGAAATCAGAAGGGAGATATGAAAGAATGTTGGAAAACTTAGTTCAAGACCTCAGTTCACTTTCTAAGTGACGTGCACTTAAGTGGTATTTAGGAAATGAGTGGAGCCGTGAGCTATATCCAGATGATAAAAGAGCCACACGCAAATAGACATGCTATTTGACATTAAAATCAAAGTAAAGAATGGGTCGCCAGCAACTCTAGCCACACGACAAACGCAAGGTTCGACTGAGGTGGAAAATTAATTAATTTAGTAATAAGAAAAAACTCATAAAAGACCATTCATTGTAATGTCACCCATAAAAATGGAATGTAATTATTAATATGATTCAGGGATTGTTCACAAGAACCAGATATTAAAATAAAGTGAAAAGTATGTGAACACTGCCTATAAGAGCAGTTTGCTGCAACATTCCTGAAAACAAGATCTATCGTAAAGAATTAGTTTTAAATAGAAAGGGAACACTTATTATTGGACCTGTGCACATGGAAATGCTATGGACGGGGCTAAGAAGGAAAGTACAAGGTAAATGGCATAATTTTGGTAAACATTTTTGGAATGCAGTGATCAATAGATTATTATATTTTGACTAAAGTTCAGTCTTGATCACACCACTTATGTTTCAGTGACATAGGTAACCGGTTTCGGTTATTATTACATGACCATCATCAGACCCGTGGATTAATGTTAGGAAATACTAGAAACCAATCTTTAAATAAAATGAAAGTGTCTAATGACGTCAAAATTTAACAAGATAAAATAAAATTAATTATACCCATGGCTCCCTTGGGATGGTAGGCGGATCTCTCCTCAGCTACTAAGAAGTCAACTGATGGTTATGAGCGCTGAGCACGAGCTTAAATATGCAGAGGCTCCGCCTAATTCCTGTCACACTACTTCACAACTGCCAATCAGCGTTCGTAATATGACGCCATCGTCAAAGTATAAAAGTAGTAAATACACTAATAACATAAAATTGATCCATTTAAAATGTCTAACAGATAGTATGTGTACAGCTTATTTAGATTTTAGATAAAAACAGTAAACTACGATGTGTAATAGTTGTGCCCTCTATGGGCAACCTTAATACTATTACAGTGTCAGTTACATCAAAGATGTGAAATTCCTTGGAGTTGTGGTATATATCGATTATACCGAGTCGCCTACATCACAATTGCATCTTTGTTGGATGTTACAGAATCGTCTTACTTTATCTGTGGTTTTCATAGCAATATTCTTTATAGCAGTAGGGTAGCAGCCAAGAGTACGTTCCGCATTATGTAAGTCTGAATAACTGATGAGACCGCTGATTAAATTTTTAGAACTCATTGATCTAATAGTTTTTATAATAATCAATGTCAATTTAATAAAATTTTTATATGTTGTACAGCATATTTTACATACATAGCTTTTGCCATGGGTATAACTAGTCTTATATTTTAAAACAAAAGAGTAAGTGCTTTTATTATAAAATTTCGTCAAAAAGGTCGTAAAAATACTTTCGCGAAAATCTAATTGTTCATTGAGCAGCATTGATGATTTGGTTTTCAAATGAGCATATATCTCGATTTCTTCTAAGATATTCATAAGTAAGCCTTTATTTGCATAATGAAGAACTTGTAAATTCTGCTCTACTGTCCCCTCAGCATGATTATTGAATGCTATATGACGGCCAAATACAGACTTTGTTCGTGAGGTACACGATGTATGTTCTTTGTACATTACTGCAAAATTTCGATCTCTTTGGCCGATGTATATTTTCTCACAGTCTCTACATTGGATCTTGTACACTCCAGATCTGGTAAATTTTCCACTATCTTTACTTACGGTATGTCTTAATTTTTGTTGTAAGGTATTGTCAGTTGTAAATGCTATTGTTATTCCAGAATTTTTGAATAAATTAGTAATTATATCTGATATGTTTCCCATATATGTCATCTTATATAGTTTGGATTACCTATTAGTGGAGTACTTTGTGATTGTTGCACTTTATTAAAAATGATATCTACCTGTCGTGTGCCGAAAGAGTTGGTTTTTGCAATTTGTTTTAACATTGTCATTTCCTTTTTGATCTCATTAGCTTCTAGCGGTAATTTTAGTATTCAGTGTATCATAAACTTAAAAAATGCTTTTTCATACTTGTCAGGATGGCATGATGTGGCATTAATAGTAACATCAGTGGTAGTAGGTTTCCTGCATATGGTGAAGAAATGTTTCCCATTGTTATTAGTTATAGTGAGATCTAGGTAGTTAATAGATTTTCGATTTTCATGCTCAAGCGTAAATTGTAATTTCGGATGCATAGAGTTTAATTTTATAGCAAGCTTCTCAGTTTCATCTTTTGAACCATTATAAAGCAATAATGTATCATCTACATATCGCTTGTAATATATGATTTTATTTGCGATATCAGGGTTATTTTTCAGGAATTGCGTCTCAATGTGGTTCACGAAAATGTCTGCAACTGTCCCAGCCAGAGAACTGTCCATTGCTAAGCCACCTTTCTGACAATAGATTTTAGTATTAAAAGAGAAATAATTGTAATCTAAAGTGCATTCAAGCAGTTCTATAAATTCGATTATTTCGTCTTTAGTCATATTTTTGTATTGTACTAAGTTATCCCTAATTATGTATGACGAGATAAAAGAAATTATTCAGGTAGTGAAGGGAGATGAAAATTTAATAGTCATGGTGACTGGAATTCGTCAGTAGGAAAAGGGAGAGAAGGAAACATAGTAGGTGAATATGGATTGGGGGGAAGGAATGAAAGAGGAAGCCGCCTTGTAGAATTTTGCACAGAGCATAACTTAATCATAGCCAACACTTGGTTCAAGAATCATAAAAGAAGGTTGTATACCTGGAAGAATCCTGGAGATACTAAAAGGTATCAGATAGATTATATAATGGTAAGACAGAGATTTAGGAACCAGGTTTTAAATTGTAAGACATTTCCTGGGGCAGATGTGGATTCTGACCACAATCTATTGGTTATGAACTGCAGATTGAAACTGAAGAAAATGCAAAAAGGTGGGAATTTAAGGAGATGGGACCTGGATAAACTGAAAGAACCAGAGGTTGTAGAGGGTTTCAGGGAGAGCATAAGGGAACAATTGACAGGAATGGGGGAAAGAAATACAGTAGAAGAAGAATGGGTAGCTCTGAGGGATGAAGTAGTGAAGGCAGCAGAGGATCAAGTAGGTAAAAAGACGAGGGCTAATAGAAATCCTTGGGTAACAGAAGAAATATTGAATTTAATTGATGAAAGGAGAAAATATAAAAATGCAGTAAATGAAGCAGCCAAAAAGGAATACAAACGTCTCAAAAATGGTATCGACAGGAAGTGCAAAATGGCTAAGCAGGGATGGCTAGAGGACAAATGTAAGGATGTAGAGGCTTGTCTCACTAGGGGTAAGATAGATACTGCCTACAGGAAAATTAAGGAGACCTTTGGAGAAAGGAGAACCACTTGCATGAATATCAAGAGCTTTGATGGAAACCCAGTTCTAAGCAAAGAAGGGAAGGCAGAAAGGTGGAAGGAGTATATAGAGGGTTTATACAAGGGCGATGTACTTGAGGACAATATTATGGAAATGGAAGAGGATGTAGATGAAGACGAAATGGGAGATAAGATACTGCGTGAAGAGTTTGACAGAGCACTGAAAGACCTGAGTCGAAACAAGGCCCCGGGAGTAGACAACATTCCATTGGAACTACTGATGGCCTCGGGAGAGCCAGTCATGACAAAACTCTACCATCTGGTGAGCACGATGTATGAGACAGGCGAAATACCCTCAGACTTCAAGAAGAATATAATAATTCCAATCCCGAAGAAAGCAGGTGTTGACAGATGTGAAAATTACCGAACTATTAGTTTAATAAGTCACAGCTGCAAAATACTAACGCGAATTCTTTACAGACGAATGGAAAAACTGGTAGAAGCCGACCTCGGGGAAGATCAGTTTGGATTCCGTAGAAATGTTGGAACACGTGAGGCAATACTGACCTTACGACTTATCTTAGAAGAAAGATTAAGAAAAGGCAAACCTACGTTTCTAGCATTTGTAGACTTGGAGAAGGCTTTTGACAATGTTGACTGGAATACTCTGTTTCAAATTCTGAAGGTGGCAGGGGTAAAATACAGGGAGCGAAAGGCTATTTACAGTTTGTACAGAAACCAGATGGCAGTTATAAGAGTCGAGGGGCATGAAAGGGAAGCAGTGGTTGGGAAAGGAGTAAGACAGGTTTGTAGCCTCTCCCCGATGTTATTCAATCTGTATATTGAGCAAGCAGTAAAGGAAACAAAAGAAAAATTCGGAGTAGGTATTAAAATTCATGGAGAAGAAGTAAAAACTTTGAGGTTCGCCGATGACATTGTAATTCTGTCTGAGACAGCAAAGGACTTGGAAGAGCAGTTGAACGGAATGGACAGTGTCTTGAAAGGAGGATATAAGATGAACATCAACAAAAGCAAAACGAGGATAATGGAATGTAGTCAAATTAAGTCGGGTGATGCTGAGGAAATTAGATTAGGAAATGAGACACTTAAAGTAGTAAAGGAGTTTTGCTATTTAGGGAGTAAAATAACCGATGATGGTCGAAGTAGAGAGGATATAAAATGTAGACTGGCTATGGCAAGGAAAGCGTTTCTCAAGAAGAGGAATTTGTTAACATCGAGTATAGATTTGAGTGTCAGGAAGTCATTTCTGGAAGTATTTGTATGGAGTGTAGCCATGTGTGGAAGTGAAACATGGACGATAACTAGTTTGGACAAGAAGAGAATAGAAGCTTTCGAAATGTGGTGCTACAGAAGAATGCTGAAGATAAGGTGGGTAGATCACGTAACTAATGAGGAGGTATTGATATAGGATTGGGGAGAAGAGAAGTTTGTGGCACAACTTGACTAGAAGAAGGGATCGGTTGGTAGGACATGTTTTGAGGCATCAAGGGATCACAAATTTAGCATTGGAGGGCAGTGTGGAGGGTAAAAATCGTAGAGGGAGACGAAGAGATGAATACACTAAGCAGATTCAGAAGGATGTAGGTTGCAGTAGATACTGGGAGATGAAGAAGCTTGCACAGGATAGAGTAGCATGGAGAGCTGCATCAAACCAGTCTCAGGACTGAAGACGACAACAACAACAACATCCCTAATTATATTAATCGTCTCATTAATGGGTATATTTGTATACAAATTTTTAATATCTAATGAGACGAAACTTGCGCTAGTTGGAATGTCTATATTGTGGATTTGTTGTGCTAGTTCATAACTGTTTTTGATACTGAAATTGCTGTCATATATATAGAATGCTTTCAAAATTTTATTATGTTTCATATTTAGTTTATATGAAAGACTACTTTTGTACTTGACAATAGGTCGTATAGATTTCTCTTTTTTATGCAGTTTAATCTGTGATCTTAATTTAGGTACTTGGGGATTCATATTTTTTATCATATTCTTTTCTTCAGGGGTCAAGAGGTGAATATTTTCATCGACTAATTTCTTGATCTTTATCTGGAACTTTGGAGTGGTGTCTTTAGTTACTTCGACGATCCCATTTTCATTAAAAAATGAGAGTGTTTTAAATATATAATCGTCTTCTTTAATAATAACAAGGGTATTTCCTTTATCGGCCTTTACTACAATTGCTTTCTCTGCTAGTAGTTTATTATTGATATTTTTAAGTGTTTTATCTTCAGTTTTTCTATGCAGTTTATTTTTTTATTTTAGAATTAAATCTTTCGTTTTTAGGGCTGTCTTACATGCTTCGGGTTTATTTAGTTTCGATATTTTGCTTGTTGCTATAACATCAGCAATTATGTGTTTAACATTCGTATTATTTAGTGGGGGAGTTAGGTTATATTTTAAGCCTTTGTCAAGTAGCGACATTTCGGACTTTGTGAACTGAATATCTGTAAGATTCATTGTCCTTGGATAAAATTGATGTATATTGTTGACCTTTTCTAAAAGCTATTAGATCGATGAGTTCTAAAAATTTAATCAGCGGTCTCATCAGTTATTCAGACATACATAATGCGGAACGTAGTCTTGGCTGCTACCCTACTGCTATAAAGAATATTGCTATGAAAACCACAGTTAAAGTAAGACGATTCTGTAACATCCAACAAAGATGCAATTGTGATGTATTGTTATCTCTTAAGACATTGATATAAGACATCTGTATAACTACTGTTACCTGGTAACTACGCACGATTGCTTGTGAGACGCTATACGGATCACAACAGAATCTCATAATTTAGACTCGCGGTCGTAATTAGGGGGGACGAGAAAGTTATAATACTCGCATTCAGTCCCACATTCACTCAAAGAACAACAAGGACGGCATCAACACCATCATGCAACGAAGCTATGAGGTTTGTTCCGCTGTGTTGAGAAATTATTAAATAAAAGAGTAGATCTGAACATCACGGTTGCATTTAAAGTTGAGCCTTTGGTTGGAGAAACAGCCTCAACGAGTGCCATACATACACGCTTACGCGCTAACCCCAAACGCAATTGTATAATCCGGACAAGATATATGTAATATTCCGAAATCAGGGCAACAAGCGAACTCGAGGACAGAGGCAGGGGTCACAGAAAAGTTAGGCTCACAGTTAACTCACGTGGTTCGTGGAGACACAATTTCTACATACCGTGGGCAAATTTTAGCAACATTAAACCACGCAGCTGCGAACAATTAACATTTTACAGAGAACACATTTGAAGAGGCAAAGGGTAATGGGAGAGGGCCAACAAACTCTACCATTAACTCACGTGGGCGGTTTCCAGCGGACGTACAGTAATGAAAAAAATAAAATTCACAAGGAGGCAAAAATTATCAAGATTCGGAAAAGATTAAAATGCATATACACGCAGTCGTAGGCACATAAACATTCACACTGAACCGAGGGCTCACTTCCTATGTGAGATCGCTTCGACATATGCAACACCTTTGTGCTACGTTCTTATTACGCACCAAAGTCTGCATTAGGAATCAAACTGAAAGTCTACAAAAGCCCTGCATTCTTTGCTGCGACCCAGCAAAACAATCTTTATAAGGCTAAAAGCAAGGCCAAAAACTAAAAGCTCCCCTCTCGCTATGAGACAACGCGCCACGCGGTTAAATAAACTCACCCTTCTTCGAAGAAACCTCGGCTGTAAACCCTCGGAGAGCCTGTAGCAGACTGCCCATCTCACACTAAAACTTCTCCCACAAAACCCCGTAGCCAGGAAAATCCAGAGATGAGGCTTCCACCACCAATCTAACAACGGTAACTTTCCCACAAACGAAACGAACCTCTTTGCCTACCTGAAAACTACAAGGGTTGGCCATTCTGTAAGGCTACCGCTGATTCTCTGCAGCACAAGAAACCACCGTACCGCAAAATGAAACATACCCACATTCATTCACTCACGCATGCCAGAGAGTTTCGGAATAGGAGAACAAGGGATAAACATTTTATGGAATCATAGCCTTGAGTTGGGTTACACGTAAAAACCTGGAAGACTTGCAAGTCTGAAAAGAACCAACATAACAGCCATATGATGCATGCCAACCGTAGAAAGCAACAGGCTACGTCTAGATTGAACCATAGCTCAGTCTTCTCTGGTACGAAATTTAGCAACAAAAACACCCGAATTGTTCTGTAGGATGCAAAGTGCGCTGAAAAGCAAATAAAATGAGAATGAAATGGGACTATAGGACTCTTTCAACTTGAATCAACCTCTTGATTAATTAACACAGATTAAAATGTAAAAAAGGAAGGTTACGTGAAACGATACTGTGGTATCAACGTTCGATACCACACTTGTTAGGGGTTGCAAATAGCGACCGCGGTCCGTAATAGATATCGCAGGACCCGCGAGGCGCGACTAGCGCCGCTCCAAGGCTCCTGGCAAGTTTCTAGTGAGCTCTCATCCACTCTTGCTCGGGACGTCAACTAGGAATGTAGCATAGCCTTCAGCTGTTAGGAAGCTACCTCTAACAAGGTGCTTAGTCAAGTATGGCATAAGTAATGCCTCTCTAGATATGTTTGCAATTATGTGTATGCAGCCTATGAAGAAGGCTGCAACACAATTTAAGTACAATATATATTATTTTTTACCAATGACTACTAATTATTTCAGTCGTTGCAGATACAGACTATGCAGCCGGCTCCTTACCTACTTCACTGCCAAACCTGCAATATTTGTTTCTATTTAGCATTGGCGACCTATCATCATAACAACTGACGACGAGAACCATAACAGATACCTTGCAGGTTGGTTCATGGACCAGATTACACAATGGAACAATTTGTTAAATATATGGACAATCTGGGGAAAGCAGACAGCTTTGTTGAAGACAAAAGTGGCCGTGCGGTTCTGGGCGCTACAGTCTGGAGCCGAGCGACCGCTACCGTCGCAGGTTCGAATCCTGCCTCGGGCATGGATGTGTGTGATGTCCTTAGGTTAGTTAGGTTTAATTAGTTCTAAGTTCTAGGCGACTGATGACCTCAGAAGTTAAGTCGCATAGTGCTCAGAGCCATTTGAACAATTTTTTGAAGACAAAATTGGAGGAGTGGTAAATTTAACAGTAACAATCAAGGGACAAGGGAAGGTTATAACTACACTGATTATTATCCAAAAACTGGACCTAGCGAAGGAATGAGGATTTCAACAGAGACACAAATGACGAAAAAATTGTCGATGCGGAAACATTGTCCAGAGCGCAGTCGACCCCAGCAGTTATACTTGCTATATTTAATGGAGGTTCGAAATATAACGAAATATTCAGTGGGAGATGCTTTTAATAGTTTTCGCGAGGCAATACTTAAATATGTCATAAAATCCAGAGAGATACTGGTAGTAAGTAAAATACACCAGTGGCAAGACACATTCAGTAACTTCACTGTGCAATTACCATGGCGATGTTACTGACGAAAGTGTCACTAAAACTGAGTTACTAACCACGATTTACGAAATCTCGTCCAAAGAAGATGAGATAAATAGTCCAGATTCAAATGGTTCAAATGGCTCTGAGCACTAAGGGACTCAACTGCTGTGGTCATTAGTCCCCTAGTCACTAGTACCATAGGGAACTTTAGCCAAGAGTCCTGTACTCTCTGCTATACTCCACGTTTTCCAGACCAATATATTTGCATCTGGAAAGGCTTCAAGGCCACCGTAGTCACAGTGATTGCCACACACTAAAGCAAGTGTGAGCCACGTACTACCTCCAAACAGAGCCTGTACATCACAGGTAAAATGCAATCGGAGGCCTCGAAACACATTCGGGCCTCCAATTAATTGTTGCTTATTGAACTGTCCAGCCAGATCAATGTCTATAGCCTCCAATGCACAATAACTTAAATATTTACAATACAAATTAGACACCTAACGAGATCATGATCAATTGCAAACAGAACGATCTATGGCTAGAACCATTACCTAAGTTGTCAGACAAGGAAATCACACCTGAACAGAAAATAAAAGAAGTATTGACTACACTGACACATCACGCACAGATACGAAACAAACATCACAAAAACATAATAAAAAGAAAACAAAAATTCAAGGCGGGAATGCTTGTACTACTTCTTACTCATCATAAATCTGTAGCACTCAAACGACGCAATGCTAAGTGGCGTCTGCTATATGAAGGACCTTATATTATTGTTAACATACCGCATCCTGGTGCGTATCTGTTACAACATCCTAGAACTAACAAAATTATTGGGCTATACGCACACCGACATCTTAGAGCATTTCATGCTAAATAATGTCAAAGTCATATCTATGAAAACATTGCTAAGCAACTCGCAAAACTCTGTTTGCTACAACATAGATAATACGTAGTATAGAAATTTTCATTTCAGCTGTACCAGTGACTCAGTTGAAGACAGAGGAACTTTTCTTTCAATGCCGTGGCACTACCAAGAAGACTGAATATTAAGGTAAAATTTATGATTACGTAGCAGTGAATGATATATTAATTTTTCACGGAATATTTGTGACTGTAGGTACCACTGACTTGGTATATCATCTGACGAACCGACAGACGTCATCTGTGAAGGGACCTTTCACTTCGAGAAATAGATTAGATGCACATCTCTCAGCAAGAAAGCATCTACCAGTAGCCAAGGCCACACAGACACTATACACACACGCACAAAACGCGAGGAATCAAACAGTTTTCCGTCTCTTATTACATTCCTGGAAATTGAAATAAGAACACCGTGAATTCATTGTCCCAGGAAGGGGAAACTTTATTGACACATTCCTGGGGTCAGATACATCACATGATCACACTGACAGAACCACAGGCACATAGACACAGGCAACAGAGCATGCACAATGTCGGCACTAGTACAGTGTATATCCACCTTTCGCAGCAATGCAGGCTGCTATTCTCCCATGGAGACGATCGTAGAGATGCTGGATGTAGTCCTGTGGAACGGCTTGCCATGCCATTTCCACCTGGCGCCTCAGTTGGACCAGCGTTCGTGCTGGACGTGCAGACCGCATGAGACGACGCTTCATCCAGTCCTAAACATGCTCAATGGGGGACAGATCCGGAGATCTTGCTGGCCAGGGTAGTTGACTTACACCTTAGGGAGCACGTTGGGTGGCACGGGATACATGCGGCCGTGCATTGTCCTGTTGGAACAGCAAGTTCCCTTGTCGGTCTAGGAATGGTAGAATGATGGGTTCGATGACGGTTTGGATGTACCGTGCACTATTCAGTGTCCCCTCGACGATCACCAGTGGTTTACGGGCAGTGTAGGAGATCGCTCCCCACACCATGATGCCGGGTGTTGGCCCTGTGTGCCTCGGTCGTATGCAGTCCTGATTGTGGCGCTCACCTGCACGGCGCCAAACACGCATACGACCATCATTGGCACCAAGGCATTCGTCCCTCCATTCACGCCTGTCGCGACACCACTGGAGGCGGGCTGCACGATGTTGGGGCGTGAGCGGAAGACGGCCTAACGGTGTGCGGGACCGTAGCCCAGCTTCATGGAGACGGTTGCGAATGGTCCTCGCCGATACCCCAGGAGCAACAGTGTCCCTAATTTGCTGGGAAGTGGCGGTGCGGTCCCCTACGGCACTGCGTAGGATCCTACGGTCTTGGCGTGCATCCGTGCGTCGCTGCGGTCCGGTCCCATGTCGACGGGCACGTGCACCTTCCGCCGACCACTGGCGACAACATCGATGTACTGTGGAGACCTCACGCTCCACGTGTTGAGCAATTCGGCGGTACGTCCACCCGGCCTCCCGCATGCCCACTATACGCCCTCGCTCAAAGTCCGTCAACTGCACATACGGTTCACGTCCACGCTGTCGCGGCATGCTACCAGTGTTAAAGACTGCGATGGAGCTCCGTATGCCACGGCAAACTGGCTGACACTGACGGCGGCTGTGCACAAATGCTGCGCAGCTAGCGCCATTCGACGGCCAACACCGCGGTTCCTGGTGTGTCCGCTGTGCCGTGCATGTGATCATTGCTTGTACAGCCCTCTCGCAGTGTCCGGAGCAAGTATGGTGGGTCTGACACACCGGTGTCAATGTGTTCTTTTTTCCATTTCCAGGAGTGTATTTTGAATATTTATTGAGTAGTGAAAACGCCTGGTCTTGCCTACTGATGTAATAAATGTTGTGCCTAACCTATCTTAATTTCAGATGACATCACAAAAAACATCGATAAAATCCCAGGAAAACCGTTAAAGAGAAAGTAAATATCTGCAATTCATGTAATAAAATGTGACATAATGTAATAATTTATAGCTATGTAATGATGATGTAAACATGTTTATGTGTAACTGTATTATGTTTATGCTAAGAAAATATGTGACGTGTATATGTGCAATTACTTTTTTTTTTAAATGATGTATAATGTAACTGGTACTATGTGAAAATTTGAACGATAACGAGTGCCAAAATGTGAAAAACTTAAAAAAAAATTGCATAGTGAACCACTGTTCACGGACATTAACGTACATTACTACGTCTGCAACTACGCAGAAACCTATGTGAAAGAAACTGTTAATGACATTCATTATGCATCGTACCTTTGTAAACGCGATGAACGATTTCTTTGATAAGTAACTACGAACATTTAGGTGAGCTATATTTTAAAAGCAAAACTGAAAATGTGAAGTGCATTATTGGTGCATCGTCTAGTGACGTTACTACAGTACCTAACTTCAAGATGTTAACTAGATTAAATGGTCACAACGTGCCTGTCCAGACAACAACACGACGAGTGCAAGAATTTTGGTTGGAACTTCAGGGAATGGAATGTTCTCGAAATGTGACGGACACACTTACCTGGTCTGTCCAAGGATCGACGCCAGTTATGTGCCGTCCGAGGTTCTGCAACCAAGCTTCCGCGGAATATCGAAAACAAACTGCATATGGAACAATTACTCGACGGGTCACGTCTGATCTGTAATAAACAATGCTTTTTGTCACAACGAACTGCATCACAACGACTATAATGGAAATAGGAAATGGACATGCTTATGTATCAATTACGTTGTTATACAGCGATGTTACTGTGATCAAAATGCTTTACCACGACGACACTAACCTGTGAAACATTACTGTGCAGCAGATGAATATAAACTGTAATAACGACACGATTTGTATAGGTCAACGCACCTGAAACAAAAAGACATTTTTCTTTGAAGCATTTCAATGGAATGCTATGTAACTAAGAATATTCAACAATCTAAAGTTGTACTGATTATAACAAATATCGTAATTTTAAAATTAAGTTACCAGTCATAAAATGTACTCTTCATATGTAATCTTGGTGGAATATTTTCTTTGTGCAACGACTAAAAAACGCGCGCGCACAGAACAATATGAACTGTAATACTGTGCCGCGTGATCTAAATTTACGATATAACGGCAGTGCCGGAGTCACATAGACGCTTCTGCGCATGCGCGCACTCTATTTTGCTAACAAACTTTTACGGCGCACGCGCGTCATTCAAATTTTGTATATAATATACTGTATAATGTATGTCATGTAAATAGTTGTAGATAACTTACATTTTCTTGTGCCTTTAGGTGAACTGGTTGGTTGGTTGGTTTGGGGAAGGAGACCAGACAGCGAGGTCATCGGTCTCATTGGATTAGGGAAGGACGGGGAAGGAAGTCGGCCGTGCCCTTTGAAAGGAACCATCCCGGCATTTGCCTGGAGCAATTAAGGGAAATCACGGAAAACCTAAATCAGGATGGCCAGACGCGGGATTGAACCGTCGTCCTCCCGAATGCGAGTCCAGTGTCTAACCACTGCGCCACCTCGCTCGGTAGGTGAATTGCTCGCCTGCAGGTGTGTCCTTTCACATCGCAATTCAGGGGGCAATATAAAGGCACATTTGCGTGCCGTGCGTGAGTTTCCTCGGAAACGCGAAATCTTAATTAAATAATTAATCTCTGACAAATAAATAAAGCCTATGGCACAGAACTACATCGCTATGCCGCTGATAAAACAAAATACAATTATGACACTCTTATGTTTCATTAAGAAGGAGGAGGTCTTGAAGAATAGCTGAGGCTGGAAGCACGTATATTTTATTAACTGGCACACCGCCATATTTGATGTTATATAAGAACATTGCGAGTTGCAATCTCACTTGGCACTCGACTCTGTAAAGATTCTATATTTATGAAAGTAAGTCGAATTGTTTAACTATTGGCTTATTCGTTGAATATATCTGATTTAACTAACTGTGTAAACCTTTTATGTTTAGTAGACAGCCTCCTCTGTACGGCGTATTGACATGGCTGGCAATTTATTCTAATATTGAGATTTAGATTTTGAGTCCGCACCTACTGCAGCAGTCTTTGGAAACGATTTAAATACGAAGTCCGATTATTTGAGTCTTATTTCACGGTCAACTACGAATAACATTGCATTTACGAAAAAGCCATTGTCAAGCGTCTGATACCAAATAATTAAACGTCCACGTTCCAGATAAGCAAATATTAGTTACAACCAATCACTATAATACATAATTAATAATTAATACTTTATTTTATTTTATTTATTTATTTATTTTATACTCCTAGCAGTCAACTTATTGCACCGTTGCTATAGCTAGTCACTTGGGCGCTCATAACGCACTAATTTATGTACATTACCAATTAATAAGGAACAGATATATGTGCGGTCCGAGGTACTATCCCAAAATGTCAGTAGTGACGATCACTGCTGTAGTGGGCACTTACGTCACTCATAGGCGATAAAATGAGTGAAGGCGGCGACTTTAAGACTTTGAAAAGCACATTAATTATGTCCAGATGCCGTGAGACACTCTTATAACTTATAAACGCAAAAGAAGACGGTTGCTGTAGTTAAGAGTTCGTCAGGGCAACTCAGTCGTAAAGCAATAATAGGCATCACTGGCGACAATTGGAGAATATATATTGATTAAAAATCAGACACATAACAAACTGGGATCCGAATTCACCTGAAAGCGATGCGTCTAGTATTTGAGTATCTGCACTCGGCGAAGGTGGACACATCGGAACAGCTGCAGATAAAGCAAACTTTTCTACCACTACGGGCTATAAGTGTATGAAACGTGGTAAGATTTACCCGTTTTTGTATTTTTATCATAGACATCGGTATATTATACGATGGTTTATGCAAGGATGGCTATAAGATTATTGCCTAAGTGTGCACCTTCCTGAAAAGCATGCCCGCTTCAGGCCACAAGTGGCCCATAGGGACCATCCGGCCGCCTTGTTATCTTCAGCTGAGGATGCAGAGAGGAGGGGCGTGTGGCCAGCACACCGCTCTCCCGGTCGTTATGATGGTTTTCTTTGATCGGAGCCGTTACTATTCGTTCGAGTAGCTCCTCAATTGGCATCACGAGGCTGAGTGCACCTCAGAAAATAGCAGCAGTGCATGGCGGCCCGGATGGTCACCCATCCAAGTGCCGGCCACACCTAACAGCGCTTAACGTTGGTAATTTGATGGGAACCGGTGTAGCCCCTGCGACACGGCCGTTGGCACACCTGCCTGAAACTGAAAAACAATTGTTAGAAAATACTTTCATCGTCATACGCTTAAGCCTGCTCACTTGTAAAGACCAAGTTCATGTTTCTCACAAGGGAACCTCCCCATCGCACCCCCTTCAGATTTAGTTATAAGTTGGCACAGTGGATAGGCCTTGAAAAACTGAACACAGATCAATCGAGAAAACAGGAAGAAGTTGCGTGGAACTATGAAAAAAAAGCAAAATATAAAAACTGAGTAGTCCATGTGAAGGATAGGCAACGTCAAGTACTACGTAAGCCTAGGAGCGCCGTGGTCCCGTGGTTAGCGTGAGCACTTGCGGAATGAGAGGTCCTTGGTTCAAGTCTACCTTCGAGTCAAAGGTTTAATTTTTCATTTTCACACAATTATCAAAGTTCAGGCACTCACACATAATCAACTTCGCTCTCCAAAATTCCAGGACATGTTCAGATTTGCTTGGATATATGCAGGATTTGACGGTCTATACACGGAAAAATTTGAAAACGTTAAAAACATATGTTTTGACAGAGCACAGGGAAAACTGTGTGACTGTGAAACTGTTGCATTCATTTGTTGCAGTTTATTTGACAAACACTTATGTTTCCATCACTTTTTTGGGAGTGATTATCACGTCCACAAGAAAACCTTAATCGGGAAAGGTAGAAGAATCTTTTTACCCATTCGCCAAGTGTACAAGTTAGGTGGGTCGACAACATATTCCTGTCATGTGGAGCACATGCCGTCACTAGTGTCGTATAGAATATAGCAGACGTGTTTTCCTGTGGAGGAATCGGTTGACCTATGACCTTGCGATCAAATGTTTTCGGTTCCCATTGGAGAGGCACGTCCTTTCGTCTACTAATCACACGGTTTTGCGGTGCGGTCGCAAAACACAGACACTAAACTTATTACCGTGAACAGAGACGTCAATGAATGAACGGACAGATCATAACTTTGCGAAAATAGAGAAATTAAAGTTTTCACTTCAGGGAATACTTGAACCAAGGACCTCTCGTTCCGCAAGTGCTCACGCTAACCACAGTACCACAGCGCTCCGGAGCTGACAACACCCTTGATGTTGCCTATGCTGCGCGTGGACTACTCAGTTTGTATATTTTGCTTCTTTTCTCATAGTTCCACACAACTTCCTGTTTTCTCGATTGATCTGTGTTCAGTTTTTCAAGGCCTATCCACTGTGCCAACTTATAATTAAATCTGAGGGGGGTGCGATGGGGAAGTTCCCTTGTCAGCACTACGCGAAAACTTTATTTTTTCAATTTAATTTGCTTTATGTAGCAACATATTCTGCGGATCATTAGTTCGATGTGTTACTGCCATACAGAACGAAGCAAATTACAAGCTACTCCACAAAATACTTCTTTAAATACAGCCTCATGTTGACTGTTCATTGACTAATACGCAAATGGTAGTAGATTATGTAGCTTAATTATGGAAGAAAATGTAACTTTTTTGCACCATGTAAGGAGAAAATCTTTGACTAAAAATAATACCAGCTTCGGAAAAATGTTTTTACAGTTTATTCAACGACATGCGACCGATTGGTAACACGTATTACGCGTAAAGATGCTTGAGTTTTATTGACGTCGCAGGCTCTCACTGACAATTAAACTGTAGTTTTATTCACGCAAACGTTTTCGACTGCATTACGAGTCATGCTCAAGAGCATTAGTCGAGGACAACACGGCCACATAATTAAATGTAAGTTCGAATACCAGTTGTCGTTGTGGAATGAAACTGGGTCAACCATTAATCCTGCTGGCATCTAATTATATTGAACGACAGTTTTCAATGAATACTCTTCTAAAGGGAGTTCTTTTGCAGCGTAATGTTTCACTAAACATAAAAAACATCTTACTTGCATCGTATTCTCTACAATGGCTTTTTTTGGAAATGTGTGATTCACGCTGCATATTTCAGTGACCATAACTTTCGGCAATTTTGTATTTAAGAGAAATCCAATTGACTTGAGAACGTTTCAGTGAGTGGTTAAAATAAATTTTCTACTAACCGCCAAATACGCTAAATGGATAGCGCTATTACACCTTTAATTATTTAAAATGCAGGAGATTATCGTGTCTACAGCTGCATTATGTCAGCAGATGTCAGAATCACTTAAGCAGATTTTGAGTAAATAGAACTGAAGCATGTCTGTTTATTAGTACGAATGGTCGTCTTTAACACATAATAGACAGATAAAGTACACGTTTGCTCTTTCTGCGACAGCGAAGAAAGAATATTAGATTTTCCACATCTTGTTGACGTTTTCATGACGAAGGAAAGACACAGATTCGATAGTGACGCAGAAAAAAATCACCTGGGACCTTTCCCAAGTTATCCTTATGGGTTTAGCTTCAACTGCTTTTGGGAATACGTATACAATCTTAAAGTAAATGCCCGAATGGGTATTTGATCTGACTCATCTGGAAAACTAGTCAGTTGTTCTGACATCTGTACATCTGCTGGTATTGTAGATCTCGTATGTGTCTGTAGAATTCCGGGTAGTTGAGCTTTTTGAGAATTTTTTGTACTTTAAATGGATATGGTAAGCTGCTCAGTGCGCTACTGGCAGCTGGCTTTCATGTAGATAGGTTGCAGAAAGGAAAACGTACGAGTTTTAGTATTAGTAAATTAGCATTAGTAAATTTATCGAAAGCTTTTTACTAAGTTAACTGCAATTCTCTTTGAAATTATGATGGCTGCAGGTACGAAATGCAGGAAGCGGAAGATTAACTGCACCGGGACAGCTAGTTGACATTAGAGAGGATGGGTGGATGGAATTGTAGCCTATTCCCGATGTTACTTGACCTGTGCATTGAACAAGTTGTGAAAGAAACCAAGGAGAAGTTGGGAAAGGGAATTATGGCTCAGGGAGAAAAATGAAAACTTTGAGGTTTCCTGACGACATTGTCTTTCTGACACAGACGACGAAGGCATTAGAAGATCAGTTGAACGGAATGCGCAGTGTCTTGAATGACAGTAATAAGACGAACATCAACAAAAGTAGAACGAGGTTCGTGGAATCTTATCCAGTTAAATCAAGCAATACTTGCGGAAATAGATTAGGAAATGAGATAGCGAGTGTAGTAGATGAGTGGCGTTACTTGTGGAGCAAAATAGACGACGTTCACCGAAGCAGAGAGGATGCATAAGGCAGACGGACAATAATAATAAGAAGATTCTTGGAAAAAATAAATATGTTACATGAATATAATTTCAGTGATAGAAAGTTTCTGTCTGAAGGCATTTGTCTGGGACGCAGCCTTATGCAGCAATGAGATGTGGACTGTAAACTGTTCAGACAAGAAGAGAACAGAAACTTGTTGCAATAGGAAAATCCTGAAGATTAGACGGGTAATGTAATGGAATGTAACACAAAATTTGGGAGACAATAAGTTTCATTCTGGGTGATGCGGTTAGACTAAAAAATGGTGTATGTACTGGCTTGGAAATGTGAAATAGTGGCCAGGAATGTACATACAGGCAAACGATTTGAAGAGCCAGAATAGCTCTTCGTAGGTGGCGGAGCGGAATACCAGGCAGAGGGAGCTGGCCATGGGCTGCCTTGGGGAAGAACCGTTAACCACCGTGGGGTGTGAGACAGTGGTTCAACTGGCGTTGCGCCTGAAAAATACCTGAGTCCACCAGATTCTGAGTCAATGAGCCACAGTCTTGTATGTAAATTGTGTATACATATGGGCAAAGAGACTTGGTCTCTATTGGCACGTTACACATTGCATTAAAAGCGAAAGTAACGTGGACGGTGGTACTGGCTTCTGAAAGGCACTTGTTCGTGGTGATTTGTGGCCAGCAGATGCAGACTTCCTTAACACACGTCCGACAGCCACAAGATACGTTAGATATTTCCCAAAATTGGTAGGATGTTTTGCACCACTCTCCTTTGCTCCATCAGCACTGGTTTTACAACGAAGGAACAATTCGTGGCCCAGAGTTTAGGATAAATAATAATAAATTAAGAGAAGCATAGTGGTTTAGCAAGGTAAATCGAGGATACTTGATGTAGATTCCTTGCGTCAGCATTAATAAAAAAAACACCTTTGCTTATTCTTGTATGGGAACGCAGGAGCGACATTGGCGTTTTACTACACCCTGCTGATGTTGTTTTACATGCAGTAGGCGATGTGGGAGACACATATGTTATGCGACAGGTCACAGAAGTGAAGGTACAGGTGAGTGACAATAGGCCTGGATATAGGGAGGGGGGGCACAAACCGGTGTATCTGCCCCGGACGGCAATTTCAGGAGGCACCGACTTATTCTTGAAAAAATAAAAAATAAAAGCCTTTTTACACAAAGCGCCTTACATCCAGCGCAAGTTGGTCTATCGATTATTCATATAATATTGAAAAGCATCTCAGTTGATCTTCGAACATTTTTCAACACATTCTAAGTTGATTTCTTAACAAATCGTAAGTTGATTTTTGAATGCGTCCATAGTGTACTTAATGTCTCTGCCAGGGGAATGGCCGTCGCATCTAGAAATAAAAAACTTTCCCGCAGGCAAAAGGAGACAGGGCTATATGAGGTGAACCGAATAAACTCAGCAGGTGAACGCCAATCGCTGTTTGTTTATGTGGTTCATTAGGTGAGCGAATGATCAGCATTGCCATAATTACTAGCGAAATTCATCGATTAAGACTACCAGAGTGGAAACGAACGACTAACAGGAATAACAGGTAAGAAAGATTACATATTATCTTCTCTGTGTATCCAAGAAAATGAAGTTTTGACAATTTTTTTTCCGGGGCCCTACTAATGATCAGCTGTACAGTCCCCAGTTAGGAGCCTCATTAGTTCTATTCTCGTAATAGCACGAAAAACGCATGACCGGGGAATAAACGTGGGATAACTGAACTAGTGTTTCTGGCAGGATTAGGGAAGTTAATCGGAGAATAAGTTTAGACACACTACGTTTACATACGACACATCTTCCGAAAGACGAAAGCACCGAGTTTCACAAACCGGTTTTCGCTGTCGTGTTTACACGTCAAGGTCTGAATTGGATTTGCTAGCCCATTCAAATATAGCGCCTGAAAACCAGCTGTTATAGTTTCTAATTTATTCAGACGATTGCTTTAATTAAGCGAGGTGTAAACGGATTCAGTCTAATATTTCAAGTTATCCTTCACTGTGAAAGAATCTAAATCGACCATATTAGCCGAAAATTTTTATAAACACGACGGTGCCTGACACTACAAGAACATTTCAAAACCTGCTGCGTTTACATGGGAGCGAAAATCGATTGCGGAACTGGAAAACTGGCAACTATAGGAGAATTTCCAGAATCTATTTTGAGATTTTTATATGCACAATGAAAAATGGCTTACGAAATTCGGTGTTGAGAGCCTTATGTAAAAGTGGTGTGAATGGGAGGAATAGTTACATAACTAGTGATGACAAGATTGTTTGCTAGAACGAGTAAGGAGAAGAAACCGGGACTCCACACAAATTATATGGAAGAATATGATGATTCCAAATTTATATAAATATTTCCTTGTACTACTTTTCGATCTCATCCTTGAGAAACTGGAGCGTATGAATGAAATGTGAAACTATTTACTAACATAAAACTTTTTGCTTGTAGTAGGCCTCATAGGCATTCGATACTGGTACTTCGTGAATTATATTCTGTCGTGTGATTTATGTAAATGAGGTACATAATAATGACCATTTGCGCCAAAACAGACTCGCTTTTTTGGCGCATGTTACAGCTGCTGCAATATTAGAAAGATCTATTTCGTTTTATCTTGCAGACAGTGATAATATAGACGTAATTAAATCAAAAAACTACACCAGTCTTGGGCACTATTCGTGATAACAACTTTTTCAGCATTTGACAACGACATTTTGATATTTCATGTAGCAAAACGACAGAGGAACTTTGATGGACTAATATATTCTTTCGTAAAAAGGAAAGCACACCCGGTAGACGTGTAGCAAGATCAGAGAGAAAAAGATTGCTGAGACTAAATGTGTACAGTCTTTCTTGTCTCTTGTCTCTTTTGTCTATACTGGTTTAGTTTCCTATACTTTATTTTATATCTCACAAAAGAGAAAGTTAGTAGATAACAGAGAATGAAGATTGCAAATTTTCTGAACAGTTCTTATTCGCCCGGTCATCCTGGTCAAAAATAATGCCACCTAATATTAATTGTGATTGCTTTCAAGGGGGGCGGGGGTGTAAGATTTCAAACCGACCTCCGACCGACTGGGAGCAGGAGAGGCACCACAGGACATTTTCATTTCCACTGTCCTGAATATAGGCTTGATGGCTTCCACTACAAAACATATACGTCTGAATTCCACAGAGAGAAATACAGTGACGTGCGATAGAAGAATCTTCTGTGAAGAGGGTTGGAACTGCACTTTGGCATACCTAACATCAGATAACATTCTTACATTTCTTCGAATATATATGTTTTGTATATCAAACTGTTTAGAAATATGCGTGCTACAAAATGAACATGTTTTTAAAAACTGATTTTTTTAAAAATATTTTCGTCCTATCTCAAACGCTAGAGGCGCGGAGGGGTGGTGTGGGGAGGGAGGGGGTGTTAATGGGGGAGCGTGGCAAGAGGGTGGGTGGCGCCGATATCAAGGTTTTGAAATATAAACAAGATCACGGTCCACTGGTTTCCACAGGTCGCGGAATCCACTTGCGCAAGCACAGTACGAGCAGTACTGAACTTGCACCGTCGCAGTAGATTGAATAACTATTGCGAAAATGTTGCTTTTGTTGTTTCCAGACTGAAGATTGGTTTTATGCCGCTTACCAAGGCATTGTGTCCTGTCCAGACCTCTTTATTTTCGTTTAACAACTGCAGCCTACATTCGTCAGAACTCGCTTTCTGTATTGAAGCCTTTGCCTCCCACTAGAATTTTACTGCCACCTCACACGCACTTCCTTCCATTATCAAACTGACGATGCTTAGATGCCTCACGATGCGACCTATGAAATTATCACGTTTTAGTCAAGTTGTACCACAAATTTGCTTTCCTCTTCAAATGGATTCAGTATCGTCACATTATGTTACTTATAATCCGTCTTGATTGCAAATTCTTTTTTTATTCATATGACCGGGTTCGGTTCATTCAGAACCATCTTCAGATCTGTAACGATAATGATACTAATTTACTGATTAGATAGGATGAAAAAGATTTGCTTTCGTGAAATAATAAATTAGTATCATTATCGTTACAGATCTGAAGATGGTTCTGATTGAACCGAAACCGGTCATATGAATAAAAAAAAATTGCAATAAGACGGATTATAAGTAGCATTATGCAATCACTGATTGCTGCTATCCCATCAGACATTATGTCTGTTTTTGCAAACCGTCACATTACTTATTAGATGTACCAATCTAATCTTTAGCATCTTTACCATTCTTCAGTGGTACCACATTCCAAAGCTTCTAGTCTAGTCTTGTCTAAACTGTTTACTGTCGACGTTTCACTTCTGCATTCTTGTATACTCTATCTTCAGAAAAGACTAACACTTAAAATCAGATCTGAGATTAACAAATTTCCATTCATTAAAATCGTTATCTTGCCTTTCTCAGTCTGCATATCATATCCCTCTATTATGGCCATCGTCAGTTTATTTGCTTCTCAAATAGCAAATTTCATCTGATATTTTTAGTCTCTCATTTCCTAATTTGAATGTCGCCATCACCTGATTATACCAACTCCATTCTATTATACTTGTACTTTTTAGATGTTCATCTGACAATTTCTTTCCAAGACGCTATCAATTCTTTTCAACTGTTCTTCCGAGTCTACAGACTGAATAAGATCGGTAGCAATCCTGTCTGACACAAGTCGTTCTCTTGACTTATAAATGCAGGATAGTTTCTATACAAGTTACAGATATCTTTTCGCTCCCTGTATTTTATCCCCTCTTCTTTCAGAATTTCAGAGTGTATTTCGGATAAACGCAAGTTTCGTTTTGTCTATCTTCTAAGGTAAGTCGTAGAACCAGGAGCGCCATACAGAACTAAAGTGTCCTACATCGATCTGGAACCCAAACTGAACTTACCCAAAGTCGGTTTCTACCAGTTTTGCCACTCTTCTGTAAAAAATCCGTGTCACTTATAAGGAGGTAATGACTCAAACTGGGAAGAAACAAAATTTGTGGCACAACTTCATTAAAAGAAGGAATCAGTTTATAGGACACATGTTGTTATGGAGGGATGGGTTTCTTGAGTGCGCTTACGCGCACGAGCACACGTCAGTGTGTGTGTGTGTGTGTGTGTGTGCGTTTGTATATGTAGGAAGGGGGGGAGGGGGGGGGGAATTGTAGAAGGAGACAAATGCTAGAGTACAGTAAGCAGGTTGAGACGCATGTAACCCTGGTCACTACTGGCCATTAAAATTGCTACACCAAGAACAAATGCAGATGATAAACGGGTATTCATTGGACAAATATATTATACTAGCACTGACATGTGATTGCATTTTCACGCAATTTGGGTACATAGATCCTGAGAAATCCGTACCCAGAACAACCACCTCTGGCCCTAATAACGGCCTTGATAGGCCTGGGCATTGAGTCAAACACAGCTTGGATGGGGTGTACAGGTATAGCTGCCCATGCAGCTTCAACACGATACCATAGTTCATCAAGAGTGGTGACTGGCGTATTGTGACGAGCCAGTTGCTCGGCCAGCATTGACCAGACGTTTTCAATTGGTGAGAAATCTGGAGAATGTGCTGGCCAGGCCAGCAGTCGAACATTTTCTGTATCCAGAAAGGCCCGTACAGGACCTGCAACATGCGGTCGTGCATTATCCTGCTGAAATGTAGGGTTTCGCAGGGATCGAACGAAGGGTAGAGCCACGGGTCGTAACACATCTGAAATGTAACGTCTACTCTTCAAAGTGCCGTCAATGAGAACAAGAGCTGACCGAGATGGCACCCCATACCATCACGCCGGGTGATACGCCAGTATGTAG
Organism: Schistocerca cancellata; assembly: GCF_023864275.1. Lineage (NCBI taxonomy): Eukaryota > Metazoa > Arthropoda > Insecta > Orthoptera > Acrididae > Schistocerca > Schistocerca cancellata. The sequence continues at coordinate 348,669,226 of NC_064632.1, read as the reverse complement.
ATGACGAATGCACGCTTCCAATGTGCGTTCACCGCGATGTCGCGAAACACGGATGCGACCATCGAGATGCTGTAAATACAACCTGGATTTATCCGAAAAATGACGTTTTGCCATTCGTGCACGCAGGTTCGTCGTTGAGTACACCATCGCAGGCGCTCTTGTCTGTGATGACACGTCAAGAGTAAACGCAGCCATGGTCTCCGTGCTGATAGTCCATGCTGCTGCAAACGTCGTCGAACTGTTCGTGCAGATGGTTGGTGTCTTGCAAACGTCGCCATCTGTTGACTCAGGGATCGAGACGTGGCTGCACGATCCGTTACAGCCATGTGGATAAGATGCCTGTCATCTCGACTGGTAGTGATACGAGGCCGTTGGGATCCAGCACGGCGTTCCGTATTACCCTCCTGAATCCACCGATTCCATATTCTGCTAACAGTCATTGGATCTCGACCAACGCGAGCAGCAATGTCGCGATACGATAAACCGCAATCGCGATACGCTACAATCCGACCTTTATCAAAGTGGGAAACGTGATGGTACGCATTTCTTTCCTTACACGAGGCATCACAACAACGTTTCACCAGGCAACGCCGGTCAACTGCTGTTTGTACATGAGCAATCGGTTGGAAACTTTCCTCATGTCAGCACGTTGTAGGTGTTGCCACCGGCGCCAACCTTATGTGAATGCTCTGGAAAGCTAATCGTTTGCATATCAGAGCGTCTTCTTCCTGTCGGTTAAGTTTCGCGCCCGTAGCTCGTTGTCTTCGTGGTGTAGCAATTTTAGTGACCAGTAGTGTATGTTGAGTAGCTGGGCAGAGGAGAATGGGACTGCACAGGACGCAATGGGTAAAGCTGCATCACACCACTGTATGATGTATATACTGAACACTACAGCATCAACAGTATTTGCTGTCACTTAGAATTACCTACTGTGAAATGTGCTTTCCTATATTTTGGTGTGTGATTTGGTGACTATTTGTGCCAGTGTGCCCCAGTTGACGAGGCGCTTGCTGCCTCCCCAGGATGGAGCCGGCTGGTGACCTTGCTGAGGAGCTGCAGCTGCTGCGGTGTCTGCTGCACTGGTCCGGCACTATGCGGGACCCGAGGGCTGGACCCTGGGCAGGGCGCGCCTACTACCTGCTGAACGCGATCGCACTGGCGGCCATTGTGCTCTTCCTGTGCGGGCAGGGGGCCGCCATCTTGAGGGAAGGCACGCGTGACCTGGACCGCTTCATGCTCATGGTCTCCATCTTCAACTCTGTCACCATCTGGTTCCTTCGCATGTGCCACATAGCCATCCACGAGCATCAATTCCACTACCTCTCGTTGCAGGTGAGTGTCGAATTGAGAAGAAAGACCGGGCACATGTCTAGAGATCTTAGTAGATAAATTCTACATATACGGTAATTACTCCATAATTCAAATCAAGAACAGCTGCCAACATAAATCATTTGGAAGTAGATAAGGATTAGCAGAGCGGTCTAAGGCAGGCTGTTCCAACCGAGCTCCAGGGAGCCGGAGCACTCCGGAGCGCTCACGGCGGCAGCTTGGAGCCCGCGTGGAGGGTGAAAGCGAACTCACTGCCCCCTGGCCGCATGCAGCCGCAACTGACGCAATAATCCGTGTTCAATGACAGCTATGATTAGCCGCGGGAGCCCTGTACCTCTATTGGAGGATACCTTTCTATTCATTGAGAGGGATGGTCGTCCGCAGTGTCTTGTATGTCATAAAGTAATTAATTCTGCGAAGAGGTACAATATACAACGACATTATACACGTCTTCACGCAGCGCACTACGATCAGGTAGAAGGCGTTGCACGCAGAGAACTGGTGGCCAGGCTTAAGAACGACATACCAGGAGACGTTAAGTTTAAAACGGTTTCGTAATACGGAGGGTATCAAAACATGCAACATAGTTCGTGATCTGTAATGCGTTTATAATTTTCAGGTAAATGAGAGCGGAGAAAACACTACTGAGTCTGCAATTCGAGCAAGCTGCAGGGTGGCTCACATCATTGCGACGAGTGGCAAGCCGTTTTCGGTGGGACCACTCGTAAAATCGTGCATGGTAGCCGTTGCAGAATGTTTGTTTCCAAGGGAGGTGCAGGCAATTGAAGGGGTTTGCCTGTCGAAGCAAACAATGTCTCGTCGAATCCTAGACATGGCAGCGGATTTAGAGACACAGCTCAGGAAAAAGGCGGAGAGCTTTGTTGCATTTTCGCTAGTGCTTGACGAAAGCACCGACATATCGGACTGTGCTCAGCTTGCAGTTTTTGTGCGTGGAGCTGCAAGTAACTGAAGAACTCTTGGATGTGGTACCACTCGATTACACCGCAACAGGACGTGACATTTTTGAAGCTGTTTGTGAATCAGTGGACAATATGAATTTGCCGTGGGATAAGCTCCATTCTGTGGCGACAGACGGTGCACCACAAACGATCGGGTGTCACCAAGGTTATGCTTCTCGTTTGAAAAATAAACTCAGGGACGAATTCGGGAAAGACATTTTGACTCTTCATTGTTTTATTCACCAAGAGGCACTGTGCGCTGAAACAATATAGCTAGGTGGCGTAATGAAAGATGTCGTGAAGTGTGTGAATTTTGTGCGGCGTCACAGTATGAATCATCGCCAATTCAAAGGATTCCTGAAAGATATGGAAGGGGAGTATGGGGATATACCTTACCACAGTACAGTTCGTTGGCTGAGTCGGGGAAAATTTCTTGATGTTTTCTTTGCCATTCGTGAGGAAATAACCCTTTTTCTCGAAATGAAAGGGGAAGAAATGCGTTTTCTGAAAGATATAAAATGGATATCAGAGCTGGCGTTCCTAGCTGACATAACTATGCATCTAAATAATGTAAATCTGTCATTGCAGGGCAAAGGGCAGCTAATAGTTGACATGCACGACCAGATCAAAGCGTTCATGCAAAAGTTACGTTTATTTGAGAGGCTTATGAATAATGGACACCTAACGTTCTTCAATCGTCTTGCTTCTTTAAAACTACCTGAAGGTACTACTTTCGGCGATTACCAAGCAAAGTTAAAGCAGCTCATTACGTCGTTTGAAACATGATTCCGAGACCTCACTAGTTTTGAAATGGAACTTAAGGTGTTCAGCATTCCTTTTTCAGTTTCCCCTGATGACTTGTCATCATCCTTCATTTGGAGATTATTGATTAGCAAAATTGAACTTTGTTGAAAGACAGGTGCTACAACACGTTGGATTTGCCATGATGGTATCGTTCATTACAGCAAAAAACATTTCCCAAGCTTCACAACAATGCTGCTCACATCATGGGCATGTTTGGATCTACATATTGTTGTGAGCAGCTTTTCTCAGCAATGAAAAGAGTAAAAAGTAAGGAACGATCGTTTCTTCAGGATGCAACAATGAAGGCCATCCTCCGCATTACCGCTGTGAACACTTTGACGCCTGATATTTTCGATCTTGTAATGAAAAGAAAAGTCAAGCTACAGAGGCCCAATAAATCTAGTATGCAATTTCTTATAAAACAGTTGTTTCTTATTTATTTCCTGAACATCGTATTTCCTGGTGTAGCATGTCACCACGTCTTAGGAGCTAAAAGTATGAAGTTGTCGATCTTGTAAGACGCAACTGGCACATCAAAACGCTTGCCTTGCCGCCTGCCTCAGCCTGCCGTGCCACCTGCCGGCGTGCGGGCCCACTTGAATGGTCACAGCGAGCGACACGGCTCCCTGGAGCAGGGAGCGCTCCGCGGCTCACAATGGAGCCGACGAGCTGGAACAGCCTGGTCTAAGGCGTTGCAGTCATGGACTGCGCGGCTGGTCCTGGTGGAGATTCGAGTCCTCCCTCGGGAATGGGTGTGTCTGTTTGCCCTTAGGATAATTTAGGTTAAGTAGTGTGTAAGCTTAGGCACTGATGACTTTAGCAGTTAAGTACCATAAGATTTCACACACATTTGAAGTAGATAACCTCAGTCTAGTGATGCTGCTTATGTCATATACCATAGGCCAGTGTTTTGGTCAAAATAGTAAACAATCTGCGTTGCTTTCGAACTATGTCGATGAAATAGCTCCATATTTAGTAATTACATACAACCGCTCACCATACGAAAGATCTGAATCTGGAAAGTGCACAGGTCACACTAATAAGCAAGAAGGAAATACGACACCTCCGGCAGCCGGCCCCTGTCTGACAGTGACAATGGTGGGGAGTATACTTCCCATTTGCTGCGAGACCTTTGTTCATGTAGAAATTGTAAGTAGGTTGTTTAGGTTTTTATGTTGGTAACGCCACGTAGCGCTCTTATGTAAGTAGGCTGCTTACGTTTTTATGTTGGTAACGCCACGTAGCACTCTGTATGAATATCACTGACTGTGCTGTGTGCAATCTGTGACTGGTTGGCATTGTTGGAATATACGCTATTGCAGTGTTGGACAGTTGTATGTGAACAGCGTGTAGCGTTGTGCAGTTGGAGGTGAGCCGCCAGCAGTGGTGGATGTGGGGAGAGAGATGGCAGAATTTTGAGAGCGGACGATCTGGACGTGTGTCCATCAGAAAGAGTAAATTTGTAATAGTGGATATCATGAACTGATATATATATATATATATGATGGCTTTTGAACATTATTAAGGTAAATACATTGTTTGTTCTCTATCAAAATCTTTCATTTGCTAACTATCCCTATCAGTAGTTAGTGCCCAACACTACAATAGCGAATATTCCAACAATGCCAATGAGCCACAGACTGCACACAGCACAGTCAGTGATTTTTCATATAGAGCGCTATGTGGCGTTACCAACATAAAAACCTAAACAGTCTACTTACAAAATCTTTCACAAATCTTTGATAAACGAAGCAATACAGTGTATTGAGTGAAACAGTTTCAAGTAAAATGGGGTGATACAAGTACTCTATTCGCCTAAGAATATTGATGAAAGATTCATAGGTGCATGCAGAATTAGCAACAACAGTAGGAGATTATTTAGAGGGCAGTTTCGTGACGCTCAGGGTCCTAATCGGAGATCGATCCATCGATTCATAAATAAATTTTGTGGAACAGGATGTGTTCTTCTCAGGAAACATTGACAACAAACACTTATGTACTGAGCTCAAGGAATAAACTCTGGACATCTTTGGGGATGCTCTGGAAAGGTCTTATAGAACATCACTTCAACGTCTTTCTCGACAAATGGTGATTTTCTGTGGCTCTATTCAAATGACTACGAAGTTACTAAAGTTACAGCCCTATAAAATAGCTGTGTGCAAGAACTTAAACCGTGTGCATGGCAGAAAAATTTACCGTAATTTAACTTTCTTTTCAGAAGAACCTTAGTTCCACCTCACTGGGTTGTTTTTGTTGTTGTGGTCTTCAGTCCTGAGACTGGTTCGATGCAGCTCTCCATGCTACTCTATCCTGTGCAATCTTCTTCATCTCCCAGTACCTACTACAGCCTACATACTTCTGAATATGCTTAGTGTATTCATCTCTTGGTCTCCCTCTACGATTTTTACCCTCCACACTGCCCTCCAATGCTAAATTTGTGATCCCTTGATGCCTCAAAACATGTCCTACCAACCGATCACTTCTTCTAGTCAAGTTGTGCCACAAACTTGTCTTCTCCCCAATCCTATTCAATACCTCCTCATTAGTTACGTGATCTACCCACCTTATCTTCAGCATTCTTCTGTAGCACCACATTTCGAAAGCTTCTATTCTCTTCTTGTCCAAACTAGTTATCGTCCATGTTTCACTTCCATACATGGCTACACTCCATACAAATACTTTCAGAAACGACTTCCTGACACTTAAATCTATACCCGACGTTAACAAATTTCTCTTCTTCAGAAACGATTTCCTTGCCATTGCCAGTCCACATACCTCACTGGGTATGTTAATTAAAAAATGACCGTTGTTGCACTTCGATAAGCCTACCGTAAAACACGGAGAACCACTGATGTAGGAGAGTGGTGCACTATTAGCGGAGAGAGAATAATAGGCTCCATTTATTTCTAGGAGTATGCGAAAACAGTTGTGGCCTTTTTTTTTGGACAGTTAACTGAGAGAGTACGTGCTTTCACGACTTTTCAGCTGGGCTCTGTGACTGCAAATGCAGCCAACATCTCATTGCAGGAAACGTATGACCGTTTCAGAATAGAGTTACTGTATCGTTACCAACATACTGACCCCTCGCTCCCACCGATTGGGCCCCAGTGTTTAAAAGAGATGGTATAAAATTAAATTCAGAAACGTTAGATGAACTTCAAACTAACATTCGTCTTTTCTCTTAGGGAACTACAAAGTACAATGAGCAATTTCTTACGTAAGTGGAACGAGGGGATGCAGTTCCAACGTCACCTTGTTTAATATGTCGCAGCAACTTACTTTTCTTTTTAAGTGTTAATGTTATGAACGTTAGAAATAATTTATAGGCCGATTCGTACTGTATTTACTGCGAACCTTTTGTCACCCACACCGCCGACGGCACAGCAGCTGCCGCACGCCGCGTAAGAGATTGCGTTGACGATTGAGCACCAAGTAGAAGTAATCCATTGAACTATAGGACAATATGTGTTACGTCGACTTTAGTAGCACTTCTAAAGATATACTGTGTTCCAGAAGTACAAAATAATTCGAAGAAAACGACATATTGACACATAAACGGCACGGATCCGGAAATAAATCGTTATTGCGAAACGCAACTGATTATTCGAACGAAGTAATGAGAACTATCGAGAGGAGATCTCAAGTTGTTTTCATATTTTTACATGTTCAGAAGTCTTTTGACACACGAGAAGCTTGTAATCAAATTGCATGCCTGTGTAGTACAGCATCAGCTGTGCGACTGGATTTGTGATATCCTGACAGAAAGATCACAGTTCACACTAAGTGATGAGAAGTCATCTAGTAAACCTAAACGATATCTAAAGCTTCTCAAATAAGCATTAGAGGCTGTTCGTAATCTGCGTTTACGATCTAGGAGACAACAAGCGAAGATCTTTTACGTTGTTTGCAGTTGTGCCTTATAGTAAAGTCATCAGAAGGTCGAAAACACTTGAAAAACGATGTATTGCTCGATGCGAAAACTGGAAATTGAGCCTAAACAATAAAAATTGCGAGCTTCTCCATGGGAGTTACAAAAGAAGAAAAATTTAGTTACGCGATAAATAACAGTAATTTAAAGGTATTCGATTCTACCAAACTCCAAGGCATTACGTCAACATCTATAGGACTACTTTGCAACTCCCACTTAAATGCTCGACAGAATGTTCATTTAACCACTTTCAGACTATTTCTCTACCGTTCAAATCTCTAGCAGCATGTAGGAAGAACGAGCGCTTAAATCTTTTCTCACGAACTCAAACTTTATTGGGATGATAATTTCTCCCTCTGCAGGTGGGAACCATCAAAACGTTTGCGTATTCGGAAAAGAAAGCTTTTTATTGAAAATTCGTGAAAACATCTTGCTGAAACAAGAAACGCCTTTTGTTTTACTGATTTGTTTTAATGATTGCCACCCCAGCCCATAAATCACAACCGTGACATTTCCTCCCTTTCCTGCGATAGAATAAATGAGCTACACTTCATTGAATTTTTTCGATGTCCGTCCCTTAATCCCTTCTGGTAAGGATTCCACACTATGCAGCAATACTCCAAAGAGGACAGACAAGCAAAATATGGGTCATCAGTTTAGTAGAACTGTTGCTTCCTCTGTTTGGCCAATAAAACACAGTCTTTCCTTCGCCGTCCCAACAAAATTATAATATCGTTACAGTTTAAGTTGTTCGTAATTGTAATCCCAATGTATTTTATTTGAACTGGAATCCTTTAAATTTCTGTCATTTATCGTGTACGTGAAATATAGCGGATTCACTTAGTATTCATGCGGATGAATTAATTTTTTTTTTTTTTTTTTACTGTTTAGTTTTAACTGACATTTTTCGCTAGCAGAAGGGCTGCGTCGATTTTTGTGCATTGATTTATGCCTTTTCAAACTGTCATACCCCTCATCCTCTTTGATTTTTGACCCTCCTCCCCTTCATCTCTCTCTCTATTACTCTAATCAATCGACTTACGTATAAATAGCAAGACGAGATAATTTATTACATAAATGGCTCAAATGGCTCTGAGCACTAAGGGACTTAACTTCTGAAGTCATCAGTCCCCTTGAACTTAGAACTACTTAAACCTAACTAACCTAAGGACACCACTCACAACCATGCCCGAGGCAGGATTCGAACCTGCGACCGCAGCGGTCTCGCGGCTCCAGACTGTAGCGCCTAGAACCGCACGGCCACTCTGGCCGGCCATTTATTACATGTTGCAACAAACTCCTCACCCGCTCCCTTGCTGACAGCTGAATTAATTATGGTAACCTAAGAAGAGTTCATGTTTGCTGGAAGACCCATATCGGCAGTAGACCTGTCTTAATTAATTGATAACCAATATCCTATCCAACCGGAGGACTCTAGTTCCTCTCAACATTCCACAAGGTGCAGTGACCTTCAAGGTGCCGGCAGAGATGGCCTCCAGATGGCAGCTGGTCAAGAGATGGCACAAATACGATATCATAATCCGAAATTGCTGTACTAAGCCACTTACCCCTGATGGTTCTAAACAATTACATCCCTCTCCCTCTCTCCTGAAGTTCAAGGTCAAGAGGATACAGGTCCTGCTACACAACTGCACCTGAGACAATGATTAATTATTATTCCATGATACAATATGGAGAGGACATATATCCCAGTTGTGGGGTGTCGACTCCTATAACAGACTGGTAGTTAGCGGATAAATCCCACCTTTATGTTTGAGAAACATTTTTTTGAAGAAGTACACTCTGCTGTTTAGCAATTAATCTGTGGGAATACAGGTTTCCACTTAGTACACCAATACTAAGTTCTAGTTCCGCTGCAGAGATGTTGGCTTCATTTTTTAAACAAAAAGAAGCAGGTACTTTTTTACTTACATCGATACATAGCCTACAGGGACTATGATGAGCTCAGTCGGATGTGCTTTGCGCAAGACCAGCGTTCATCAGGACAAGGAGAGGCGTTAATCTAGGACGACCAGACATCCTGTTTTTAACGCGAGTGTCCTTTTTTTCGTAATGTGTCCTGTTGTCTCCATAGGTCTTTAAGGCCGCCAATTGGGTTTTTATTTGCTTTTACGTCACTCTTGTCTCATACGTTTTTCATACTTTCTTACTGAGATCCAGGCGCAACTCGAATATTCAAGGAAACGCAGCCACTGGCTGTCCTTGAGCGGTTACGTGAGTGGAGAGAGAAAGTAAACGTTGATAGTATAGGTACGGAGAGAAGACTTTTACACTATCTTGCTCAGTGCTGACAAATGTGGCGTGAGCTTCTCATTGATCATTCTTGTGATAGAAATGATTCGTGGCAATAACATAGTTTTGTGAAAGCTGATTATAGGGACGTTAATGTTCAAATGTCGTGGCTATGTGTTGTAATGAATATGAATTAAGAATTTATCTGTGAATATGCATATGAATATAATTAGCTACACACTGCTACATCTAACAGACTGACTTCTGCGTTTACTTGAATATTCGAGTTGCGCCTGGATCTCAGTAAAAAGTATGAAAAAGTAGTACGTGCAAGTGGCTCGGTCTTCTGATTTCTACTCTAAAGTACCAATAACAAGCAGAGAACAGCTTTGAACAATGGGGGCAAGTCGATTTTGGTACAGTGCAATCTATTGTTAGTTGCTCGCTTTGTTCGAGGCACACGTGCGTCTGAATATGAGGAAAAGAAAATGTACTTTTTCCGAAACTCTTGAAGGAGAGTTTTTTCCTCGAAACAAAACACAGAATCTACAAAAGTACAATGGCATTACGTCGTTCAGTTTTCTCCACTGAATGTGGAGGACACATCGATATAACACAACACCTGAAGGGAAAGAAGTACGTGCTGGCAGTTTCTGCGAGTATTTCCGACAGTATAACTTCCTTTTTAAGAACTAATTGACTACAAACTGAGCGACACAAACGCAATGCTGCTGCCGAAGTGCTGTTTGCGTTTCATACCGCAACACACAACCACTCATTCCGTTCAATGGACTGCTCAGCTCTTATCATCAGAGAACATTTTTAGAAAAAAATGCGGTGGTCCAGGACAAAGAGCGAGTCGAGATTAGTGAACGTTTTGTCGACACATACAGTGCATGCAATGCAATCAGACCATAAGGACGCTAAGTACATGTCCTCACAGACATCAAATCACATAAGCTTAAGATTAGTTGCGATTGTGGTTAGATATTTTACTCCTAGCAAAGATATTTAGTGCAAAATAATTTACTGTCAGATTATTGGTGAAGAACCAGCAGAATTATTAGCTAATTACGTGCTGAGCGTCTTAAGAAAGCAGAATTTAGTTGACGGGGTCGTTGAGTTTTGTTCAGGTAACTGTAACACCAATTTTAGTGCGTAGAAGAGGGCTGGAACAAACAACGTTTATTCCAAATTATTGGTGAGGCTGCTCAAAATGAAGATTCGAGGCATTTGTTATGTAGCCCGTGTGGTGCACAATGGTGAAGAAACTGGTGCAGACATGCTGTCTATCGATATAGAAACTATACTAAATAAAATATTTCCGTATTTATACTGTGCATATGGAAAAACATAAATAATTTTATAATTTTGTTCTTACTGAATATAAGCAGGTGCAGTGCAGTGTTAAAACTAGATTGCTGTCATTGCTGCCAGGAGTTTGCAAGACGTGTTGACATGTAAGAACCTCTGAAGTCTTATTTCATGTATCAGGATAGGTACCCTACATTGCTAATACAGTCCCTTCTTTGCTTCATTTCACACAAAATATAATTGAATATGTGTTCAAATTAAATTCAAAAGTTGAAAACAAACAAAATTTCCGCTGAAGATTAGCTGAGGAAATAAAATTGCTTCGTGAAAAAAATCGATAACAGGAAATGTAGTAAGTTTCAAACTTTAGTTATTTCTTCAGTGTTGATTAATTTCGAAAATTAAGGTATTTTCGTCCAATCTAAATACGAAACTATTACAAATTTATTTTATGACAATTTCGTAAGCTGTTTAGAGAAGCAGATTTCTCCACATATGCGTCTGAAATCTTTTCATCGGAAAACATTGAAAAATTCTGTACTTTGGAATGAGTTTTTTTAAAAAACTCTGGAAATTCCTAAGACAGGTGGTTGAGATTTGATGGATCAGTTAACTTAATTTGAATTATTTGGTATGTTAGAACATGTGACAAAAGTCTTTCTAGAAAACTTGTGCATACTTGTGAGAGATGGTGTGATATACTGCACGTCTCACGAGGCACAAATGCTGTTGTGGAAAGTACTTTTTCAACCGTTAACATTTCCTTTGGATTGATGCAAGAAGATTGTTTTCTGCCGAATCTATTGAAGCTATCGCAGTTGTTAAGTGCGTTGTTTAGTGCGTTATCCGCAAGGAATTCTACAACTTCTATGAAGCAATCCAAAACTCTTGCAAAATATGAGGTCTTCTGATAAGTTTGAAGTTAATAGTGATGTTCCTGGTTCAGAAGCCACAAGTTCATGTTCAGCAGGTATTTGGTGTCTACGACACACTTTACTGTTTTGTTTGTATTTTAATGTCTGACAAAATTCTTGGAGAAACTTGGTGTATTCGAATATGTACGTTTTAAAGCACTTTGTTGAACAAACGTCTATGAATATTAGTTCACATTTGTCTTATTTAAGCAGTGCTGACATGCATCAAGTATATTTTCTTTGTAACTAGTCATGTTTCGTCCCGTTTTTTCATTTCTGTTTTTCAGAAATATCCATTTTTGTACATAAAATATCTGGTCACCATATGTTAAACAATTAGTAATTTTTACTTCTTACGTCTAAACAATTAACTGGCCATTTACAAGTTTCAAAAACTTATTGTGCACCTGCTTTCATAGAGAGGGTCGATGCCTGGGAGTGCAGGGCCCACATACCTAATGTGCTACCCAGTGTGCTTTTGTAACCACATAATTGTTGGCATCCATCTGCCAAACTGTTCACAGTGCGGCTTCCCTGTCGCAGCAGGTCTATCCCACGCCGCATCCGTTCCCGAATCTGTCTGGGTGCCTCCATCCTTCGCCTAATAACCCAATACTGAAGTAATTTACGGATGTGTGACTGGAATCTGGGCACTTCTGAGTGGATGCCAAGGTGTTGCACTGTCGGGAGCTGGAGCGCCATGAACATGTGTATTAAGGTGATTTTAGTCATACGATAAATGCCCCAGAAAAACCTAGAAATTCAGTCTCCGATTTGTACAGCGTTTTATATGGTGTTGGTTTCATCATACAGGCATTATTGGTGAAACGTGTAATTGGGGTATGAAAAACTGAATAAATCGTAATTAAAATAACTACTCTATAAGGTGTCCAGTATTCTGAAGTAGAAAAGGCGTGTGGCATGTGATAGCACCTTTCTGTGAAACAGTAGTGGGGCACTTGTGTACATACACAGATATCATCCATTCCATTAAGAGTATGTCTCAGTGTCAACTGTGTATTTTATGGTAAATTTCCAGTTCATCATCTAAGTTAATGAAAAATCATACACTGAAAAGTGTGTTTCGTGTTTTAAATAATGTATTTACACAGAGCACAGAGCTGAATTGACGAATGTTCTACATACATTAATCGAATAAAATAATGTGATTGTCCTCCACTTTGGGAACAACAGTGTTTAGCTCATGTGAAAGGACATAAAAACGCAATTTGCATAATGAGTGAACTACTGTAGTTCCCTGAGAGATCACATAGATGACGCACATTGCTTGGCCCAGATAGGACTCACGAAGGAAATGGAAAAAAAAAATTCCAAGAAGAGTAGTTGATTTTGCATCATTGCAATATGGGAGAGTCAGAGGCACAAACCTGGTGAGAATCTTGGAATTGCAATCTTTTCTCACATATATGAGTGGAGGTTCTTAAACAAAATCACGATTGGAAACCTACTTGCAGTTGTGAAATGAAACAGGTAACTTCCAACTGAAGAATGGAATGACGGAACTGAAACAATGTGCCACACCTGTACGCAAACCCGGATTCCCTGCTTGTCACCACTGTGTTTCTTAACAGTTTCGGCTATCTGTGCACGCTTCCATTCTACAGTTGGAGATTGCCTGTATTCGGAAATGTGAATACATTTCGTGCATGTCTGAAGGAACATTGCAGCATACTTGTTACAAACACAGACACCGCAGTGGCTGGCAATATTAATGATTGTGATTGTTTAAACCTAGCAATAGCAACGTATTTTCCATAATGCTTATTACCAAGGGGAGTGGTGGACTTTCATTTAAATACAATAAATAATTTTTCAAAAATTTTAAAATATTAAGTACGCTACACTGCTGTGGGAAGCCTGATCACCTTGATGAATTTAGAATGCAAAGGAAAGAAACACCAAGTACAATAAAGAGTGCTAAAACATCTTTTGAGAAATCACAACTTCTTCTCATACAAAACAACTTTGTAAAAAATAACTCCCAGAATTTCTATCAGATATTTAGAAGTAATCAAAAGGGCTACCAAGCTCCAAGTATTTGCTTCACAGATGAAAATGGTAAAGTAGGCCTAAGCAACAGCAAAAATTGTGAAATACTAAGAAAGTACTTTGAAACATTATTGAAATGTGAAGAACGAAATTGTAATCTAGAATTTCCATATCTTCATGAAAATAGAGAAAGAGACCCAATACCTAGAGCTGAAGAAATTAGAAAAGCAATAAGTACCCTGAAAAACAACAAAGACAGTAGAGAAGACCCTACTACAGCTGAACTTATTAAATGGTCTGAACCAAAAATCATAACTAACCTTCAGCTCATGTTTGAAGAAACATGGGAAACTGAAAAGATACCAGAAGACTGGAGAGTAGCTCCCATCCATCCCTTGCAGAAGAAAGGTGATAAGGAAAATGTAAATAGCTACAGAGGTATATCTTTGTTGGCAGGGGTTATAGAACATTTTCAACTACTAAACAAGGTAGAAGCAACATTTGCTAGCCATTTGGGAGAATATCAGAGTAGATTTAGAAAGGTCAGATCTTGCTCAGAACAGATTTTCAACCTAAAGTCCATAATTTGTCACAGACTTACAAAATCCAAAGATATAGTTGTAACATTTATGGATTTTAAGAAGGCATTTGACTCGGTTGATAGGGAAAATCAGAAAATCTGGCATTAAACCTTATTCATGAGACAATCAAAAGTAAAGTTTTGGGGTGAAAAAACGAAAGCATTCGACATAATAACAGGTCTAAGGCAAGCTATGGCCTGTTTCTACTCCTCTTTAACTGCGTACTAGAGACAATAGTAAGAGAATGGAAGAAAAAACTAAAAGAACAGAAACTATCACAAATCAATCTGGGACCTAAAAACAAAGGTATTGAAATTCACTGTTTAGCGTTTGTGGATGATTTTGCCATTCTTTCTGAAAACCTAACAAATGCTGGAACCCAAATCAATCTCTCAGAAGAAATAGCCAACAAAGCAGATTTAAGAATATCTGTAGAAGAAACAAAATTTATGACAAATATAAAAAATGCTCCAGAATCCCTAGCAATAGATATTGGCCAGATAGAGAGGATAAATAAATTTAAATATTTGGGAGAAATTATCCAAGAAAATGGCTTTGAAAAATTCGCTGTAGAAGAAAGAGTACACATAATGGAGAGGACTTATAGAATAACTAGGAACGTCTAAGAATTTGAAGATACAGCACTACAACACAGTAGTAAAACCCAAATGTCTTTATGCAAATGAATGTTTAGTACTGGACTACAAATTACACAAACTTGAAGTTCTAGAGAGAAAAATCATTCGAAAAATACTTGGGTCACCAAAAAATACGGATGTTTGGAAATTAAGAAGCAATGAAGAAGTTTATCGCAACATAGGAAACAAATGAAACACTACGAAAGAGGCGACTGTCATTCTTGGGGCACTTATACAGAATGAACAGCAACAGGTTAACTGAACAGATTTTTAACTACCTTTGGGACAAGAAGTCAACAATAAGCCTGGATTCAAGAAGTTAGTAAAGATTTGGAAAGAAATTACATAAGTGAAAAAGATGCAACAAAAAGAGAGATTATCAAGAGCAAGTGTTAAAAATGAAAGGATTCCAAGGCAAGAGGGAGAAGAAGACAGATCAAAATATTCCGAGAAGAGAAAAGGGATACATAGTGAAATGCTGAAAGAATATTGGAGGAAAAAGAAAGAACAACAAAGAAGGAAGCATTGAAATTTGTGCCTGGTCCTTAGATGACCCAAATGAAGAAAGAGGAAAGAAGAAAGTACGCTATTAGATTACAATACCATCTAAATGGTTCAAATGGCTCTGAGCACTATGGGACTTTACATTTGTGGTCATCAGTCCCCTAGAACTTAGAACTACTTAAACTTAACTAATCTAAGGACATCACACACATCCATGCCCGAGGCAGGATTCGAACCTGCGACCGTAGCAGTCGCGCGGTTCCGGACTGAGCGCCTTAACCGGGAGACCACCGCGGACGGCCAATATATTCTATCAGCATTCTATCGCCTACAGAGTAATACTGTACTGCAAGATAAATTTTGTTCCATAGCGTGGAGGTCGCTTTAACGTGTTTCTGAATGATATCGGTTCTAGCCCAACTACGAACATGTTGACAAGTAATACCAACAACTTGGAGATAGGAGGAAGTGATTTCACTTTACTTCGAACATTAAACTATTACTGTAAAAAAGTTCTTTTTAAATTGTAAGTTAGATCAGCAGTCATACAATAAACCTTATTTTCATAAATAACAAAGACAGTTGTTGATTTCTTTAATGTATAGTAAAGGATCAATCTGAGTTCGGTCACATGTACTACTTAAACAGGTGTAATTTTTCACCAGTATTGCCCAAATGTGGGCCAGGTATATTTTATTACTGTTATAGAACAATTAATCTGGAGCAGTATTACTATATGTGTGTCTTACGTTTTATGTATTTTGATAGATAATATAGACAAATTTTATTATGCAAGGCTGAATTCTTTCGTTCACATTCGGAGATCTATAGTCATACTTGCTTATTACTCACACACTCATACTTAAATACCTGCCCCCCCCTCCTTCCACCCTCCCACCCCCCGCCACATAACACACACATACACACATATACCAATTACTGTAGGAGTTTGCAGTTCCTCGAACATTATTTCCATCTAACTGTATATCATGATTCTTTAGGGTGCATAAGAAGCAAAGAAAGTTTTAGTTGATCGGTAATCTCTTATCAACAGGCAAGAAAATAACAATGGCGAATTGCTTAGTTCAGTCACAGATTTTTAATTTTTGAGTGACTATATTCTTGTAATGAGTGCACACAATTTCTGGTCGACTACCTTGGGGTTCAACTTTCTATGCTGCAGTACAAAGTATCAATATGCCCTGCTCTAAAACATTATTGTGTACACATGACATACACAAACACACACACACACACACACACACACACACACACACACACATATATATATATATACACTCCTGGAAATTGAAATAAGAACACCGTGAATTCATTGTCCCAGGAAGGGGAAACTTTATTGACACATTCCTGGGGTCAGATACATCACATGATCACACTGACAGAACCACAGGCACATAGACACAGGCAACAGAGCATGCACAATGTCGGCACTAGTACAGCGTATATCCACCTTTCGCAGCAATGCAGGCAGCTATTCTCCCATGGAGACGATCGTAGAGATGCTGGATGTAGTCCTGTGGAAAGGCTTGCCATGCCATTTCCACCTGGCGCCTCAGTTGGACCAGCGTTCGTACTGGACGTGCAGACCGCGTGAGACGACGCTTCATCCAGTCCCAAACATGCTCAATGGGGGACAGATCCGGAGATCTTGCTGGCCAGGGTAGTTGACTTACACCTTCTAGAGCACGTTGGGTGGCACGGGATACATGCGGACGTGCATTGTCCTGTTGGAACAGCAAGTTCCCTTGCCGGTCTAGGAATGGTAGAACGTTGGGTTCGATGACGGTTTGGATGTACCGTGCACTATTCAGTGTCCCCTCGACGATCACCAGTGATGTACAGCCAGTGTAGGAGATCGCTCCCCACACCATGATGCCGGGTGTTGGCCCTGTGTGCCTCGGTCGTATGCAGTCCTGATTGTGGCGCTCATCTGCATGGTGCCAAACACGCATACGACCATCATTGGCACCAAGGCAGAAGCGACTCTCATCGCTGAAGACGACACGTCTCCATTCGTCCCTCCATTCACGCCTGTCGCGACACCACTGGAGGCGGGCTGCACGATGTTGGGGCGTGAGCGGAAGACGGCCTAACGGTGTGCGGGACCGTAGCCCAGCTTCATGGAGACGGTTGCGAATGGTCCTCGTCGATACCCCAGGAGCAACAGTGTCCCTAATTTGCTGGGAAGTGGCGGTGCGGTCCCCTACGGCACTGCGTAGGATCCTACGGTCTTGGCGTGCATCCGTGCGTCGCTGCGGTCCGGTCCCAGGTCGACGGGCACGTGCACCTTCCGCCGACCACTGGCGACAACATCGATGTACTGTGGAGACCTCACGCCCCACGTGTTGAGCAATTCGGCGGTACGTCCACCCGGCCTCCCGCATGCCCACTATACGCCCTCGCTCAAAGTCCGCTGTCGCGGCATGCTACCAGTGTTAAAGACTGCGATGGAGCTCCGTATGCCACGGCAAACTGGCTGACACTGACGGCGGCGGTGCACAAATGCTGCGCAGCTAGCGCCATTCGACGGCCAACACCGCGGTTCCTGGTGTGTCCGCTGTGCCGTGCGTGTGATCATTGCTTGTACAGCCCTCTCGCAGTGTCTGGAGCAAGTATGGTGGGTCTGACACACCGGTGTCAATATGTTCTTTTTTCCATTTCCAGGAGTGTGTATATATATATATATATATATATATATATATATATATATATATATATATATAATAGTGCATCTGAGCTAGGATTTTACAGTTGGTTAAGTTAGTTTCTCCAGTAATATCTTTATCTGCTGAATAAAAGATGAAATACTCAACAGAGGAATAACGTTATACAGGATGGAGTATGAAATGGTAGTAGTATGAAAACGGTAGGAAACCTAGGAAACCTGAAAGTGGAGAGTCAAAGGATCAGTGTAGATCTAGTGAGGATCAGTGATGAGAAATTTACATCTGCATCTACATCTACGTGGATACTCTGCAAATCACACTTCAGTGTTTGGCAGCGGGTTCATCAAACCACCTACACAATAATTCTCTATCATCCCACTCTCGAACAGTGTGGGGGAAAAATGATTTGTCTTATTTTATTATGATTACCGTTTCTCCCTATGTACCTCAGCGTCAGCAAAATATTTTAGCATTCGGAGGAGAAGGTTGGTGATTGAATTTTCGTGTGAAGATCTCGGCGCAATGAGAAACGCCTTTGTTATAATGATGTGCATCCCAAATCCTGTATCGTGTCCATGATATTCTCTCTCCTATTTCTCGATAATACAAAACGTGCTGCTCGTGTTTGACCTTTCTCGATGTACTCCGTTAATCGTATCCTATGGGTTCGACATAGTGCAGCAGTACTCCAAAAGAGGACGGACAAGCATTGTGTGGGCACTCTCTTTAGCAGATCTGTCGCATCTGCTAAGTGTTCTGACTGATGACATCAGATGTTGAGTCCCATAGTGCTCAGAGCCATTTACTAAGTGTTCTGACTATAGAGGTAAGATTAGAAATTCTTTTCAGATGAATGTAGCGTAATATCAAGAGCAGCAGAAAATTGTATGGTGGGGCTAGGATTAGTTATGAATAAGAACGTTGGGCATAGAGTGAGCTACTGTGACCAGTTTAGTGATGTGGTTATTCTTATCGGAATCGACAGCACCCCGACCTACAACATCGGGTCCAGTTATACATACTAACGCCAGAGGCATAAGATGAACTGTTAGAGATACTACATGACGATATTCAGCTGATAATTCAGTATTTAAAGGGGTATGGAAATAATGGTCATAGGGCATTGGAATGTGGTTGTAGGGGATGGAGTAGAGGAAAAGGATTATGGGGGAATATGTGTTTTGTAGTACGAATGACTGTGGAGACAGACTAATTAGTTCCGCAATAAATTTCAGCTAGTAATAGCGAATACTTCGTTCGAAAATCACAAGAGGAGGAGGTACATTTGCAAGAGGGTGGAAGATATGGGAAGATTTCAGTTATATTACGTCACTGTCAGGATGTAACCAGGAGCAGATCCAGGCTTAGATCACAATTGAATAATAATAAAGAGTTGTGTGGAGTTCAAGAGACTACTCAGGAAGTATTAATGTGCAAAGAAGTGGGATTTAGAAATACTGAAGAATGAAGAGATATAATTGAAGTTTTCTGAGTCTGTAAATACTACGAAAATGAAGAGCTGAGAAGGCATTTCAGTTGAAGAGCAATGGTCATTTCTGGACTTGTCTAATAAAACACAAGAAAATGACCATATGCTTCACGTTAATATGAGAAATTTGACATTGTATGTTTTTAAATATTAGTTTGTGATAGAAATGCATTAACTGTTACAGTGTATATTGTCTAGTAGCATAGAATAAAATTAGCCACAGTCCGAAATGATCCAGTCTTCTAGCTGGTGCACCTAATCCTTTCATTTCTGTTGTTTGCATACACCACACTTAGTTTTCTTGTTTATCATTAGTACATGTAACTAACGTAGGTAAGCTTCTGAATCTGAACAATGTAATGAATCCGTCATAACGTAAATAATTTCCGAAACTAGAATAACAAAGAATGGATGCCAAATGCGGGCAAACATATTATATACTAGAGTCCTCAATAGCTTATACTACATATTCCAAAATTTTTCAGTATCTACAGTTTCTTTCCTTAAGCTTATTGCAACACATGAATATTTACACGATTTGCCACTAACTTCTCCTGATAAAAATTTGCCATAGACTTTGTAGGGGTGACTACATTTCGGGTTGTCATTATCATTTAATTTTATATACGTTTGACTGACGCATTTGCTTACTAAATAAGTGGATTGGGAACGCCAGCCATAAAAATGTAATTAATTTGTCACAAACATTTATTTTACAAGCAAGTGTTACAAAATATGGCCATAAATACATTAAATTTCTCTGTTACTAATGAAATAAAACAATAGTATGCCGATTATTAATAAATTAAATTTTCATGAGTGTCACTAAGGTTTTAATTATGGTCACTAAAAATCAAACGTAGCTGGTGGGCGGATTTTGTTGGGAGTGCTGTAGTGTGCATCACTTACCAGGTGATAGCTGGGCTCTGAGTGAATCTGCACTGGAGTTAAGGTTATCTTTATTCCCTGCTCTTGTTTCTCCAAATAAAGTCCCCCCCCCCCCTCCAGTCAGTAATATGGCTATGGCGACTCTGCTGCATTTGTTTACAATCCTGACATCCTACACACATGTCAGTACTTCACCCATGACATCACAAGCCACATTTCCTTTCTATGATGTCTTTATGTTTCTCCCCTCTCCTAAGCCATTTTCCCATTTCTTTGAAATAGGGCAGTTGCGGAATAACTAAGATAACAAACCCAAATTCATATCTACCAATCACAGCCCAGTATTGTACTAAGCGATCATATATTTTCAGTCTCAGTCGGTCACTTGGCCAATCAGACAGCTTTTAGGAAAAAGAAACACACATATTTAGATCTCACAAACACAGCCCTGTGTTTTACCAGCTATTAAAGCAAACAATCAACCACTTCAGAGTGTTTTACTGGCCAGTAAAACGAAACAGTCAATGCCCATATCTGTTCTCTGCATCGCCCACTTGGTTATCAGTAAATTTTAATATTTGTACTGCACTTGGTGTTAGCACAATGGACGCCAAAATAAATAAAAAAAGTT
This sequence comes from Schistocerca cancellata, assembly GCF_023864275.1. NCBI lineage: Eukaryota > Metazoa > Arthropoda > Insecta > Orthoptera > Acrididae > Schistocerca > Schistocerca cancellata. The sequence continues at coordinate 348,648,297 of NC_064632.1, read as the reverse complement.
TAAAATAACTCTGTTATTTATCAAAATATACATGACACAGCCGCTTATCTAACTTACAGGTTAAGCTGCATTGGGTAAAGAACATAATTCAATCACTGTACCACACTTGGTATAACGTGCAGTCGAGTCTATTATTAAATATTTCCACATCTACACTGCTTGTATTACAGTTCTATAACTGTACAAAAAAAAGTTAGCTGAAATTATATGTCAGCTACTGGAAAAGCGCAGTTATTGTTTAATTTACAATATAAGATATACTTGATGCCTACAACATTGTACCACAATGCTATTTAAACGTTCAAATTGTCTGTATTACTGTTCTACAACTCTACAAAACACATCTTGGTAACATGATTGCTAAGAAGGCAATACGGCAATACTTGCCATTTCCTCCTAGGCCTAAATAAGGCTATAAGACTACAGTACAAAAATGAATTGTCCAACCACTATTTTAGCGGGAAGAATATAATGAATCAAGAAATTATTAACTAACTAATATATTTTTCATTTATTTTGTTCTTGAAGCTATCTGTGGTTATTAGCCAGTATATCACATTTCACGACACATTAGCATTTAAACTACATATTTTAGACATGAAAGTATACTGTCGAAGTCCACCAAATATTACATGCAAACGTGCTACATGGGAAATACAATGTCAGGCAATGTTCCACAGAAAAGGAGGTTAGACCCATCTAAATACGATCATTGCACCAAAATGAAGATGTCTGAATTATTTATAAGAATATGTAAAAAAATTATTTTTTGAAAAACACAAGCAGTTCACTTATTGTAAGTGACAAGTATAAATTCGAAATGGACCAAACATAGTGAGTAAGCACTGCTTGGTCAAACATCAAGACGGTCAGCTTTCCCCAAAGAGCTCCAAAGATTCTGTCTTATATAAAATTGTGTAGATTATTGATTGCAATAGATAAAGTGTTTTTCTATAGCAGTACCTGTGGCACTGTTGCTTTAATTGTTCTATAATAATAAAAAATTACATGTTACTTGCGGTTTGGGACTGCTGCTATAAATACAAGAAAGCTACACTTGACAATGAGAAAAGTTCGATTGTTGTTCCACACTTTAAAGAAACCAAAAATTATCTGCATTATTTATCAAAGTAGCTTAGGAGTTGAGAGAGGCATGATGACATCTCAGAAAAGGGGCGTAGCTTGAAGTACAATGAATACTGACGTGTGGCATGTGATTTCACAATAGTTAACGAAGTCCACCAGAATCACCATAGCCATGTTAGTCAAGTCTCAGCAGGGAGTGTTTTCTTTCCTGTCTCCAATTCAAATTCCCGTACCACGGTGATCTCTCAGCCGTCATTATGCTGAGCTCTACCTCTCTCTCTCTCTCTCTTGCTTTCTGAGCATAGCGATGCATACCAGTGGCCAGCTTCTGTTATTATTCAGCAACATTTTCTTTAACTATTGTTTAATACCCAGAAATCCGACTGCAGAAAGACCGCACACAACCACGAATAAAGTTGGTACTGGAAGGCATCTGTCACTTGGCAGTTAACGTGTCGTCTTTTCGGTGTTGACTTCCTGTATCCTGTGGTTGTGTGCTTTTGTCACCTTTGTCTTGAAATAACCTTTACATCACTCCAGCACGACAATATGCATTTCGGTCCACGACCAGTCTGCTGCATTACCGTACATGTAGTAGAGGCTCGGGATGCTCCCTTTGACACACTTGTGTGCTGGCTCTGGTGCTAGGTGGTTACTGTGTCTGGGTAGCAGAGAATGTGTTCCGTCTGGCAGATATATTTTTTATCCATGCCGGTTCCGTACAACACCTCTTGAATTTCCGACGTTATCTACCCACTTAAATTTAACAGTTGTCTAGAGTACACAACTATCTACATCTACATGTATATTCCTCAAGCTAATGTACGGTGCGTGACAAAGTGCACACTGTACCAAGACATTTCCTTTCTTGTACAATTCAGAAACAGAGCGAGGGAAAATTGACTATCTATATGCCTGCGTACATGCCCTAATTTGTCTTGTCTTATTTTCGTGGTCCTTCCTCGAAATACCCATTGGCAGTGGTAGAATCTTCCTACAATCAGCTTCAAATGTTATTTCCTTAAATTTTCTTAATTTTGTCCCTCAAAAAGTACGTAATCTTCCCTCCAGGAATTCCCATACGTGTTCGTGAAGCATACTTGCATGATGTTCGAACCTCCCTGCAACAAATCTACCAACCTGCCTCTGAACTGCTTCGATGTCTTCCTTTACTCTGGCCTTTTGCAGATCCCAAACACTCGATTAGTACTCAATAATTCTCGTACTAGTGTCATATATGCGGTCTCCTTTATAGATATCCACACTCAAACTTTTCCCAGTAAACGATAGTCAAGCAGAGATGCAGACCTTTTGTTTCCCTGCTTTTCAAGCCTCATATTTCACATTACTGCAAGCTATGTTTCAGACGTCTAATTTGAACAATATTGTTTTCAGCAGCATTTAATGTGCGAATCCAGCATAGCTCTTTCGTTGAAGAAACCATTATAAATATTTGAATTAGGTATTGCATTTCATTTAAGATTCACCTTCAACTTCGGCCACAGGGTCTGCGTCATTTGTGAAGGCTAGCGTTGCACTTTTATTTCTTTTCGACAACTTTATTTCACATCCTTCATTGTTTCTTCAACACATATATGGAAACATACTGGTTATGAGCTATAATTGTGATTTTGGTTTTCTAATCTTATTTTCACTATTGAAGAAGGATGTGGTGCTCTGAGTACCCACTCCAAACTGCAGTGGAAATTTTGGAGGGCAGAGTGAAAAGCTGAGGATGATGAGGCGGTAAGGAAGGGTGAGGGGGAGCGGGAGGAGAAGTTAGTTGTCTCGTGTTGATTATTACGTCATTGACACAGGAGATGGGCTTGCCGCCATCTTGGATTTACAAGGGTGTTGGAGCAACGGCATTTCTAGACCACCTGAACTTTTCAATATCATGTAAATGCAAAATGTGCCAAGGAGTACATCGGTCGGCTTGAATAGAAGTGAAAGAAACTGAGACTGAGGCTGCTGAAACTTGCTCTTACGTAAACAAAAGATGCTGCCAAAATTTCTTATACTTTAATGATTATTCTACCCACAGTGTTCCATATTACATACACAACTGGCCATTAAAATTGCTACACCAAGTAGAAATGCAGATGATAAACGGGTATTCATCGGAAAAATATATTATACTAGAACTGACATGTGATTACATTTTCACATGAATTGGGTGCATAGATCCTGAGAAATAAGTACCCAGAACAATCACCTCTGGCCGAAATAACGGCCTTGATAGGCCTGGGCATTGAGTCAAACAGAGCTTGGATGGCGTGTACAGGTACAGCTGCCCATGCAGCTTCAACACGATACCACAGTTCATCAAGAGTAGTGATTGGCGTATTGTGACGAGCCAGTTGCTCGGCCACCATTGACAAGACGTTTTCAGTTGGTGAGAGATTTGGAGATTGTGCTGGCTAGGGCAGCACTCGAACATTTTCTGTATACAGAAAGGCCCGTACAGGACCTGAACATGCGGTCGTACATTATCCTGCTGAAATGTAGGGTTTCGCAGGGATCGAATGAAAGGTAGAGCCACGGGTCGTAACACATCTGAAGCGTAACGTCCACTGTTCAAAGTTCCGTCAATGCGAACAAGAGCTGACCGAGACGTGTAACCAATGGCACCCCATACCATCACGTCGGGTGACGAATACACGCTTCCAATGTGTGTTCACCGCGATGTCGCCAAACACGGATGCGACCATCATGATGCTGTAAACAGAACCTTGATTCATCCGAAAAAATGAAGTTTTGCCATTCGTGCACCCAGGTTCGTCGTTGAATCCGCTCCTGTCTGTGATGCAGCGTCAAGGGTAACCGCAGCCATGGTCTCCGAGCTGATAGTCCATACTGCTGCAAACGTCGTCGAACTGTTCGTGCAGATGGTTGTTGTCTTGCAAACGTCCGCATCTGTTCACTCAAGGAAAGAGACATGGTTGCACGAACCGTTACAGCCATGCGGATAAGATGGGTGTCATCTCGACTGCTAGTGATACGATGCCGTTGGGATCCAGTACGGCGTTCGGTATTACCCTCCTGAACCCACCGATTCCACATTCTGCTAACAGTCATTGGATCTCGACCAACGCGAGCAGCAATGTCGCGATACCCTATACCGTAGTCGCGATAGGCTACAATCCGACCTTTATCAAAGTCGGAAACGTAATGGTACGCATTTCTCCTCTTTACACGAGGCATCACAACAACGTTTCACCAGACTACGCCGGTCAACTGCTGTTCGTATATAAGAAATCCGTCGAAAACTTTCCTTATGTCTGCACGTTATAAGTGTCGCCACCGGCGCCAACCTTGTGTGAATGCTCTGAAAAGCTAATCATTTACACATCACAACATCTTATTCCTGTCGGTTAAATTTCGCGTCTGTAGCACGTCACCTTCGTGGTGTAGCAATTTTAATGGTCAGTAGTGTAGAAAAATGGAAAATTGTAGTATTAGGTGAGGTAGAGGCTTTTTTCTATTTTAGGGACATTATCATCTTTGAAATCTTCCACGCCACTGGTTATTTACTTTCCAATAAGTATTTCAAAAGTATCGTGAGATTGGGTAAAGTGTTATGAATATTTCCTGATACTTTCCGTGTTGTTGTGTTAAATCATAGGAGGAAGTTCTATCTGCACTTCACTACTTACCATCTTGGGAGGAAGTTCTACCTGTACTTCACTACTTATAATAATAGTTTACCTTCTTCACAGGTCTCGCGCATTAGTAATATTCAAGAATGTGTTACGTTGAAACAAGCCTTGCGTTGATCCTCGCAGAATACTTGTCAGGAGAGGAATGCCTTTGAAGTCGACAAACATAGTTACGTGTTTTTCTAAAAGCTCAATGATAAGTTATCAAATTCAGGACTTGTGTTAGTCGATTGTTTTGGTATTTCTGCGTAATACGGTAAGTCTGTAAGACTACTTAAGTATCTTTATATTTAACGTAGGAGAGCACAAACCTGTTCCTACCTGTATGTAGATTTCCCTAATAGTAAAATGACACAATGCAAGAAACATCCTCTGTTGAAATTGTTTACAGATGGACCGTGACTTCAGAGAGTTCTTGAACCTTCGTGACATCCCTCCGCTACGGAAGCGCTGTCGAGGTCACCGCCGTTTTATCCTCTTCTACTTGACACAAGGCGCAATAGTAAGCGTGGTGTGGTCAGTCCTTCCCCTGGTGACCTTTGGCGTTGGGCCTGAAGCCATTCCGTTGCCCATGGCACTGCCTTACGACGTATCGCACCTCCACACCTTTATCCCCACCTGGATTTTTTCAGCTTTTATCATAGTGCACGTCGCGATCGTGACTGTTATCACTGATACTTTCAACGTCAGTCTTATAGCACAGCTGCGTTTCCAACTCTTTGTGCTTAACAGGAATCTCATAAACCTCAACGCAGATGCTGAGACCACCAAGTCTCCATTAACAAAAGGGAACTACAACACAACTAAGAGTTCATATGAGTCTCTAGAACACAGAAACATCCACCACCGCCTGAAGCAAAACGTTCTTCATCATCACCTTATTATAAGGTAAGAATGATGTCAGACTTATTACAATATATATTTGTGTATACTGTGTTCTTATATAATTTTATTTATACACTGAAACCCCAAAGAAACTGGTATAGGCATGCGTATTCAAATACAAAAATATGTAAACAGGTAAAATACGGAGCGGCCTCGGCAACGCCTATATAAAGACAACAAGTGTCTGGTGCGGTTGTTAGATCGGTTACTGCTGCTACAGTGGCAACTTATCAAGATTTAAGTGAGTTTGAACGTGGTGTTATAGACGGCGCACGAGCGATGGGACACAGCATCCCCGAGGTAGAGATGAAGAGGCGATTTTGCCTTACGACCATTTCGTGAGTGTACCGTGAACATCAGGAATCCAGTAAAACATCAAATCTCCGACATCGCCGCGGCCGGAAAAAGATTCTGCAAGAACGTGACCAACGACGACTGTATGGAATCAACGTGACAGAAATACAGCCCCTCCGGCAAACTGCAGCAGGGTTCAATGCTGGGCCATCAAGTGTCAGCATGCGAACCACTCAACGAAAAATCATCGATATCGGCTTTCAGAGATGAAGGCCCCCTCGTGTACCCTTGATGACTGCACGACACAAAGCCTTATGCCTCGCCTGGGCCCGTCAACAGCGATGTTGGCCTATTGATGACTGGTCGGACGAGTCTCGTTTCAAATTGTATCGAGTGGATGGATGTGTACCGGTATGGAGACAACCTCATGAGTTAATGGATCCTGCATGTCAGTAGGGGACTCTTCAAGCTGGTGGAGGCTCTGTAATGTTGTGGAGCGTGTGCAGTTGAAGTGATATGGGACCCGTGACACGTCTAGATTCGACTCTGACAGCTGACACGTACGTAAGCATCATGCCTGATCACCTGCATCCATTCATGTCCATTGTGCATTAAGACGGACTTGGGCAACTCAAACAGGACAATGCGACACTCCACACATTCAGAATTGCTATAGAGTGTCTCCAGGAACCCTCTTCTGAATTTAAACACTTCCGTTGCCCACATGAAAATTATTGAGCATATCTGGGATGCATTGCAAAATGGTGTTCAGAAGAGATCACCACCCCATTGTACTCTCAAGGATTATGAACAGCCGTGCGGGATTTCTTTGGTGACAATTCCCCTCCAGCAACACTTCAGACATTAGTCGAGTACATGTCACGTCGTGTCGCGGCATTTCTGCTTGCACCAGTTTCTTTGGCTCTTCAGTGTATAACTAAAAATCAACGCTGTCATGGTCAATGTTGAATCAGAAATTGAAGTAAAATTGCACATCTGTTTTGAAATGTAACAATGAGAAAAAATATCAGAATCGTTTGCCAGTTCCTTAAATCAATGACTTATTTGTCTATTTATTATGGGTCGAGTCGCAGACCATAAAAGCGTATTAATCAGGTTGTTCATTTCAATCAATGACGACCATCTTCAGATATAAAAATATGCATAAAAATGTAGTTCGACGTACAAATATTCACAAATCACACAATTACAGAAAGAGAAATCATTATAAGCAAATATGTCAACGTTTACATACATGAGTAGCTGGATCATACTACACATATCTTGTCGTTAGGTATAAAGATAGTACATTCATAATAATTAACAATACAGAATTCGTAATAAAGTTACAAATTTTGAGTACCATGAACACCATTGTGACATACATGTTGACACTCATAGGAAACAAGTTATATTTGGGTGCAGCGATGTGTGACATTCTTGCATTCTGGCACTTAAGAAGTCACTGCTGCATGTCAGTTCACATGATTGAAATTGAAATATTCGTTCCATTTAAATATGCAAAATATGTCCTGCCGAATTTAATGCAAATAGGTATCAAATCCCAGACGATTAGCCTTGCGTACTATGTTATGATATGTGATGAGGGAAGAAGCTTTATCAGAAAATAAAATCAGATAACAAAAATTACGTAATATCATTGTACAATGCAGTCATTTAGCCAAACTAAAACACCTGCAACTCGTTAATAAGCCAGAAAAATACCCTCCTCCAAGCACACCCACTGCACTCTCTTAATCCACCCACCTAATGGGTGGTTTACATGAAATGAAACGAGTGACAACCCTACTTGTCAGTCATCCTCTATTCGTGAGACACACTTCAATAAAACGTAACTTGGTACACAATATCACTATACAATACAAACAATACAACTCACTGATAAAAGAGAATCAAAACTCTTTCTCTCAGCACACATACTGGGACCTACATACATTACCCACCATACTGGAGCACACAAACTGGTTCACAGTAATATACAACGAAATGGAAGGAACAACTGTCAGTGAACATACTCAGCTCGGATGTACTTATAAGATACAGATGGACAGTAAATTACAGCTCCGAAAAATATGACTGACATGAGGATCAATCGAAACATCAATGGAACAACTGTGAAAACGAAGTAGAAACACACACCAGTAACGCAGAAAGACATCTGTCAAACCTAGTTAATTACTCGTATAATACGTGTAAACTGTGACAAAACAAGGCTCACATAAAATGTAATAGCCACCAAATGAGAAAAAGAAAGTTCGAAGTGGAAAATCTCAGTACTAATTACTGTGACTGTAGCACCTATATATGCAATGACACGCTATGTGTAGATTTCTGCATCTACCCATATGCTGAAATGTAATCATACTTGGATAAAATGATTTCTGATGATGTTTTTATGTGATTCGGGAATACCTGTACGTCGAGCTGCCTCTGTATGCTTACTTTTAGTTGTGCAGACGGTCATTGTTGGCTGAAATTAATAACATGATTGATTTATATTTTTGATCCGGGACTAGATTTGTAACAAAGCAGATATTTTGTAGGTCCGTGGAATACCCTACTGCAACTATGTCGTAACTTGTGAAATTGCTTATCTGCTTTGCGGTTTTGATTTTGGACTGTATTTTGGTATCAGCATGTATTTCTTACGAAAATTAGCGGCTATTTATTCTTAATGATAATTGTATGAAAATGTGTGTATAAATATAACTAAAATTTACTCATGTTTGCAATAATAATTTTAACACAAAGATAGATGTGTATTAAATTATACAGTATATAAAACATATTCACCATATAGTTTTAATCAGCAATAGTAGTCTGAAGACAATGGTAAGGATTAGATAGGCTTTAGTATTGCGTTAACAGCAGAAGTATTTTCATATTATTAATGTTAAAAACAGCTACTACATTGTGCTGAGTGTTGTGATTAAGATATTTTATACGTTATTTGTGTCTCCTTAAAGAAATGGTGGTGAAATGGGAATTGACGTTATTGAGAACGCTGTCTTCGTAACTTGAACTCATGTTCATGAAGAACTTAACTGACTGAACGTTATGTATCCACCTCTCTGTCCTCCCACTGTCCTTAATGTTACATAATCTTCTTACTTTAGAGGAAACGCATCTCTTTTGTAACAGTACATCATAGGTTTACACAAAAATTTGGGTTTGCCTTTGTGTAATACAGTTGTATTTCATATTTCGGCGAAAATTTATATTACTTGCGTAAGACATGTGTACTGCCTTATGAAGATAGCACAGAATCCTGATTATTAACAGGAAAGTATACACACATCCTGGCAAAGAAAATGTGCACCTGGAAAGGAAAGACTAAACGAAATCAGACTTCACGGATTGAGGTAATGTGATGCTATTTCAATGATTAGAAAATCTAGTCTGATTTAGAAAGAACTTGGTAATATGAGTGCACTTGTCTATATGATGTTGCACCCTGTCTACTCTGAGTGCCATGCACTAGTTGCATGAAGCCATTGTGTCATCATCTGAGAGAAGGTGGCCGACAACTGTTGTAACTGGTCCTTGATGTACTAAATACTGGGCCTGAGATGCAGTTGACGTCCGAACTAGTCCCAGACATATGGATAGATCAGGGATTCTTGCTGTCCACAAGAATACCTTAACAGCACGCAGACAGTTTATAAACAATCGTGCAGTGTGTGAACGAGCATTGTCCTGTTGAAATATAGCACCATGATACTGTCACATTAAAGGTAACTCATGAGGACGCAGGATGTCCTTGAGGTATCGCCGTGCTGTTAGAGTCCGCTCAGTCGCTACCAGTCCCGCAAAGTGGCTTCCGGCACAATAATGCCACAAGTAACATCGCTGCTCCTGTTCAAGACATCGGAAGAATGGGACCTCTGCCCAGAATAGTAACTGACGACTGTCATCCCGCATAGTGCAGAAGCACGAATCCTCGCTGAACACAACGTAGCGACGTCATTCATCAGCAGTCCATACCTCCCAGTCATGAAACCATTCCACACACAGCCATTTTTATTTTGATGATGACGTCAACCTACCTGTGGGAATATAACCCCCTAGTCTGGCAGCTTCTAATCTCTGACCAAAGGTGTGTGATGACACAGCATGACGCAGGGAGTCGATTGCTTGTTTTCGAACGCCAGGTGGAGATATGAAGGGGCTACGCTGAGATCGGTGCACAACACGGCGATCCGCCCTTGTCGTAGTCAGACATTGTCGACTGTAGCATTGAGGAGAAGTGTGCCTGAGATCACATTCCCATGCAGTCCAACATCCGGACAATATCACATCAGTATGCCCCACAAATCTGGATAATGCTCGATTTTACCAGCTGACTAAATGACGACCTACAGTGATGACGCTTTCAAAGTCTGTCAGCTGCCGATAAGCGGTCTCACATGAGTTCACGGCATCTCAGGGCGTTCACAGTGATTAGTCAACATCTGACGCTGTTCAGGCTTGGAAATAACACTAAATGCGACAACACTAATGCAGGCTGGTTGTGTGTCCCAGAGAATTGCAACAATAGTTATTTAAATACTCGGCAACAGTGTGTACATGTAAATTACATTGACATCTGACCTATTATTCTGGGTACTTCACTTTTTGTGTCAGGCAGTGTAACAGTTCCGACGAAATTATTTCTGTTATTGTTGTTGCAATGGGATTGTTATAGCACATAACGATACAACGTTATTGTATACCTAACATACTGATCTCTTGCATGTTCCATTTTTAATTAACTAGATGTCATCGAGTTCTTAAGTTCAATCTACGTGAGTTGACAACAATGGAAAGGAATGGAGGGAGACGTCAGCATCAAAAGGAGGGGTGTTCACCCAGGACGGAATGTCAGTACAATGCCACCTCGCTTCTCCTAGTCTTAAAGAGTGTGAGTTTCTGAGATACCGTCCATGATAAAAAATCGGAATACGTATCAAAATTAAGGAACTAGTATTGACAGCAGAAATTTTTAGTTGCCAAAGACAAAACAGGATATTATTGAAGGTCATATGATACAGTTTCTACATGGTTATGAATGAAAAGAACAGGGGAAGTATTTTAGAAACATTTAAAAATATCATCATTTACTTTATTAGGAAAATATGTACCTGTAAACATATAGAAGAACTCGTCATGAATTTTTCACTCTGTAGTGGATTTTGCGTTGATGTGTAACTTCTTGGCAGATTGAAACTGTGTGTTGGACTGATACTCGAACTTATGAACATTGCCTTTGTGGACAGGTAATTGTCTGGCACGAAGCACGACTCAAGACCTGTCCTTACAGTTGTCCCCACAGCTTGTGACTAAACCGTGTGTTCACAGTATAATCTATTGTGTCACTAACCAGTCATCGAGCAAAAGTAATGGCATTGTGGCAAAAATAATAAGTAGAGAGAAAGTCACCGTGGAATATTGCATTAACAGCTGTGTCTGGTATCTGGAGTGTGGCAACATGTGTGCCAGAATAACATACATGTAAGGGTGTTGCGAGCCAACACAAAATGCGCTAACCAAACAAGCGTAGCAAGTGGGTTGAAGGCAGCACACCAGTGCAAGTCTCTGGCATGGTCGACGTGAGTAGCTGTCAGGTATCAACGAAACATGTTCGCCTCGGAACCATATAAATATGTCTCGATTTTTAGGCAGAAGGCATTCTCTTGTCGATGCAGTCCAGCAACACCGCAACAATGCCATGGGCCACGCTGGATAGCAAGACGTCTGGGCATAACCTGCACCAGCCATGGGTTCAACGCAGTGCTGTGTCGGTTGCCACCAGCACTAAGTTCCTCTTGGGACTGGCCATCCATGCCTGCTGCTGCCAGCACTGAGTTCCTACTAGGACTTAATGCTTCAGCACCAGCTGGCGTCCGACTACCGCTCAGGACAACAAGCCGAAGACCACATACACCAGACTCCGTGTACCACCACTTTAAACATATTCAGAGGCGAGGCACCACTAGGCAAACCATCGAGGGAAGTAGCACGTGGGTGACGTCACGACCGTGGTCTCCACAGGCCACTGCCTACCAGGGTACTCCCGTTAGTAATGCAGGGTTCCTAGCCAGCATCCACGGCAGAAGCTACTAGCCATATGTCAGCGCCATCCAAGGACAACAGAGTGAGATGTGACTGCCTTTCTGAGGTGTGGCATATCATGTCACTACCACTCGTTTCCTATGGCAACTGCAATCTTCACAGTTACGTCGGAGAGCTCGTCACCTCAAGTTACTGTTCCGAGTGCGTCAGGTATGCTGACGTCGCTGCAGTCAGCAGCGGAGGCTGTTCAAGCACGTGCAGTGCAACATCTGAGCCACAGCTCATATTGTCGTTTAGTATGGTGGCAATCAAGGGGCATGATTATGTGAGGAACCTGCGAATGTGTCACAGTTTAGCGGTAATGTTAGTTAGTGCCTACACGCTGTAAACAATATTTACTTGTATATTCTGCCCCTTGTGCCAAAATTGTAGCAGTGATTTGCATAACATGTAATCATTTAGAGCATACAGCTAGACAATGTGGAAAGAACCGATGGCTCATGATTAGACAGTAGAGTACTTTGGTAATACAACTAGTGTCTGTCTTGGTGCGGCTGTGTTTGTGGTGGCTTATTATTTTCGTGTTATATTTGATTTATTATTTCTGGGTCGCAAAAATGATTAATGGTGAGGCAATGGCAAAATCAGTGGGTATCAACAGGGATGAGGCTACAGAATATTTAGTGGATCTTGTAACTCAATTAAAGGCAAATATAGTGGTTGTGGACAATAAACTGGCAGAGAAAGATGAGAAGACATAGCTGCTGAACTCACAGATTCTAGAAGTGGATCCGAATGTTGATATCCATGTTTCTCCCTTTTGTGGTAGGTCCTTTGAGGATGTGTTAGATTTGAAGAGGATCTCAAATCATTGGCTGACAGTGATGGTTGGTCGGATAAACAATTATTGCAGCTGTAATGTTGTGTTTTACAGCAGACGCGAAGTTGTTCTTCCAGTGCTCAAAAGCATTATAGAATGCAGAAACTTTTCATCATATGAGACATGGGTTGAGGCAGAGTTGTAGGAAACAAAACAGTGTACCGTTTTTTCGTGAGCAGTTGGCAGAAGGCATAATGAGGAGACTTCGCAGATAGAATTATGAAGTTGACTGTTCACACTTACGCACTGCTTCAGAGAGCAGCTGAACAATGTGGTACTATAGGAGGCCGAGCACCGAACACTTGGTACTTTACTGAGAGACTTGGCACCAGAAGTGCTGAGAAGGGTGAGCGCTGGGGCACCTAGAGATCTCAGTGCAGGGGTTAGATAAGCATTATAGTATGAGGCAGCCAGGGATATGTATTTGCATCCAGTACAAAGTGTTTCAATAGTGAACATGTGGGGCATATGCAGTGGCGTTGCTGCTAGCCACGAGGGAGTGATGAAGATAACTGCTCTAGTGGTAATTATATTTGTTTATGGTTAAGTAGGTGTGTGGAAGTAATCTTCGCAAGAAATATGACCTAAGTAAGACCTGAAGGGCCATGTTTTTTTCATGGAAGGAGGCAGCGTAGCATCACCATCCTGGATTTTAGTTAAATGAAATAACTCTTTTGACAAACGTACCAAGAAATAATGAGAAATCCGCTGTGGAGCATTGCATAACAGCTTTGGACCAATAGCAGAAGAGTGGTGACACGTGGGTCAGAATGATATTTCGAGCTAAGTGGCCGGCCGCTGTGACCGAGCGGTTCTAGGCGTTTCAGTCCGGAACTGCGCTGCTGCTACTGTCGCAGGTTCGAACCCTGCCTCGCATGGATGTGTGTGATGTCCTTACGTTAGTTAGGTTTAAGTAGTTCTAAGTCTAGTGGACTGATGACCTCAGATGTTAAGTCCCATAGTGCTTAGAACCATTTGCACCGTTTGAACGAGCTAAGTGTAACCACGTTCTGTGAAAACCTTCACCACACAGTGATAATGAGCATATCAAGCTGGTCGATGTTAACAATACAGGGTAAGGCTCTTTTTTTTTGAGTGTCGTGACTGGAAGCCAGGTTTTAGCGAAACAGCGCCTCAGAGCGATATAAATCTGTATTTTGAGGAAGAAGCCATCCTCTCTTCGCTAGAGTCCGGCTCCACTGCCGTGATGCCAAGGGCCACGATGGACAACGAGACGACTGGGCATCAACAGCAACAGCCAGGGGTTCGAGACGAGACTGCGTCTGCAGCCGCCAGCACTAACTTCCTCACGGGACTTCGTGCCGTAGCCCCACCAACCTGCCGTCTGTACCTGCTGCCATCAATGCGGAGTTCCTAATGGGACATTGTGTATCAGCAACAGCAGTAATTCAACTCTGCCTGAGGGCAGCAAGAACAAGCCCGTACACAGCTGTTTCCACGCATCTTTCTGATGAACACGTGTGGAGCCGATGAGCTGCTAGGGTTCCACACCGCCACTGACGCCACGGTCATGGATTCCATAGGCCGCCAGTATGCACCTCGTTAGCATCACATGACGCCATGCAACAGGTCCTTCTGCAGCGAGGGACAAGAGAGTAAGTCTTGTTCGCCTCGTTGAGGCGTAAAATGTCATGTATTGCAATCAGAAAAAGGCATTCTTTACGGTGAACAGTGCTTCCACTGTGTCTACCAGCGTGTCACCAGAACTCACTCACCCCCATGACCGAGCGGGGTGGCGCAGTGGTTAGACACTGGACTCGCATTCGGGAGGACGACGGTTCAATCCCGCGTCCGGCCATCCTGATTTAGGTTTTCCGTGCTTTCCCTAAATCACTCCAGGCAAATGCCGGGATGGTTCCTCTGAAAGGGCACGGCCGACTTCCTTCCCAATCCTTCCCTAATCCGATGAGACCGATGACCACGCTGTCTGGTCTCCTTCCCCAAACCAACCAATCACCCCCATGAGTGAAAGTGCACTCCTCACCTTTCTTCCAGTAGTGTATAATTTGACCGACTTTTTTGTGAAGTGGGTCGTCAGTCGTGCTTTGCTGCCTCAATCAGTAGAGAACTGTCTGTGTAAGGCCAAGATCCCGAGTTCTAGTCTCGGTCCAGAACACAGTTTTAATCTGCCAGAAAATTTCATGTCAAACAATATTCAGATGCTAATACATAGCACCTTTTTACTTTATCCTCTGTATCTGGACTTCTTTAAAAGTACCAAATAACGTCAAACATTTGATTTTTTCCACCTACAATATAGTTGACATTTTGCTGTACACAAATTTAAATACCTCATCAGGAAGTGGTCTCATGGATCAGATAGCAGGCCATACCCTACCGACTCATTTCTGTTCTAGTGCCTAGATTTGTCAGGAGTGTTCTAGTGGTGATTTGGTTCTACCTTAATCGAGACATATTTAAGGTGGTAATCATCAATGACCAACTCCACACTAATAGCTTTTGTTTAACAATGACACCATAGTTTTGTCCTAGGAACACTGAACTGATGGAGAAGTGCTTAGGCGGCATATTATTGGCACAGTGCCTGTCCATTGGTGCTGCAGTCTCCTTACAGCTGTTCCAGGTTGCCGTGGTAAGTGCCCAGTGTTCGGTAAGAGGTCGTCTTAAGTTATTTCCGCTAATGAAAACGACAATATTATCAGCCAACAGGTAATACTCTTTCAATAAAACTGATATTGCGCTATACATATACCATGTCTGTAATGGATTAGCTACATTAATTTACAAGGAAATTTTTAGTATAAATTTGGGTGATTTTTTTCATGTCCAAAAACTGAATTTCATTGGAAAGACTGTTTTAAGTACAATTCACAAGCATTCAGAATTTATTATGTGTGAGTCGAAAATTTCCCTCTGATGAAAATGTGTACACCAAGCTGTCTAAAGGTAGTTACAAGGTTCTAGGGGTATGTTAAATTCATTAGGACAATTGAGTTAGGGAAAACATGTGTGTACTTTAAGTAATTACTACATTATGCAGGCTTCAACAATGTTTCACAAAATACGTCTGTTTCTCTTGCAAGTGAAAAGATTGTAACCAAAAACTAGAACAGACGGAAGTGGAATGTGGAGAATGAACACTTGCTAACGTAGATACAACTTGCATCACTTCACTCCTTCTTGCCCTAATGAAACATGTCATAGAGGAAAACAATCTAACGGGTTGATACCATCTGTATTGCTAAACGACTAAAATAGCCAATAGATCCAACTGCTGGTTGCCTATCTAGGGCTTTCTAGGTTAAACATATATTCAACTTTCAGTATTTCGTATAATTATTCCCAGAATTTGAAAATTTCAAGTTGTTTTATATGTGAGTGATCAGTTCTTTAAGGATTTGGGAATGCATGGGGGAGGGAATAGTTATTGGTGCGTAACTAACTAAGAAAGGTAATGGACATGTATTTGTGGTCCTTCAAATCAAGAATTTTGAGGAAGGTGACAAGAAAGCTTAACTTCAAAGGGCTAAAGAGCATGGGTAGTAACATAAATATTCCTGGGAACAAGAAGTAGTGCAAACTACATAACGATAGTGAATGGTATGATCAAAGCATATCGCTGACATGGATGTCAAAATGTATTTCAAGGTATGTGTGATGGACTCAAATGTGGACTACTTAGCAGAGAACTGTTGTGATAAATCGGAAGAACATCATGTACGATTTGTCAAGAAAGTAACAGGAATCTTCCATGGATGAAGAAGAGCAATCAACAACAAATTAATAGGGAATGACAAAATTAAAATATATCATCATTTCTCAGCCACTGTATGGTTGAGTTATATCTGAACTACTTTATAGACAACTGTAGCAATATAGCATAGAAAATAGTATAAACTTTTTAAATTACAGACATTCCTACAGTGTTACCGTATAGTAGTGTAAAGGGGAGTGGGAAAGCTGACTGATTAATCCTACTCTATGATTCGAAGGAAGAAAGACAGAGAAGGTATAAGAAGGTTCTTAAGTTCATGGGAGCTCGTTCTTATGGATTTTCTAATTATTCACTTACAATAACTGCCTTGTTGTCAATAGTATGAGAATGCTATACCACACATAACTTTTCGACTTCAAATGATACATCATAAAAACGAGTCTGTGTTTTGATATCTAATAAAAAAGTGGCTAGGACGGTATTACATACATAAAGACAAAGAAAATTTTTGTTGCCTACGTACTACCTGTGATAGACAAAGATCTGACAACATATTTGAATTTACCAATAAAAGTACAGCCATATCTAGCTATTAATAGAGAAAACCAAATTTATTTAGATCATTGATACTTGTATTCAGATAATTGTCTTTGGTATTTAAGAAAATGAAACTAAGAAAGAACTTTAATCTGCTTTTGCTTCAATGTCCATAACAATTTTCTTTATCATTGATAGATCACGGAATTTTTGTAGAGCTCTATACATTTATCATGTATGAGGTAAAATTCGACTCCTCTTTTAAGGTGCTTTAAAATGATGGTTGACAAAGGAATGTAGGAGACCAACTGCAGAGCTAGAAGTTTCAATGCAGAGACGCTGAGAAGAACACAAGGAACTGTATCTCTCTGGAAGCAGGTCTTAACAAGAAGAGAGACATTTCAGACACAGCAGTATATTGGACTAA
The DNA here is from genome assembly GCF_023864275.1 of Schistocerca cancellata. Classification (NCBI taxonomy): domain Eukaryota; kingdom Metazoa; phylum Arthropoda; class Insecta; order Orthoptera; family Acrididae; genus Schistocerca; species Schistocerca cancellata. The sequence goes on along the minus strand of NC_064632.1, from coordinate 348,630,760 downwards.
TGATAGAAAGAGCAACTGAGGTAGAATCACTAGTGATGACAGAGAATGACATACGTGCACGAGATTGTAAGTGATGTGACGTGAAAGAAATATCCAGAAACGAAATGAAAGGCAGAGAAAAGAATCATTTGGCATACTGATACGAAATAAACCCAGGGTTGAACGCCAGACAGAGCGAGAGAGGGGGGGGGGGGAGAAAGACAGGGAGTGTGAGAGACACAAGTAGATGGTAACAAAAACGAATAGTCAGTTTGTGATTATTTCATATGCTCATAATTATTGCAATAGACTTCACAATGACATCAAAGTGTATGCGTAATTCATGCTTGGTCCTAATTACCTTTTTTTATGCTACAAACAGTTTCTTGTCTGTATGTTGAGTTAAAAAAAATGTACTACAAGATGTCACCGAGCCAAAAAACATGAAATACATCTCTTTAAATTGTAATTTATATGTAACCGATGTCGGCGAATGTTCATGTGGAAACGGTATCTGAATGGGTGTTTTAGAATAAACAAATAATATTTTCTCAGTTTGCACCATTTATTTTCTGTCAGCATTTACCGCTGTAACAGTAATTCCACAAAGTATATCAGTCAGTCTGATATTGTGTCATCCACTAACTACCAAGTTGCTACTTATTGTGAAAATTTCCTACAGTTTATTGAGATAACAGTGCATGGGGATAGTCTGAATGAAATACAGCTACAAGCTTAGGGATTTGTTTAAAATATGTTCACATGTTCATAGAAGTTTTATCTTAAATCAACTGCCATGTTAAAATTAATACAAATGAGTCCAAAGATTGTAGCACTATCCCCACAATAGCTATAGGCGTAAAATACACAAAACCTCAAAGAAAAATTTAAAATACAACTTGGAGACTTCAGTGCTGACTTTTTATTGCATAAAGGTGATACAACTTTGTAATAACTTCTACCACATGATAGTATCTTCAAATAATATATAATGTTTTGGAGATATTAAACCAAAACAAAGATAATTTCAAATATAATATGCAGTGTGCACAAAATGTAGAGAAAATGATGAACTTTAAAGTCAGGTAATGAAATAATACTGAAACAAACGACTACATGTCAAAAGTAAAATTCAAATGATCATTCACATAAATATGAGACAAAAAGATAACATACATGCACATGTACACACACATACACACACACACACACACACACACACACACACACACACACACACACACACACACACACACACACACACACACACACACACACACACACAATTTGTGTTACTTATGTTCATTTCACTTTAGGATACAACATTATATGGCTCAAATGAATGGCTAGTTGCACAATATAGGACATTAACGGCATGTGAAGTTGAGTGACAAATTACTTCATAGCTGCTGCAGAAACTTTAAACAACCTTCAAATTCCTCATAAATAAATTTTTAATCATTCAAACAATGTGTAATATTCCAAAATAAAAGCAACAATCAGTCTGGATACACCATTATGGTGAAAAAAAAAAAAAAAACAAATGATGCCTTGGATTGGACATTGAGTCTTATATCCATGGTCAATTTCCCTGACCTAAGGAATCGCGTTTTCGATCTGTGGCTTTAGTTGGGACTCTGTATATATTAAAGATGTGGTACTAAATGTTAGTGTTATTATTATCAGCACATTTATCGTATAAACAACATAAGAGATGCATGTACAAATACAGAAAATATACAACCAATGAACACAAATAGTATTAGTCTAGTTAGAAATATCGATTTTGCTGTAACAAAAATTCTGCACCATTTCTCTTATGCAGTTGACTTTCAAGAGTAATGGGTGGTTCACTTCCGAATTATTTTCCCTAAGAACGTTATATACATCTATCACACATATTTTCCATTACATGAATACTACCCCATGGGAAAATATCGGTGGTATATGGAAAGAAGTCAAGAACGTAGATTTTATTTAAATGCCATGCAATGAATTGACTTAAGTGTGTGAAATACTGCAGTTGTAAATTTGATTCAAATACAGCCTATTTCATTAGTTTTACCTATTTATGTGACGATACACTTAATTTACTGGAAAGAATTGCGCTGCCAAAAGTTATTTAATTCCATCTTAAACTCCACCTCATGCTCCACAATACATTCAATGTGATCTGAAAAGTAAATGAGTACATTTCCTCCCATTTACATGTGAATCCTTTCTATTTTTTCATAAGACTTCTAACTGTTTTCATACAGCCCACCACAAATTCCTCTCCTGTGCTAACCTCTTCATCTCAGAGTATCATTTGCAATTATTGCTGGATGTATTCCAATCTAGTCTTCCTCTATAGTTTTTGCCCTCTACAGTTCCCTCTAGTACCATGTAAGTCATTCTCTCTTGTCTTAACACATGCCCTATCATTTGTCCCCTCTTCTTATCAGTGTTTTCCTCTCCGATTCTGCATAGAACCTCCTCATTCCTTACCTTATCAGCCCACCCAATTTTCAACATTAGTCTGTAGCACCACATCTCAAATGCTTCAATTATCTTCTCATTCGGTTTTCCCACAGTCCATGTTTCACTACCATACTACGCTGTGCTCCAAACGTACATTCTCAGGAATTTCTTCCCCAAATTGAGGCTGATATTTGATATTAGTAGACTTCTCTTGGCCGGGAATGCCCTTTCTGCCATTGCTAGTCTGCTTTTGCTCTACCCATAATTGGTTATTTTACTGCCTAGCTAGCAGAATTCCTTAACTTCATCTACTTCGTGATCATCGATCCTGATGTTAAGTTTCTCGCTGTTCTTATTTCTACTACTTCTCATTACCTTCGTCTGTCTTCGATTTACTCTCAATCCATACTCTGTACTCATTAGACAACTATTCATTCTATTCAGCAGATCATTTAATTCTTCTTCACTTTCACTGAAGGTAGCAAATTTTTATCAGCGAATTGTATCTTTGATATCCTTTCTCTTATTTCCATCATTGCTTCCTCGATGTACAGATTGAACCTTAGAGGCGAAAAGCCACATCCTTGCCCTACAACCTTTTTAATGTGAGCACTTCGTTCTTGGTCGTCCAGTTTAATGTTCCCTTTTGGCTGTTGTACATATTGTATATGACCTGTCTCTGCCTATAGCTTAGCCCTGCTTCTTGCAGAATTTCGATCGTCTTGCACCATTTTACATTGTCGAACGCTTTTTCCAGGTTGACAAATCCTATGAACGTGTCTTGATGTTTCTTTATTTTGCTTCCATTATTAACTGCAAAATCAAAATTGCCTCTCTCGTGGCTTTACCTTTCTTAAAGCCAAACTGACAATCATCTTGCGCATCCTCAATTTTCGTTACCATTCATCTGTATATTATTCTTGTAAGCAACTTGGATGCCTGAGCTGTTAAGCTGATTGTGCGACAATTCTCGCAGTTGTCAGCTTTTGCCGTCTTCGGAATTGTGTGGATGATGCTTTTCCTGAAGTCAGATGTTATGTCTCCAGACTCATACGTTCTACCCACCAACGTGAATAGTCTTTTTGTTGGCACTTACCCCGATGATTCTAGAAATTCTGATGGAATGTTATCTATAATAATGTTAAACCCCAAAATTATTTATAGATTTGGTTTTTCGTCCCAATGTTATGTTCGTACTTCGAAGTATTCCTTGAGAAAATAGAAAATTTCATAGCAAAGTATGTACTGAGAAGCAGTTTTCAAAATGTGAAATTTTTGGACTATGTATTTGCAGAGCATTGTAGAAGTTACACCAAGTATCTAGGACGTGGTTTATGATTACGATCAGTAGCTATCTGTACTTCCAAACACATGCCATTGCTTGCTTCTCGTATTTTACTGTCAGAATAGGCTATTTTCATAGCATGTGGAACTCAGTCACTAACACTGTGCTTTAAGTACTGAGACTTGTAAAAATCGTAGCTTATCAGTTTCGGCTGAACTATTTGTTGGAGTCTGCAAGCATTTCATTAGCTATGTCTTCAGCTGGAAAACTCTTACTACTTTTATTATGATACCTAATGATCTGGAAAAGGGCAAGAGAACCTTCCTGTGACTGTGTTAGTGGAAGATGACTTATGCAGATCAGAATTTATATGGTACTCAGAATTTGATAGTATGATATACATATCAGAGTGTTTCGAACAGCGATCGCCTATGACATGGAAATGATATACTTACCTCTCGACCATGCTGTTGAAATGAAAATCTATAATATTTTTTTTGTAAATAAAAAGTCTTGTCTTGCTACATTTTATTTTGTTTTCCCAGACTCGTTTCGCCAATTTTCACTTTAAGGCATCATCAGTGGTATATATGATATAATTTGGTTTGATATACGTTAATTGTAGATTATGAAGCAGTTCACGTCTCGCTTTTTACGTAAATAAGTGATTAGTTACGTTTTTTTCTCTTTTTATCAGTTTACCTTCCATTCAGAAAATTTTTGCACGCAGCGACTGTTATATTGGCTTGTAAATTATAGACTGCAGCGATCAGTCGTCCTTTTTAAATTTCATTGTGCAGATCTGGATTTCGGCTAGATGCTAGCCATTCTCAATGCACTATTATTTTCGCTCAATGCATGTAATGCCTGTTGGTCGGGCTTCATCCACAGTTCAACAGGCATTACATGCATTGAGCGAAAATAATAGTGCATTAAGAACGGCTAGCCTTTAGCCGAAATCTAGATCTGCACAAAAAAATTTAAAAAGCGTGACTCATCACTGCAATATATAATTTACATTTCGTGTTTTTAACTGATATCGGTGTTTCCTCTCATCTGGTCTCATGAAGGTCGCACTACCGCCTGTTTACGAAACACAGATATGATTATGTGTTTCGAACATTTTCGCTCCCAGTTTTCATTTGTTGTTTTGATGTACTATTAGTTTCCTATCACATACATATTTGTGTTATGTCTATGTTAGTGACAGGAGACTGATAGTACATTAGGACAACAAGAGCGAACAAAATGAAAAGTGGGAAGAAAACGGTTCGAAACACAAAAAACAGGCCTGTGTTTCGTAAATCGAGTGGTAGTGCGAGCTCCATGTGACCAGATGAGAGGAAAAACCGATGCCAACTAAAAACAGGAAGAACTGTAAGTAATCACTTATTTACATTAAAAGCCAGTATTGGATTGTTTCATAATCTACGACTAATGCACATCAAAACAAAAGTGTATCATAAATCTGTCACTATACATCCCACTGATGATGCCTTAAAGTGGAAAAAAGGTGAAATGCGTCTAGTAAAATAAAATACAGTGCAGCAATAGAAGGCATTTTTATTTACGAGATAAATATTTCTGTGCTTAGTGCAGAGAATGGACACGCACACAGTCTCGTTAAAAATCTATTAGTCTTTTGTTCGATAGTATGTAAGTTTTTATGAAGAAATCTTTCCATAGCTATAATATATTACAAATGATAAGATTTTCTTCGAATTGGGGATCATAATCTGTAAAAATGTATACAGTAAAGGTGGTGAATGTTATCGGCTGTACCTATCATACAGAAATATGTATGTCATGTAATATCAGCGAAAGTCTATTAAAATTGGACATTTTCAGATGCTCAAGAGGAACTCAGCTGAGAGTGTGTGGCGTGAAGCAATCTGTATAACGAGTACAATTAATAAAGAAGCCGTGACTTTACTTAGTAATCATTATAGATTCCAACATACCACTCACCTAGGAAAAAATGCCTTTTCAGTTGAAATATAAGCTGTCTGTTATTGAAATTGTTTCTTTGTGCTAAGTACTTATAAATTCATTTGTACATGAACGTTTCAGAAACTTCTGAAAATGCTGGCAGTAATGTGTATCAGTACCAGGCGAGGCCTAAATCGCTGACGTCAACACTTTTTGGCTTGAGGGTTCCTGGAATTGCGCCGATGTCAGCACTTGTGGTGTCGAAGTTACCTGAATTGCACTTCCATTGGTGAGGAAGTTGTTCTGGTTATATTCAAGGTCACAGCCATCCCCGCTCCTTGCCCTGGTTTGCTCTTGGCTGACCTGATTGTGCTCTCAGCTAGTCGCTAGCGGAGCCCCACTGCTTTTGGGCAAGAGCCTATCACAGTGTAGCCTGTGCTCAAAGGCATCGAAACGATCAGAGTTATTCATTGGTCATACGCCGTTACTCTCCATTTCACATATGTACTCTGTAGTGAGAGGACTAAAATTAATTTGGCAAGCTAACTGTAAAAATTGGTAGAATATTGGCAATTGGCTGTTAAGTTACCAGAGTTTGCAAACTGGTAGGATAGGCCAAAATGCAGATGTGCCTGTCCACAAAACTGAACACTTTACGCTCACGTATGTTTGCCTGCTTTAAACTGACGTGCAAATGTGTCCATTCGTGAAGCGCAAGATGTGTGCAATGTAGATGTAACCATACATTGTAAATAACTAGGTGCCTAACAGGTCTCCATATATCAACACTTACAGTTCGTTATAACAATTTAATTCCAACTAATCCTGTTGTGCAATTGCTTGAGTTTAATCGTCTGTATTCCATAGAGAAGAAATTAGATTCTTTTGAAACTAAAAACATTGATATAAGAAAATAACTAATTAACAATGAACTTTTTATGGACGCATAACATTCAACAATGTACCGTTTCTACTTTAAATATGATTTCCAAACATATATAAGGCAGTAAAAAAACACATTTTCTGTAACAACAATTTTTTTGTACTTTAACGACAATGTGCATTTTTTTTGTTAAGCTAATACTATAATGTAGAAAGATAATACATACAATTTATTTACACTAAAGTTAATAAAGAATCTATACACTAAACAACACTTATACAATAAAATATTCTTTTTCTTTCTATATACAGTTTTCTCAGTCTTTGTCCAATATTTACAATACATGGGAAACAGGAACTTCCAGGAGCAGGTGAATAAAAACGACACATGTATACATAGTTATATGCAATATTATGCACATGCATAGTGTGCAGCCATGTACATACTATACACACAATATATATTAACACACATTGTGTGGAATCATCGCACATAAGCATATGCACATCTACGGAAGATGCCTCATCCAGCTATTGTGCATACACTCACTTACACAATGGCTATTTACAAATGTATACACATCTTAAAATGCAATCATTCAAGTGAATAGTTTTAGGAATAGGAGGATCCTGATCATGTCCACAAAGATGAATCATTTGTCATCATTACAAGATGGACCCATATGCAAAGAAACACTGGCATCTTAGTGAAAGCACTCCTTGTAATCTTAGGCCATGAGAACCTTTGTAACCACACAATAAATAACCTCATCCCACCACTGGGTGCTGTCAGTATCTATATGTATCCATACATTTTACGTCTGAGCTTCTCAAACTCCACAATCTGTGACTGGTTCATCTTATCTTTCACCATGCTGGTAAACTCCTTACTCTGGTGTGTTATTCTATAAAGATTATAGGCCATATATCCAGAAATGTCAAATACTTCAGGATTGTACATACTTGCTTCCTATGCATCACAGTCTTTCACCCAGTAGATGAAACAGTCTGTATCAGCATAGCTGGAATTAGCGAAGTTTGAATTCGCAGACTCATAGTTGAATCAGTACATGTGCTGTGGGGAGAGGTACAGAATACACACACAGACATGTACAGGCCTCGTGAAGCGCATTGTAACCAGTGCCGTCTACACAGTGACAAGTCCTTCACTGAAGACTATGGCCCACTTAAAATTTGACCTGGTGATGAAATGTCTTGCATCATAGCCCCCATCACAATGATAAACTAAATGAATTCCATCGTGCTTTCTTGCATTTGGCATGGTTTTGCCAGAAACAGAATTAATCATTAATTTTCGAGAATGTTTTCGAAAATGACACATGACAAGGGCTCTCATGTTGGTATTTACATCAATGTATTTCTTCCACCAGGTATGCTGTTTGAAGAATGCACTGCAAGGGATCGTAAAGTTCGTCTCAATACTGAGACATTGCTGTAGGTTGCTGTAGTGCTTTGTTATCGTTTTGGGATTGAAATCATTGCATGGTTATAAGCACTCTGGACACAGTGACAGGTCAATGTGTATTTCATGCTAATGGTTAGGATTGGAAGGTCTGCCTCCATGACAGATCCTTCACCAGAATCCGCAGCCACATCTTGGATCTTTTTCTCCAGTCTGACCATTCCCTCTCTGGGCAGCCATTGGTACCTTCCACACAGCAAAGACTGTTACATGGTGTGCCTGCTGAGGTTGTTTACATCCAAATAAAGGATATAACCCAAATTATCAGATAGCCTGCACTCTTCCTCGTTCATTGGTGGGTTATCGCCTTGACTTACCTGTGCTCCCAAGAGCAAAGTCCCTCGGGAATCCCTCATTCTGATGCCGATGTCTGTCAACAGTTCAATTTCGACATATGTTATTTTTAACGTTGCATCCTACAAAATCCCAGGCGTGACGTAACAGAAGGTAGGATAAAGTGTGAAAACGCTCTAGAATATCTCAAAAATGATTGCAAGCAAGCACATCTTAGTATTCATGCACAAATTACCATATCAGAGACATCTGCAAAGTATTTACCACGTGCCTATAATGTGTAAACTATATTGTAGTGCCTGTGAGTTTAATGTGAATGAGATTTATAGAACTGCTTGAATGCACTTTAGATTACAATTATTTCTCTTTTAATACTAAAATCTATTGTCAGAAAGATGGCTTAGCAATGGGAAATTCTTTGGCTGGGACAGTTGCAGACATTTTCGTGAACCACATTGAGACGCAATTCCTGAAAAATAACCCTGATATCGCAAATAAAATCATATATTACAAGCGATATGTAGACGATACACTATTGCTTTATAATGGCTCAAAAGATGAAATTGAGAAACTTACTATAAAATTAAACTCTACGCATCCGAAGTTACAATTTACAGTTGAGCATGAAAATCGAAAATCTATCAACTACCTAGATCTCACTATAACTAATAACAATGGGAAACATTTATTTGCCATATACAGGAAACCTACAACCACTGATATTATTAATGCCACATCATGTCATCCTGACAAGTATAAAAAAGCACTTTTTTAAGTCTATGATACACCGAATACTAAAATTACCGCTAGAAGCTAATGAAATCAAAAAGGAAATGACCATCTTAAAACAAATTGCTAAAACTAACTCTTTCAACACACAACAGGTAGATATCATTTTTAATAAAGTACAACAATCACAAAGCACTCCACTAATAGGTAATCCAAAATATATGAAGATGACATATATGGGAAACATATCAGATAGAATTACTAATTTATTCAAAAATTCTGGAATAACAATAGCATTTACAACTGACAATACTTTACAACAAAAATTGAGACATACAGTAAGTAAAGACAATGGAAAATCTACCAGATCAGGAGTGTACAAGATCCAATGTAGAGACTGTGAGAAAATATATATCGGCCAAACAGGTCGAAATTTTGCAGTAAGGTACAAAGAACATACGTCAGGTACCTCACGAACAAAGTCTGTATTTGGCCATCATATAGCATTGAATAATCATGCTGAGGGGACAGTAGAACAGAATTTACAAGTTCTTCTTTATGCAAATAAAGGCTTACTTATGAACATCCTAGAAGAAACCGAGATATATGCTCATTTGAAAACCAAATCATCAGTGCTGCTCCATGAACAATTAGATTTTCGCGAAAAATATTATTACGACCTGTTTGACGAAATTTTATAGTAAAAGCATCTACTCTTTTGTTTTTTATAAACTATAAGACTAGTTATACCCATGGCAAAAGCAATGTATGTAAAATATACAGCACAACATATAAAAAAAAATATTAAATCGACATTGATTATTATAAGAACTTTTAGATCGATGATTAAAAAAAAAATTTAATCAGCAGTCTCATCAGTTATTCAGATCTACATAATGTGGAACGTACTCTTGGCTGCTACCCTACAACTATAAAGAATATTGCTATAAAAACTGCAGTTAAAGTAAGACGATTATGCAGCATCCAACAAAGATGCAATTATGGTGCAGGCGACTCGGTATAATCGATATATACCACAACGCCAAAGACTTTCATATCTTTGATGTAACCGGCACTGTAATAGTACTAAGGTTGCCCATAGAGGGCACAACTATTACACATCGTAGTTCAATGTTTTTATCCAAAATATAAATAAGCTGTAGACATACTAACTATATTTTAATCAGACATTTAAATGAATCAGTTTTATGTTATTAGTGTATTTCCTACTTTTATACTTTGACGATGGCGTCATATTATGAACGCTGATTGGCAGTTGTGAAGTAGTGTGACAGGAAGTAGGCGGAGCCTCTGCATATTTAAGCTCGTGCTCAGCATCAGTTGACTGCGTAGCAGTGAGGAGAGCTCCGCCTACCATCCTAAGGGAGCAATGGGTATAATTAATTTTAGTTTATCTTGTTAAATTTTGACATAATTAGACACTTCATTTTATTTAAAGATTGGTATCTAGTATTGCTTAAAATTTATCCACAGGTCTGATGATGGTTCTGTAGAAAGAACCGAAACCGGTTACCTATATCATTAAAACATACATGAGTGATCAAGACTGAACTTTAGTCAAAATATAACAATTAATTGATCACTGCTTTCCAAAAATGTTTACCAAAACCGAAGAATTAGTTTAATAAGTCACAGCTGCAAAATACTAACGCGAATTCTTTACAGACGAATGGAACAACTAGTAGATGCCGACCTCGTTGAAGATCAGTTTGTATTCCGTAGAAATTTTGGAACACGTGAGGCAATACTGACCCTACGTCTTTAGAAGCTACATTAAGAAAAGGCAAACCTAAGTTTCTAGGATTTTTAGACTTTGAGAAAGCTTTTGACAATGCTGACTGGAATGCTCTTTCAATTTCTGAAGGTGGCAGGGGTGAAATACAGGGAGCGAAAGGCTATTTACAATTTGTACAGAAACCAGATGGCAGTTATAAGAGTCGAGGGGCATGAAAGGGAAGCAGTGGTTGGGAAGGTAGTGAGACAGGATTGTAGCCTCTCCCCGATGTTATTCAATCTGTATATTGAGCAAGCAGTAAAGGAAACAAAAGAAAAATTCGGAGTAGGTATTAAAATCCATGGAAAAGAAATAAAAACGTTGAGGTTCGCCGATGACATTGTAATTCTATCAGAGACAGCAAAGGACTTGGAAGAGCAGTTGAACGGAATGGACAGTGTCTTGAGAGGAGGATATAAGATGAACATCAGCAAAAGAAAAACGAGAATAATGGAATGTAGTCGAATTAAGTCGGGTGATGCTGAGGGAATTAGATTAGGAAATGAGACTCTTAAAGTAGTAAAGGAGTTTTGCTATTTGAGGAGCAAATTAACTGATGATGATCGAAGCAGAGAGGATATAAAATGTAGACTGGCAATGGCAAGGAAGGCGTTTTGAAGAAGAGATATTTGTTAACATCGAGTATAGATTTAAGTGTCAGGAAGTCATTTCTGAAAGTATTTGTATGGAGTGTAGCCATGTATGGAAGTGAAACGTGGACGATAATTAGTTTGGACAAAAAGAGAATAGAATCTTTCGAGATGTGGTGCTACAGAAGAATGCTGAAGATTAGATGGGTAGATCACATAACTAATGAGGTATTGAATGGGGTTGGGGAGAAGAGGTGTTTGTGGCACAACTTGACCAGAAGAAGCGATCGGTTGGTAGATGTTCTGAGGCATCAAAGGATCACCAATTTAGTATTGGAGGGCAGCATGGAGGGTAAAAATCGTAGAGGGAGACCAAGAGATGAATACACTAAGCAGATTCAGAAGGATGTATGTTGCAGTAACTACTGAAAGATGAAGAACCTTGTACGGGATTGAGTAGCATAGAGAGCTGCATCAAACCAGTCTCAGGACTGAAGACCTCAACAACAACAACAACAACGACATGTCATCCATTGAAGGAGTGTGATAGGTGGTGGGTTCACTTTCAGAATATGCCACAGGAGCTAGTAAGCACTGAAAGTGAACATATATGGCGAAGACATTGCGCTCCTGGAGGTAGGCATTCTTAAACTTAAAGAAGCCTTCATCCTCAGTAGGCTTTTCCACAGGTGCCAGTTCCTGGCAAGGGCAGTCCAACACATGCATTACTATACACTTGTTCTTAGTTAAAGAGCTGAGACATCTATGACAAAAATATTGTTTGTGCTCATCTTTATTCAATTGAATTGAAAGTGTGCTGTGCGGGTGCATCATGGCGAGATTCAATACCGACAGATCGCTTTGGCTGACAGGATCAGTGAGCGTCGTATAGTCAGAACGAATTCCGTCCACCAGAAGGAAGCACAGCAACGATTAGGTCGATTGGAGCGTGACCTTTGGGACAGTTGCTCTCCCTCAGGGATCAGTAGTCAAGCGGATTGAGTGGGTAGTAAGCGTCGGGATGTCGTAGCCGACAGGTCCTTGGCTCGCTGCTGCATTTGGAATGTTAGAGTTAGTTGAGTAATGTCTAGTGTCGGCTGGATCAGTTAAATAAATAATGTCGTGTCACTAGGGCCTCCCGTTCACCGGGTGCAAGTCTTTCGATTTGACGCCCTTTCGGCGACTTGCGAGTCGATGGGGATGAAATGATGATGATTAGGACAGCACAACACCCAGTCCCTGAGCGGAGAAAATCTTCGACCCAGCCGGGAATCGAACCCGGGCCCTTAGGATTGACATTCTGTTGCGCTGACTACCCTTTTTTTTTAAATCTCATTTTGTTCGCTTTTGTTCGTTGCATCTGCTCGGGGCGGACGTCGTAAAACGTCCAGTGAAGTTCGTTGTTGATCGATTAACTCAGTTTTTTGTTACAGAGGGCACGTAACCCTCTGACCGAACACGCTGAGCTACCGTGCCGGCATTACTCAGCTACCATGGGCGGACGGCTGGATCATTTGAGATTACCTGATGCAGATGTTATTTCGGTGTGTTGCTGAGGCACTGTAGCGGCACCTCCGTTTAGGATAGGAAAAGTTAGTTTTGTGCGATATTCTGAGCACAAGTTGGAACCAGGTGCGGGCCAATTGCAGTGAGTTACACATACCAGCAGTAGCGAAGGCAAATAGAGGCCACAGGGGCGTAGAACTGCCGGAGAGGGCACACACAGCAATTTCCATGGTGCAGGTCACAGGCAGAAGAGGGCTACTAGTCAACCTAAGTGTTATGCATAAGTGATGTGAAGCGGCACACTTGACCAAAACAGAGGCGCACTGCCGAGTATAAATAAGTGCCATTTTCTAATGAAATTCAATTGAAGTCCATGGTGGGCCGTTGGTTCGACCCTCTGAGGCCGACGCAGGGTCCGCAGCCAGCCAGGGCGGGCCACTGTCTGGCTTGCTACCACGGGCAGTCATCTCAGCTCCCGATAAACGCCGGAGACTTCTGAGGCGAGGGCGGCAGATTCGGATGCCGGATCATGGACGGTCGTTGCCGCTGTGTTCTCTGCTATGTCAGTGAGAAGTAGCAGCAGTACGGCTGGCCTACGGCTCCCGGCGGAGCAGCGCAGTGTCAACGGGGACAGTGGCTGATGAGTTGGTTGCTGGCGCAGCCATATTGATGTAATCTGAACTCTGCTGCTGGTGTACAAAACCGGCACAACACAGCGTTGCGTTGCACAGCCCGCTAGGGCGCTTCCTGAGCAGTGTGGGGCCCTGTGACGCAGACCGAGGTAAACGGAGTGCTGTAGTGGAAACAAATAAATCATTTGGAAAGTTCTCGCCGAGTTTTAATATGGAAACTCCCGGCACCCACCCACTACATTTGGTGTCTTTCCACTACAGTTGGTCTTCCTGATACATTTGGTGGCAGAAGCCACCATTACATTTGGTGTCAGAATAGCGGACGTCGTCTGTCCAGTACAACATTCGAGCCCACCACCAGCAGTACAGTCACAAGATGTGGTGAGTGCTGGCAAAATTGTTCATTACGAGTGTAAGACGTTTTCTTTCTTTTTTTCCGAGCATGGTTCCTGGCAAACCACATTGTTAGATATTTGCGTGGGCATAATATATTTTGTTGTCAGAGTAAGTGTTAGTGTGTTTAGAGAGTAACATTGTTTTGTGGCGTTTAATTTCTTTTGGTGTTAATTTGAGTGTGATGTTACTAAGTATGACGATACGGAGTTGTAGGAAGTCAGGTTAGTCTTCCACTTAATCGTTTCGTTTTGGGACTAACTGAGAATGAAAGCAACAAAATGGCAGAGTCAAGGACGCAATGGGTGTCGGAACCAGAAGTGGTGATGATTTTGTTGGAAAAAGTAGCGCAATTGACAGCAGACAATACGCAGTTGAGAAATGAACTAATATCTAGAAGTGAGTGGGAAACCGCATCTGATCAGTCGTTGTTGCCTAGGGTGAAGGAGATTCATCCAGCTGCTACGAGTCTGATTATTCCGTTTTCTGGCAAGGCAACTGAGGATGTGCGTTCGTTTGTGGAGGACTTGGAGATTTCAGCGGTGATGAATGGTTGGTCTGATGAGCTGTTGTTACATATAGCCAAGATCAGATTAACGGGTGAAGCGAAAACTTAGGTGAGGCCTTAAGGATGGCAGGACAGTTGAAGGAGTTACAGGAAGGGCTTTTACAATGGTTCAAGAAACAGAACAGCGCTCGGTACTTTCGGGAGAGGTTAAGTACAATGACAATGAGACAAGGGGAGACGGTATAGAAATTTGCGGGGAGGATAACGGAAATTAATGAGTATACTTACGAGTTGGGTCAGAGCAATGAAGCGAATAGTGTTCTGTTGCAGGAGGCTGAGAAAAGAGTACTTGATATATTTTTGAGAGTGGTGGAAAGTGCATGAAGGGACTCTGAAAGATTTATATTCGGCCATTCAGCTGGCAATTCAATGTGAGGAAATGTGGAGACATCTGTTTTGAGGATCGATTCATTATGACGTTTCTTTTGTGTATTCAACCCTGATACCCTTAATTTAGTATCTTATTTCCTGAAACAGAAAGGCGAATGCATTAAATGTAAGTCACAATGTTGCTGAGGCTTCTAGAGAGCTTCCATTGTTCTTGGTTACAAATCTCTCTTCGAAATATAGAAAGCTCTTGCTTGGAATTGTTAACTAATGTTGATGCTGAATGAGAATTCTTAACTCACCATTATAATCAAACGCCGCTTAATCGAAAGGTCGTGGGTGAAATATTGCCGACAAATGATAGAATCATCATATTGAAATGGAATTGTTAAATCATGTGGTTATATCGACAGGTTTCAGAACTGTCAGTTTAAGGAACTCATAATTCGTAGGAGTTATTACGACCTACTTTTGCTGAGAAGTGGAGTCCTGATAGCGTGTATATTGCTTTTGTAATTTATATCCACGCTGCTTCAAGTGTAGATGTACTACAATGTACTCAACACGAAAATTGCATGAATCACCATTCTTGTCCATGATATTCAACTCGAGATGCGTTGTCTGAGCACTAAGTGGTAGGTATATTGACTTGTTAGGCATTTCAACTATTTTATAACCAGAGCCCACAGTAGGAAAAAATCTATATATTCTATGGATTAATCTATAATTCAGATTCAAATTCATTGAGATATTACACGCCACATGAACAGTGCTAACAGGTTGTATATCAATTAGCTGATGTGACTGACTAATTTTATAAGTATTATTATTCAAATCTTGACCCTTCTGGAAAATTAGTATTGTTGTTGTTGTTGTTGTGGTCTTCAGTCCTGAGACTGGTTTGATGCAGCTCTCCATGCTACTCCATCGTGTGCAAGCTTCTTCATCTCCCAGTACCTACCGCAACCTACATCCTTCTGAATCTGCTTAGTGTATTCATCTCTTGGTCTCCCTCTACGATTTTTACCTTCCATGCTGCCCTCCAATACTAAATTGGTGATCCTTTGATGCCTCAGAACATCTTCTACCAACCGATTCCTTCTTCTAGTCAAGTTGTGCCACAAACTCCTCTTCTCCCCAACCCCATTCAATACCTCCTCATTAGTTATGTGATCTACCCATCTAATCTTCAGCCTTCTTTTGTAGCACCACATCTCGAAAGCTTCTATTCTCTTTTTGTCCAAACTAATTATCGTCCACGTTTCACTTCCATACATGGCTACACTCCATACAAATACTTTCAGAAACAACTTCCTCACACTTAAATCTATACTCGATGTTAACAAAATTCCTCTTCTTCAGAAACGCTTTCCTTGCGATTGCCAGTCTACATTTTATATCCTCTCTACTTCGACCATCATCAGTTATTTTGCTCCCCAAATAGCAAGACTCCTTTACTAACTTTAAGTGTCTCATTTCCTAATCTAATTCAATCATCATCACTAGAGTTAATTCGACTACATTCCATTATCCTCGTTTTTCTTTTGTTGATGTTCATCTTATATCCTCCTTTCAAGACACTATCCGTTCCGTTCAACTGCTCTTCCAAGACCTTTGCTGTCTCTGACAGAATTACAATTTCATCGGCGAACTTCAAAGTTTTTATGTCTTCTCCATGGATTTTAATACCTACTCCGAATTTTTCTTTTGTTTCCTACGCTGCTTGCTCAATATAGAGATTGAATAAAATCGGGGAGAGACTACAACCCTGTCTCACTCGCTTCCCAACCACTGCTTCCCTTTCATGTCCCTCGACTCTTATAACTGCCATCTGGTTTCTGTACAAATTGTAAATAGCCTTTCGCTCCCTGTATTTTACCCCTGCCACCTTCAGAAATTGAAAGAGAGCATTCCAGTCAGCATTGTCAATAGCTTTCTCAAAGTCTAAAAATGCTAGAAACGTAGGTTTGCTTTTCTTAATGTAGCTTCTAAAGACGTAGGGTCAGTATTGCCTCACGTGTTCCCAAATTTCTACGGAATCCAAACTGATCTTCAACGAGGTCGGCATCTACTAGTTTTTCCATTCGTCTGTAAAGAATTCGCGTTAGTATTTTGCAGCTGTGACTTATTAAACTGATAGTTCGGTAATTTTCACGTCCGTCAACACCTGCTTCCTTTGGAATTGGAATTATTATATTCTTCTTGAAGTCTGAGGGTATTTCGCCTGTTTCATACATCTTGCTCACCAGATGGTAGACGTTTGTCAGGACTGGCTCTCCCAAGGCCGTATTTAGTTCCAATGGAATGTTGTCTACTCCGGGGGCCCTGTTTCGACTCAGTTCTTTCAGTGCTCTGTCAAACTCTTCACACAGTATCGTATCTCCCATTTCATCTTCATCTACATTCTCTTCCATTTCCATAATATTGTCCTCAAGTACATTGCCCATGTATCGACCTTCTATATACTCCTTCCACCTTTCTGCTTTCCCTTCTTCGCTTAGAACTGGGTTTCCATCTGAGCTCTTGATGTTTGTGCAAGTCGTTCTCCTATATCCAAAGGTCTCTTTAATTTTCCTGAAGGCAGTATCTATCTTACCCCTAGTGAAATAAGCCTCTACATCGTTACATTTGTCCTCTAGCCATCCCTGCTTAGCCATTTTGCACTTCCTGTCGATCTCATTTTTTAGGCGTTTGTATTCCTTTTTTGCCTGCTTCATTTACTGCATTTTTATATTTTCTCCTTTCATCAATTAAATTCAATATTTCTTCTGTTACCCAAGGATTTCTACTAGCCCTCGTCTTTTTACCTACTTGATCCGCTGCTGCCTTCACTACTTCATCCATCAAAGCTACCCATTCCTCTTCTACTGTATTTCTTTCCCCCATACCTGTCGATTGTTCCCTTATGCTCTCCCTGAAACTCTGTACAAACTCTGGTTTAGTCAGTTTATCCAGGTCCCATCTCCTTAAATTCCCACATTTTTGCAGTTTATTCAATTTTAATCTACAGGTCATAACCAATAGATTGTGGTCAGAGTCCACATCTGTCACTAGAAATGTCTTACAATTTAAAACCTGGTTCCTAAATCTCTGTCTTACCATTATATAATCTATCTGAAACCTGTTAGTATCTCCAGGCTTCTTCCATGTATACAAACTCCTTTTATGAGTCTTGAACCAAGTGTTAGCTATGATTAAGTTGTGCTCTGTGCAAAATTCTACCAGGCGGCTTCCTCTTCCATTTCTTACCCCCAATCCATATTCACCTACTATGTTTCCTTCTCTCCCTTTTCCTACTACCGGATTCCAGTCACCAATGACTATTAAATTTTCGTCACTCTTCACTATCTGAATAATTTCTTTTATCTCATCATACATTTCTTCCATTTCTTTGTCATCTGCAGAGCTAGTTGGCATATAAACTTGCACTACTGTAGTAGGCGTGGGCTTCGTATCTATCTTGGCCACAATAATGCGTTCACTAAGCTGTTTGTAGTAGCTTACCCGCATTCCTCTTTTCCTATTCATTATTAAACCTACTCCTGCATTACCCCTATTTGATTTTGTGTTTATAACCCTGTAGTCACCTGACCAGAAGTCGTGTTCCTCCTGCCACCGAACTTCACTAAGTCCCACTATATCTAACTTTAACCTGTCCATTTCGATTTTTAAATTTTCTAACCTACCTGCCCGATTAAGGGACCTGACATTCCACGCTCCGATCCGTAGAACGCCAGTTTTCTTTCTCCTGATAACGGCGTCCTCTTGAGTAGTCCCCACCCGGAGATCCAAATGGGGGACTATTTTACCTCCGGAATATTTTACGCAAGAGGACGCCATCATCATTTAACCATACAGTAAAGCTGCATGCCCTCGGGAAAATTTACGGCTGTAGTTTCCCCTTGCTTTCAGCTGTTCGCAGTACCAGCACAGCAAGGCCGTTGTGGTTAGTGTTACAAGGCCAGATCAGTCAATCATCATTAGTATTAATGCTACTGAACCTTTCTGGCTAAAGTCAACAGTCTCTTCCTTTGTTTTTATCTTCGTTTTAAATGTACTATCATATGCTCATAACTCAGAGTCTTTTACAAGTCCTCTGACAGACACATTTAAACTATCCATGTATCATGTGTCTGGAGGTTTTTCCACAACTTTTTAATTCCCTAGATGTTATTTATTGTTCATCTTAGGGATATTATGAGTTTTGCTGTACGTTTGCAGACTGATCAAAGCAATACTTCACACCCTCTTGCTTAGATCTTTTGGGGCAAAGTAGTTTACTCTTAATATTGATGAAGGTTCTTTTAAAGTTAGATAGTATGACATCACATCTAAACCTGAACTGATGCAGTGCTGCTCATGGTGCCTGTTTTTATGCAGCCATTAGAGGAAACATTAGTCAGCAATTTCAACAGAGAAATGAATTGAAGAAGTGTTGGCTTCGCCGAAAGATGTAGAACACCTTATTCCCGTAGTTCGAGTAATAACGCAATTTTTCAGGTGGTCTTACGTCGTCAATGAATGAAAATAGTTGAAGATATGTCAGTTTCTTCGACAAATACAACGAAGTGAGTCCCACATCCTTCTACAACTTTAAATTGACAGTACCATATTCCATAGATTTCCACATCACCTTTGGCAACATATTCCACATAAACACTGCACTAAATCCAGGATTTTGAGTTTTCTGACGAATGCAAGCAGATTTGTATTTGTAAGTGGCCCGTCCGGTAATATTGCTATGAACGTTTTTTTTTCCTATGATTGGCCTATGTCTTTTCCTGTGCAGTTTTAAATACAGTCTTTTACATACACCGACAGCCTCAGTTAGACCGAAGAACACGACGAGAGGGGCCAGGTCGCACCACCCTGACCATCCCCCGAGAATACAGACACTTCAGCCGAACGGTATTGCAGGACAGATCTTCATTCTCCTCGGCTGTAGTCG
Organism: Schistocerca cancellata; assembly: GCF_023864275.1. NCBI lineage: Eukaryota > Metazoa > Arthropoda > Insecta > Orthoptera > Acrididae > Schistocerca > Schistocerca cancellata. The sequence continues at coordinate 348,610,960 of NC_064632.1, read as the reverse complement.
AATAGTGTAACACATCGTACACTATCAGGGGTGATGGTTTATTACAGCATGGGCTACGCGGGCCACTGGGGACAGGAATGGCATCACATAGTGTTTTCGGACGAACCCAGGTTCTGTTTGTTTAAAAATGATGAGCGCATTTTCGTTCGCCGCATACAGGGGGAGGGGCATCACAGTGACTACATCACACAAGACTTACAGTGCCAACTCAAGGCCTTGTGCTGAGGGGTGCTTTTGGGTACAACCACAAATCACAGTTGGTTCATGTCCAGGACACTGTGCCCTGTGTGACCTACGTAAATGACATTCTGCGACCTGTAACCATACCCTTTCTGCACAGCACATTAGACGCCATTTTTCATCAAGACAATACACGACCACATGTTGCTGCACGAACACGTGCCTTCTTGCTGTCACAGGATGTCAGCATTTTTCCCTGGCCTGCTAGATCCTCAAACTTCTCGCCAGTTGAAAATGTGTTAGATATGAGACAACGATAGGTGCAGCGCTGTGGCCCAGTGCCCACCACCAGAGATGAACTTTGTTACCAGGAGAATGCAGCATGGATGGCTGAACCACAGGACGAGATTCGCACCTGATATGCGTCGATCCCATCACGCGTGGAACAAGTTATCAGGGCTAATGGCGGACCCTGCGTCTAGCAGGAAACAGGAAACATACTGAACCGAGGTGACTGAAATACTTATCATTTCCTCAGAACGTACTAATGTACATGTCCTGTGACCCAACTCGCCATCTAAATCTGAGTTACTCATTCCCAGCCTGTATGTTCCTATCATGTCTACTGTTATGCTTTGGCCTAGGATGCCTGGATGCTAAGCTTTTATGACAATGCAGCTCACAACATTCCTGCTATAAGTGGTCTGCTCGTCAACACCTGTAATATTTATAACTTATGGTGAAAATACTTCTCCTATTTTGAACTTGGGCCACCATATCTGTCTCTCCCATCTCCTTCACGGCTGCTGTTGCTTCAGCTATGTTCTTAGGAGACTCAGTTCCTACTTTTCTTTGCACGTCAGCTGTCAATCCCCTCATAAAGCTATCCAATACCCTATGTTCCTCTTCCTGGCTTTAGCATTTCGAACTAAATATAGCTTGGACATATGCAAAAGCTGTTCCTCCACCCAATATCCGAGCCTAGTAGCTGTTAACACAACTCCTGAAGATAGACGTTGACTGTGGATACTGTATCACAGACACAGTCTCTCTAATTGTTCATAGATGTCACTAAACCCGCCAAAAGATGTAATCAACCATGCTTGAGCAGAGGGAGTGGTCCGACAGCCGATCAGTTCCAGTCATTCCACCGGGAAGGAAGTACACAGATCGTGTTGTCTGTAGTTCAACCATGCCTAGACGGTCAATACCACGATTCGATCGTGCCCGCGTTGTTACTTTGTGCGAGGAAGGGCTCTCAACAAGGGAAGTGTCCAGGAGTCTCTGAGTGTACCAAAGTTATGTTGTTAGGACATGAAGGAGATACAGAGAGACAGGAACTGTCGATGACATTCCTCGCCAGGCCTCCCAAGGGCTAATATTGCATTGGATGACCACTACCTACGGATTATCGTTCGGAGGAAGCCTGAGAGCAACGCCATCATGTTGAATAACGCTTTTCGTGCAGCCACAGGACGTCGGGATACGACTCAAACTGTGCACAATAGGCTGTGTGATGCTCAACTTCAATCCCAACGTCCTTGACGAGGTCCGTCTTTTAACCACGGCACCATGCAACGCCGTACAGACGGGCCCAACAACATGCCGAATGGACCGCTCGGGATTGGCATCATGTTCTCTTCACCGATGAGTGTCGCATATGCCTTCAACCAGACAATCGTCGGAGGCGTGTTTGGAGGCAATCATCTCAGGCTGAACGCCTTACACACACTGTCTAGCGAGTGCAGCAAAGTGGAGGTTCCCTGCTGTTTTGGGATGACATTACGACGTAAGCTGCTGGTGGTCATGGAAGGCGCCGTAGCGGCTGTACGATACGTGAATGCCACCCTCCGACCGATAATGCAACCGTATTGGCAACATATTGACGAGGCATTCGCCTTCATGAACGACGATTCGTGCCTCTATCGTGCACATCTTGTGAATGACTTCCTTCAGGGTAACGACATCGCTCGACTAGAGTGGCCAGCATGTTCTCTGGACATGAACCCTATCGAATATGCCTGGGATAAATTTCAAAGGGCTGTTTATGGACGATGTGACCACTCTGAGGGATCTGCGCCGAATAGTTGTTGAGGAGTGGGACAATCTGTACTAATGATGAACTTGTATGCCACGACGAATACAGGCATGCACCAGTGGAAGAGGACGTGCAACTGGGTATTTGATGTACCGGTGTGTACACCAATCTGGACCACCACCCCTGAAGGTCTCGCTGTATGGTGGTACAACATGCAATGTGTGGTTCTCATGAGCAATAAAAGGGCTGAAATGATGTTTATGTTGATCTCTATTCCAGTTTTCTGTACAGGTTCCAGAACTCTCGGAACTGAGGTAATGCAAAACTTTTTTGATGTGTACACTGCCTCACCTGCCTTAGCAGAAAAAGAGAAACCATAGTAGCTGTACTGGCGTGTGTAATGGGTACTGGGCTACTAGATGGGGCCCTGTCCTCTCTTAGTATTTCTACTTGCTTGGACAACCGTGTATTTTCTGATTCCATTTCTACCACTTGATTAACGGTGTGAACTGTCTCTGCAGTGGAAAACTTCTCCATGAGTGGTATGTCCGTTACAAAGTCAGTGCCTAAAATAAAAGGAAAAATATAATGTGAAAAGAACTAAGAAATACCCAAGGATGTCGGTCATAGGTTCTTCCTCTTCTGACACCAAAATATGTTGATTTAGCGTGCTATGTAACGAAACCGAGTGGGTGTTGGTCGCTATGGTGATACCAGAGTTGCAGGAGGGTCACTCCGCCCCAGACTACATCAGGGGGTTCTGTGGGATGGTGTATTCTATTACTATGGACAATGCCGAGTATGATTACTCACCAACTATATTATTTATTAACCATTACGTCAATACAAGAGGCTGACCACTGCTAAGACTGAACGGCAATAGCTAGCGGGTGGCAAATTCATGTGCTGGGGCAGCGAAGTGTCCACAGCATAATGACAGTTAGGGGCGTATGTGGCCTTATTGATGCAATATAGTTGTCTGCTTTGCAGCAGGTGTGGTGAGACTGCCGAGTTGTGAAAACTGCATTCAGCCCAATGTGGCGAATTGAACCTAGGAATCTAGTGTGACTGGCTGGAGTGTAAGCTGAGGGCACCCACTGGGCAGTCTTGCCTTGGGTACCATCCAAGTGTAGCAGCATCAGGGCTGGCTGTCAAGGTCGCAGAACAGCGGGTTTGCTGATGTTTCTCAATGAGACTATCTCTGTTTAGCCACACATTGACTAAGGATTGGCGAGGAGACTGTCATGGAGCTGGTGAATGTCGGAAGTCGGTCGTCCAAGCCCTGTTAACGGCTGAGTGCGGAAAAATTATACTTCCTCGGGCCCATTCCCGTCACTTAGGTGGCCGAGGCAGCGCAGCCTTGTGCTACAGTGTGTAGCTATGGTAGACTGATGCCTTGTAGAACACAAAGTCAGTATTAGTCTAGTGCCTAGAAGCTGGCCCGCACTCCCTTCGGCTGCTTGCAAGAGCTTGCCTTATGCCTGTGCAACAACATATGGTACTTTGTTGTCGATAAGACCATTACAGAGAATTCTGTCATTCTTTCAGAACTCACGGAGCCTCACGCAAGCAGGGAAGTGCTGCTGGTACCTGACCCTAATGCTCACGGAGGTGTTTGTTTACTGCTGGTTCGGAGACGAGCTCATCACGGAGGTAAGAGCCGTAAAACATCCAAGAACCTCACAGCGGTAAGACATAGTACTGCAGGTGCAAAAAGGCAATGTTGTTTTGGATCAGGATTTTAGTTACAGAACAGTTACAAGAAAATGGTGCGATGTAATGGTAGGATAACACACAGAAAAAAACCTAAATAAAACAATTAAAAACCACTTGTGAGCAAAAAAATTATGACAACTGCCCATTGCAGGACTGACACCTGCTGGTATTGGGCACGTGATACACTGAAGAAAGTATATATAAGGAGGGATCAAAAAAATTCTGTTTGATGGCGTTGCCGCACCGTATATGCAACCCAGCGTGACACTGATATGGGTGTACGAAAGTAATCACTGACATGCAGCCAAGGGATTAGCGTTGCCTACGAACTGAATCTTATTGATGGCCACTTATAAATGTAGGATATAGCATATGATATCGTTAAATAGATTAAAGCCGGCCGTTGCGACCGAGCGGTTCAAGGCGCTTCAGTCTGGAACCACGTGACCACTACGGTCGCAGGTTCGAATCCTGCCTCGGGTATGGATGTGTGTGTTGTCCTTAGGTTAGTTAGGTTTAAGTGGTTCTATGTTCTATGGGACTGATGACCTCAGATGTTAAGTCCCATAGTGCTCAGAGCCATTTGAACCATTTGACATCGTTAATTACTACTACAGTGAACACAGGATCATAAAATTCGACCGTGGACTATTGTAAACGTGTCTTAAGGTATTACGAATCACATTTATTGCTACACGAGGTGAAGGTTGGTCCAGATTTGTCGATATTCGGATGAAAAGCTGATCGATACGTGCATCACGTCACGGACACAGACCGAAGGGGACAAAGTTACGCTATGGAAGATATGCACCAGGGGTTCCATGGGACCTACGGTAGTAATCAAAGGCACATGTTAGCTGTGGACTACGTGAACGTTATTTCCGACCAGCTGCATCTTTTCATTCTCGATGTCTTCTCCGACGGCGATCTCATCTTCCATTTCATTAACTGCCCGTATCTCAAGGCCACCATTGCTCTTTAGTGATCTAGTGTTCTGAAGAACATGACAGTGACTACTGATTCATGTACTGCCCGCCAAATTCCCTTGATCAGGACTTGAAAGAAAAAATGTAATATGCTATCTGGCTCCTGCTCCTTGTACACAAACCACCAACCCACAGTTTACGGGAATTGCGTGACTTGTGTGTAGAAGTCTTGTGTCACATACCTCCAGTCACTTACTAGGAACTTATCGAATCTGTGCCAAGAAAATTCCTGCTGTATTGTGTATTGCGTTTCAGGAGAGGAAGAAACGAATGGGGGGGGGGGGGGGGGGACCAAGGAGGAAGAGGACTCATAAGCCGGGAGAGGGACAGGGCAGACGCGAGAGGGAGTGAGAAGAGGCAGAGGAGGGAAATGCAAAAGGACTCAGGGGAGAGAAGGGGACAGCGAGAGGGGAGGTGGAGAAAAAAGAGGATGGAAGGGGGGAGAGGGAGCCTGGGAAAAGGACAGAGGAAAGGAGGGGGAGTGAGGATCAGAGTAGATAGGAGGGATAAATGGAGAGAGGGCATCATCCGGGAGGGGGAGTTGATGGAAGCCACCTTGGGAAAGAAGATGAAGGGTGTAGAGATGGAAGGTAGGGGGGCCACAACAGTGAAGACGTGGCAGGGGGCGGGGATGAGAGAGGAGAGGAACAACCAGGGGCTGAGGGGCATCAGGGCGGCGGGAGGTGTAGACGATGCAGATATGTTCGAGGAATGGGAGCAGATGGGGAAAAGGAATGAGGTCATAGAGGATCCGTGTGGGGGATGGGAGGCATATACGGAAGGCGAGGCGGAGTGCATGACGCTCAAGGATCTGGAGGGACTTATGGATTTTGGGGGGCGGCAGATATCCAGGCGGGACTGGTATAACAGGGGATGGGACGGATTAAGGATTTGTAGGTGTGGAGGATGGTAGAGGGGTGCAACCCCCATGTCCGGCCGAAAAAGTTTGAGGAGTCGGAGGCGGTTGTGGGCTTTGGATTGGATGGAGCGGAGATGAGGGATCCAGGTGAGGTGACGGTCAATGGTGAGGCCAAGGTAGGTGAGGGTGGGGATGAGGTGGACATGACGGGCGCAGACAGTAAGGGAGGAATCCAGGAGCCGGAAGGAGCGAGTGGTATGACCTACGATGATTGCCTGGGTCTTGGAAGGATTTATTTTCAGGAGCCACTGGTTACACCACGCAGCAAAAAGGTCAAGGTGATTCTGGAGAAGGCGTTGGGACTGTTGGAGGGTAGGAGCGAGGGCGAGGAATGCGGTGTCATCAGCATATTGCAAGAGGTGTACTGGAGGGGGGGAGGGTTGGGGCATATCTGCTGTGTACAGGAGCTAGAGGAGAGGGGAGAGGACAGAGCCCTGGGGCACATCTGCAGAGCGGTAGAAGGTGTTGGAATTGGCATTATGGATGGTAACATAGGAGGGGCGGCGGGAGAGGAAGGAGGCCATCAGGCCGATGTAGTTGATAGGAAGGGCATAGGTTCGGAGTTTGAACAGGAGACCGGGATGCCAGATACGGTCGTAGGCCTTTTCGAGGTCGAGAGAGACAAAAATGGCGGAGCGACGGGAGTTAAGCTGGAGGGAGATGAGTGAGGCGGAGGAGTTGGTCATCAGCAGAGAAGGAAGGTCGAAAGCCACATTGGGTGTTGGGGAGGAGGTGGTTTTGGTGGAGGTGGTGATGGATGCGCCGGGAAAGGATGGATTCCAAGAGCTTGCTGAACACCGATGTGAGACAGATAGGACGTTAGGAAGAGGCATCAGATGGAGGCTTGTTGGGTACGGAGAACATCAGGATACGGGAGGTTTTCCACAGGTCGGGATAGAAGCCAGTGACAAGAATGATATTATAGAGGGCTGGCTGAGCGCGAGGCAGGCGCTTATGTATGCTATCGGGGGCGCCGCTATTGGCCGCTGGGACCACGTGTTCTACGGTGGCGCCCCCACACTAAAAGCGGACCAGGAGGCGCACGCCGCCACAGCTTTCGGCGCGATGGTGCACAGACCTCTAGGGGTCTTCAACGTCCATGACGTCTGGCGCAGATTCAAATTCCGCTGCGCGCGGCACCGGATAAACAGAGTGGTCTGTCAGCGGAGACTACTATATGTCAATGGACAAATTTCCTCTGTAAACATTCACATTATGTATTGCAAGCATTTACATGCACCCTTCGTGTACTATAGTCGCTAACATAATTTTGATAATCTACGAGTATTTCCTATGCTACGGCGCAATTTACTCAACTACCATTACACTAAAACATTTAGCCCACATACAAGATCGAAGTTTTGTCGACAAAAGTATAACTCTAAAATAGTGTTCCATTAAGTTTCGGGTGTGCAGCCGCAAGAATTCTCCTTCTTCTAATATCTGGGCTGTATAACGTTCAGCCATCTTCACAATCAAAGCTCTTCTCAAGATAAGTTGATGATACCTTTTTTATCTGGTCTAATTAAGGTGATGCTCTTAGTCGATATTTGAATAACTTCAGCTGTCTATGTCCCAGTATTAGATTTATCATGAAGGTCGAAAGTGATGGGAGGCTTCCATTTTTGAACATGACGATACTCTGGGACATAGTGTTCACCCAAAGCTGTCACATAACGATCGGTATCGGCATGCTAAGAGTTACCAGCCACCACAGCATCGTAATGGCGTACTTAGATCTCTAGTTCGCTGAATGTATACTACTGAAGATCCCGATGTTGAACTAGAAACTTACACATTTGACGGCTGCGTGTAAGGAAAGTGGAGACTTTGAGAAGCAGGTTCTTTAAGCTCTGGAATTCGGACCATTTCTGAAGGTGCATAAAGAGGAGAACAGATCTGAGAACGTCCTTCCTTATGATGGTAACATATTCCTTAAGACTGCCCGAATTTTAAAGAATTTTAACATTGCTAGCATGTTCTGCTCACCTTCGAAAATTTTGGAATTACTCGGCTCTGTCAGTGATGATTTTGGCCATACAGATTTCCTTGTCACTGCGGGAGGGCTTCCATCGACCGTTCGATTAGTATAATTCAGGACAGGTGCGTGGAACATTGTCATCTCACAAGACTACAACAGCTTGAAAAATCGCAGGTAGTGGAATATTGTTTAAACGAGCGATACGAGGTGAAATTTTATGAGCCCTGCTAGTTGCCAGTATTTCCAGTTTCTTGAACAGTGTTTACAACGAGGCAAGTGACATTAGGTTGACAGACAACCTGATTAATAAAAACGAGCGTTATCCTGTTAGCAGGACGTGGAACCCCATGAGAAGCCAATATTCTCAGGTCCAAACATCCCAGAATTTGTAGACGATGTGTAATTGGGGTCAGTGTCCTTCTGGGGAGGGTGACACAGCCCTTTTTTTTTCATTTGTGGGTTTAGGGCGCACAACAACAGTTGTCACTAGCGCCCAGTCTAAATTATGACTGCACTGCGAGGCACAATGTTAAAACAGCAACTAAGAAGGACAACACTATAAAAGGCACGTTAACAGGCAAGGGATTAAAAGAAAACAGCATAATCAAATGTCCTTAGATTTGCCAAGTGGATAAAATGAAGAGCGCGAGCAGCTGCTCCTAGGTCATCGGCTAAAATTTCATCCAGAGTACATGGTAGGCCAAGATCAATGTGCAGTATATTAAAATTCGGACAGGACGTTAAAATGTGGCGTACCGTCAGCAACTGCCCACATGGGCAGAACGGGGCCGGCGCACCGCCAGCAGATGGCGGTGGCTGAACCGGCAGTGTCCAATCCGTAAGCGGGCCAAAACGACCTCCTCCCGCCGAGAAGGGCGTGAAGAGGTCCAAGCCGTGGGGAGAGGTTTCAAGGCCCGAAGCTTGTTTTCAGTAAGTGGAGACCAATGCCACAGCGACAAAATGCGCTGACAAATGACTCTGCTAAAATGAGATGAAGGCACACAACAAGAAGCTGTCCGAGGCTGGAGGACCACATCCTTGGCCGCGGCATCTGCAGCTTCGTTTCCCGGGAATACCGACGAGGCTAGGAACCCACATAAATGTAACCGGAGAACCGTCGTCCGCCAACTGCTGAAGAGAGCGTTGGATCTGGTGCACGAAACGGTGAACCGGACACGGATAACTGAGGCTCTGGATGGCGCTCAGAGAATCAGAGCAGATGACATAAGCAGAATGTCTGTGTGAGGTGGATGTAAAGAACAGCCTGATAGAGGGCAAATAGCTCAGCTGCGAAGACCGAATAATGCCCATGGAGCCGGTATTTGAAACTGCGTGCCCCGACAATAAAAGGACACCCGACACCGTCATTGGTCTTACAGCCATCTGTATAAATGAAGATCGTATTAACGAACTTCGGACGAAGTTCGACAAACCGCGAGCGGTATACCGCAGCTGGGGTAACCTCCTTTGGGAGCGAGCTGAGGTCAAGGTGAACGCGAACCTGAGCCTGGAGCCAAGGTGACGTTTGGCTCTCGGCAACTCTAAAGGTTGCAGGGAGTGGAAAATCAAGTTGCTGAAGGAGGCGACGAAAGCGAACTCCAGGGGGTAGCAGGGCAGATACATACAACCCGTATTGACGGTCGAGAGAGTCGCCAAAAAAGGAACGATAAGACAGGTGGTCGGGCATTGATAATAGCCGACAGGCATACCGACAAAGGAGTATATCGCGCCGGTAGGTTAGTGGCAATTCACTGGCTTCAGCATGAAGACTCTCGACGGGACTAGTATAGAACGCTCCGATCGCAAGACGTAACCCCCGATGTTGTATAGAGTTGAGGCGGCGTAGGATGGACGGCCGTGCAGAGGAGTATACAAAGCTCCCATAATCCAGCTTTGAGCGGACGATCGACCGATATAGGCGAAGTAGGACGGTTCGATCCGCTCCCCACGACGTGCCGCTGAGAACACGGAGGAGATTGAGGGAACGGGTAGAACAGGCAGCCAAATGTGACACATGTGGAGACCAGCTATTGTGGTGTGCAGCGCATACTCAGTGTACGGTATGGAGACCTATATAGGGCGGCGATTTGCAGCCTTGGCATCAGGTTCCATTGGGACTCAGCAGCAACAGCATCATTGTCCTGAAGATTAGGAGCCGGTAGAACGGAGAAATGTTGAGTCCAATTGATTTTAGGATCCAATAGCAAACCTGAGGAGGCTATCAAGAATTATCACGCCGGGAAAGCCTACGCAGTACCGGGGATGTTTCCTGCGAGTAGCCCGCATCTCGTGGTCGTGCGGTAGCGTTCGCGCTTCCCACGCCCGGGTTCCCGGGTTCGATTCCCGGCGGGGTCAGGGATTTTCTCTGCCTCGTGATGGCTGGGTGTTGTGTGATGTCCTTAGGTTAGTTAGGTTTAAGTAGTTCTAAGTTCTAGGGGACTGATGACCTAAGATGTTAAGTCCCATAGTGCTCAGAGCCATTTTTTTCCTGCGAGTATAAGGCGGATGGGACGATGGGCCTGCCACCACCATCTCCGCGTCGAAAGAAGGCTGTACTGAACTCACACTGAGCCTAATAGACTGGTCACGAGCTTGCGCCACAGACTTTACGTTTTTACATGACGAGAGCAGTTTACAAGCATTATTGGAAGAACCGTGTGTACCACTGTGATTCAAAACATACTACAGTTGGTTAAGAACCTACCACCACCTTCCTCCACCATCCAACGATAATTTTTTCAGGACTCTCGTGGAGACAGGTGCATATCCTACCCATTCCACGTCACGGTTTTAGATGCTCTGTCAACCGCATGTGGGATTTCACATCATACGATATTGTGTTTCGGAGGTCAGAGGCATGAATATTAACAGTAGGACACCTACATTATTCTACACTGACGGAAAAAGTGGCAGCAGCAAGAAGCAGTTGTGTGACATAAACGGAAATTGGTAGATGTGTTTCTACACTACTAGCCATTAAAATGGCTACACAGAGAAGAAATGCAGATGATAAACGTGTATTCCTTGGACAAATTCATTATACTAGAACTGACATGTGATTAAATTTCCACCCAATTTGCGTGCATAGATCCTGAGAAATCAGTACTCAGAACAACCACCTCTGGCCGTAATAACGGCCTTGATACCCCTGGGCATTGAGTCAAACAGAGCTTGGATGGCGTGTACAGGTAGAGCTGCCCATGTAACTTCAACACGATACCACAGTTCATCAAGAGTAGTGACTGGCATATTGTGGCGGGCCAGTTGTTCGGCCACCATTGACCAGACGTTTTCAGTTTGTGAGTGATCTGGAGAATGTGCTGGCTAGCGCAGAAGTCTAACATTTTCTGCATCCAGAAAGACCGGTACAGGACCTGCAACATGCGGTCGTGCATTATGCTGCTGAAATGCAGGATTTCGCAGGGATAGAATGAAGAGTAGAGCCACAGGTCGTAACACATCTGAAATGTAACGTCCATTGTTCGAAGTGCCGTCAATGCGAACAAGAGGCGACCGAGACGTGTAACCAATGGCACCCCATACCATCACTCTGGGTGATACGCCAGTATGGCGATGACGAATACACGCTTCCAATGTGCGTTCAGCGCGATATCGCCAAACACGGATGTGATCATCATGATGCTGTAAATAGAACCTGGATTCATCCGAAAAAATGACGTTTTCCCATTCGTGCACCCAGGTTCGTCGTTGAGTACATCATCGCAGGCGGTCCTGTCTATGATGCAACGTCAAGGGTAACCGCAGCCATGGTCTCCGAGTTGATAGTCCATGCTGCAGCAAACGTCGTCGAACTGTTTGTCCAGATGGTTGTTGTCTTGCAAACGTCCCCATCTGCTGACTCAGGGATCGAGACGTGGCTGCACTATCCGTTATAGCCATGCGGATAAGATGCCTGTCATCTCCACTGCTAGTGATACGAGGCCGTTGGGATCCAGCACGGCGTTCCGTATTACCCTCCTGAACCCACCGATTCCATATTCTGCTAACAGTCATTGGATCTCGACTAACGCGAACAGCAATGTCGCGATACGATAAACCGCAATCGCGATAGGCTACAATCCGACCGTTACCAAAGTCGGCAACGTGATGTGCGCATTTCTCCTCCTTACACGAGACATCACAACAACGTTTCACGAGGCAACGCCGGTCAACTGCTGTTTGTGTATGAGAAATCGGTTGGATACTGTCCTCATGTCAGCACGTTGGAGGTGTTGCCACCGGCGCCAACCCTGTGTGAATGCTCTGAAATGCTGATCATTTGCATATCACAGCATCTTCGTCCTCTCGCTTAAATGTCGCTTCTGTAGCACGTCATCTTCGTGGTGTAGCAATTTTAATGACCAGTAGTGTATGTTGAGTCCATTAAAATTTAGCTCCCGTTGCATAAGAGTGGCGCCATTAGCGACAAAAGGAAGAAGAAAAATGTTTGTGCTTAAGATACACGCAGTAACGTCATATGCTTTGGTTACCTTTGAGACTGGGCGTGGTGAGTTGACGTCAGTCAAGAATGTGTTTAAGCCTGCCAAACGCCATTATCAGCATCTCACTGAATTTGAACGAGGTTGGGTAATTTAGTTACGAGAAGCTGGTACTTCTTTCTGTGTTCCTGCAGAAGGATTTGGCACAAATGTGGCCACTGTACATGACTGTTGGGTGCGGTAGTCGTGAGAAAGTACGGTCGAAAGGAGACCGCGCTACGGACTGCCACATGGCAATACCGAGAGGGAAGACTATCGTGTTCGGTGTATGGCTCTGGTGCATCGCGCTGCATCTGGAGCAACAATTTGAGCAGCAGTTGGCACCACAGTGACGCATCGAACTGTTTCAAATAGGTTACTTCAAGGGCAGCTCGGAGTCGGACGCCCTGTAGTGTGCATTAGACTGATCAGAAACCAGCGCTATTTACTATTTCAGTGACGCCAAGCGGGAGTTCATTGGAGGGCAGGGTGGAAGTCTGCTGTGTTTTCTGATAACAGTTGGTTCTGCCTCGGTGGCAGCGATGGTCGTTTGTTGGTTAGGAGGCCAATTGAGGGCCTGCAACCAACCTGTCTGAGAGCTAAACACACTGGACCTACACCTGAAGATATGGTCGGCGTGCGATTTCGTTTGACAGCAGGAGCACTCTCCTGGTTATCCAATCTCGTGGCTATCCTACGCGTTCTGACTGCAAATATGTACGTCAGTCTGGCGATTCGACATGCTGTACAGCCATTCTTGAACAGGGTTCCAGGGGTATTTTCCAACAGGTAACGCTGTTATAACCCAACATGCTCTACAGAGTGTCGACATGTTGCTTTGGCCTGCTAGATCACCAGATCTGTCTCCAATCGAGCACCTACATCGGACGACAACTCCATCGTCATCCGAAAACAACATTAACCGTCTCTGTATTGACAGAAAAAATGTAGCAGGCATGGAATTCTAGGCCACAAACTCACATCCGACACCTCTATAACCCAATTCATGCGCGTTTGCAAACTTACATTCAACATTCTGGCAGTTACTCCGGTTGTTAATGCGCCACTATTTCACAGTTGCATCGGATTATCTCGCACTTACATTAAGCTGTGATCTTGAAATGTTAATCACTTAAATATATTACCTAGGCATATATATTCCCAAAATTTCATTATTATAAATTATGTACAGGGTTATTACAAATGATTGAAGCGATTTCACAGCTCTACAATTACTTTATTATTTGAGATATTTTCACAATGATTTGCACACACATACAAAAACTGAAAACGTTTTTTTAGGCATTCACAAATGTTCGATATGTGCCCCTTTAGTGATTCGGCAGACATCAAGCCGATAATCAAGTTCCTCCCGCACTCGGCGCAGCATGTCCCCTTCAATGAGTTCGAAAGCATCGTTGATGCGAGCTCGCAGTTCTGGCACGTTTCTTGGTAGAGTAGGTTTAAACACTGAATCTTTCACATAATCCCACAGAAAGAAATCGCATGGAGTTAAGTCGGGAGAGCGTGGAGGCCATGACATGAATTGCTGATTATGATCTCCACCACGACCGATCCATCGGTTTTCCAATCTCCTGTTTAAGAAATGCCGAACATCATGATGGAAGTACGGTGGAGCACCATCCTGTTGAAAGATGAAGTCGGCGCTGTCGGTCTCCAGTTCTGGCATGAGCCAATTTTCCGCGGGCTACGCGTGAAACTTGCCCGCACGCGTTCAACCGTTTCTTCGCTCACTGCAGGCCGACCCGTTGATTTCCCCTTACAGAGGCATCCAGAAGCTTTAAACTGCGCATACCATCGCCGAATGGAGTTGGCAGTTGGTGGATCTTTGTTGAACTTCGTCCTGAAGTGTCGTTGCACTGTTATGACTGACTGATGTGAGTGCATTTCCAGCACGACATACGCTTTCTCGGCTCCTGTCGCTATTTTGTCTCACTGCGCTCTCGAGCGCTCTGACAGCAGAAACCTGAAGTGCGGCTTCAGCCGAACAAAACTTTATGAGTTTTTCTACGTATCTGTAGTGTGTCGTGACCATATGTCAATGAATGGAGCTACAGTGAATTTATGAAATCGCTTCAATCATTTGTAATAGCCCTGTATTTGTGTATTTGATTGGCGTATTTGAAGTTGGCCAAGTTAAGTGGCAAAATAAAAGAAACCATTTACGTAGCTGGCAATAAAATAGTACATGACTGACAGAATTTATGGTTAGTCCCGCAAAACACTAAAACAATCGCTCACGTGGGAATCTTTATAAGGATATTCTATAGTTTTAGTTTTCTTGTTGATGTGGTACACCTTTGAATATTAGACGACTGACAGGGCAATGTACTTTGAGTAATAAGTCAGATATGTAGAGAGGTTCAACACGAACATATACGTATGAGCTAATCTGATCGGTAAAGTAATGTTCACTATCTAGTGCTACTGCACATATTTCAAATATGAGGTGTTTTGAAAGCGTAAAGCGATTTGTAATTTCGTTTGTAATATTAGTGATGTCTGCGTGATTGATAACCTTGTCTGAAAAGTAACAGCATGGTTTAGTCACATCGGGTATTTAGTGTGTTTCCGGCTATCAGAAAGGTTACACGTGTTTTAGTAGTATCTGTAAACATGGACCAGCGAAACTATTAAAAGTTTCAATAAGAACGGAATAAATTGCATCAAATTTTCAGAAATGTTTAAAATTGCTTTTGGTGAATCTGCTACGACTAAAACACATGGGTTTACATGGGTTTACGAGTCGTATAAGCGTTTAGAAGATTGCCGAGAATGCTATGTTGATGAGTGCCCTCGACACCCCAGCACATCACCAACCGATTTGCCATATCAATTAGCTCGTGTCATGAAAGTGTTGCTGATGATCCGATGATTTCGGTATCAAACAAGTGACAGCAAAATTTATTCCAAAGCTGTTAATTTCCAAAGAGAACCAGCGCAATTATAAGTTGCACAGGAACCAATGCAGAGCTATTGGAACGCGTCGTTACAGGTAACGAAATAATGTGTATAGTGGAAACATTCTCGGTCGCCGAAACCGAAAAGTGTTCGGTGAATACGGTCAAATGTTATGCTCACTATGCTCTTCGATTTTAGCGGGGCAGTACGCCAAGAGGTTTTCCTGCAATGTTGAAAGATCAATGAGAAATACTACTTACAATTTCAGCACAGTTTGCGTGTAGCAATCCGACAAAATCGTTCGGGTTTGTGGCGATACAATGCATGACCATTGCATCACCAAAATGCATATCAGTGCACTAATGTTTGGCCAAAAACAATACTGTGATGATGTATCAGCCTCCATATTCTTCTTATCAGTTTGCAAAGATAAAGAAAACTTTTCACAGCAGTCGAATTACAAAGATAGATGAGATTTAAAACGCATCGTCGGTAGAGGCAGAAGTGTACCCACCGGTCGATTTCCAGAAGTACTTTGGGGATGGGAGAGAGCATTGGTATAAATATATATCTAACGGGGTCTGTTTCCTAGGGAATAACAATGATGTGGACGAATAAGTAAAATTCTTTTTAGAAACCAAAAATTCTCGCAAATTTTTTAACGCAGCTGGTCAGATCCGTTACATTCTTTTTCTTTTCAGATTCTGTCATTTGCAAAGCATTTATTTTGCTGTTTAAAAAGGATTTATAGAAAAGTTCATGACATCCTCAATAGGTTCCTTATTTCCTTCCTGGAAAGTGCTGTGTAGGCAGTAATAATGGAAATGTAATTGTTAATTAGACCTCTATTATCAAAATAGAAAAATAATAGCATTTTATGTAGCCTCAGACCTTTGTTATGTGTGTGTGGTACAGTTTAGTTGCTTACGAACAGTACCTCACATAAAAGGGCCATGTAAAATTGAAATTATTGAATAAATCAGCTCTGCATCGGATATTGCTCTATGCGAATTTGTATCACGTAAGTTTCTGTCACCGAAAACGCAGAACACATTTTTGCTTTATGAAAATAGTTTTGTTTATTGACAGCATGAGGGCGTCGTTATATTTTGGGCATGTTTACATTTGTGTTGTTTATACTCACTTGCTTTTTTTACTAATTGCTGAGTGGCTCTCGCTCTTCAGTGCTTGTATCTTCTTTCAGAGTGAGAACGTCACTATGGCAGCCTACACAGCAGTGACGTCACTACAGGGTTTCCCTGCTAATGTCCGGAAGTCGCTGCTGATTGTCATGACCCGCGCTCAGCGCCCCCTGCGCATCACCGCCGGTGGGCTGTTTCCCTTCTGCAGGGAATCTTTCGTCTCGGTGAGGATTCGTCCTAACGTACACATTTCTGTTTATGTGTTCGCATTCGTTTTGGCACAAATACTCTTCGCCGTCAGAATGACGTGTTCGCTTTATGCTGTGGGTTCAGTATAGGAACCATCTGTGCGACAACTGCCTCCTCCTGGAGTGCACATCAACCTTTACGTCTCCACGTTTTCATAAAATTTTTAACTGTTTGCTAGTTGTTACATTTACTAGATCAGAAAATTATTGCGACGTGCTGCATACAGCTGCCCTACAACTGTTGTGTTATGGAACCGTCAATGTATTAGCTGGCTTCATATTCTCTCGCTCGCTACATGCAAAGTATTAGTCCTACAGAAGAAATGAATGAAACATTTTTGCTGAAAATTAAATGTCGCTAGAGGCCGTAGTTTTCGAGTTATTCAACAAAAACGCAGCCCCACTCCCACAATCGGTGTTCACTAGTCAGGGCTTGTAGTACGTTGCTCATGCCACTCCCTCCAACCACTATACAAATATTTGAGACTACAAATTGTTTCACACAGCCGACCTTGTTTATCGAGTGTCCTTATATGCCGCTGACTTTGTCAAGCACTTAGAAATTGGAATATTAAAGTTTGTGTAAATTTTACCTACCAGTTTTGAGAATTTTAACAGCATAAAGTAAACCTTTACATCTTTGTATACGTCAGGTTTTCAGACTACGAAAGTACTGTGCTTGTACGGACTAATTTTGAATCGAATTGTTAATGTAATTAGTTTTAGCATAGCGTTTACAGATGTCAAAAATGGTTCAAATGGCTCTGAGCACAATGGGACTTAAATTCTGAGGTCATCAGTCCTCTAGAACTTGGAACTACTTAAACCTAAGTAACCTAAGGACGTCACACACATCCATGTCCGAGTCAGGATTCGGTCCTGCGACCGTAGCGGTCGCGCGGTTCCTGACTGTAGCGCCTAGAACCGCTCGGCCACCGCGGCCGGCAGCAGATGTCGTCTTTCGTTCATTACCATCACGAACAATTTTAAATAAATTACGTTAACGGGATAGCTGATTATGTTGGCGGCCTAACAGCCCAATCAAAAGAAACCAAGAAGGGTCTAATATCGGGAATAGTTGGTAAGAGTCGGAAATCTTTGAACAGTGGTTGGAGGAAATGCCAAAACAACAGTCTATAAATCGTGACCGGTAAGGGAGTAGTATGGGGTGGAAGTGCGTTTCAAGGTTACTTTTGTGAGTTTTCCAAAGATAACCGGCTCGAATATAAAATGCTTAGGATTCGGCAGGTAGAGTAAATGTCGAAGCAGAACTGCTGGAACGCGTCATGACAAGTGACGAAGTACCATGTACAGTGGAAATACTCTCGGCATCTAAGATCAAAAAGTGTTCGGCGAATACGGTGAAAAGTCATGGATATGCTCACTGTGCTGTTCAGTTTTATCGGCGTTGTACATCAAGAGTGAGAGTTTTTGCTACAAGAACGGAAAATCAGTGAGGAATGCTACTTACTATTTCAGCTGCGATTGCCTGTAGTAAACCGAAAAAATCGCTCGGATATGTGACGCCACAACGTTACTTCTGTATGTTTTTCTCGAGTAATTGAAGTACTGTGGCCTACAGCGATAATGTATCCCAATTCAGAAATTAACTACATTAAATTTCCTACGAAAAGGTCATGCTGATTTTTCTTTGGGCCCGGGAGTTTGCAAGCAGTGAGAGCGAGATTATCAACAGCTATAACATTGCGGGTGGGATAAAACGACAGCCGTACGTACAGGTGAATCACTCTATACATAGGAGAACATCTCCAATATCGTTCGACTGCACTGTTGGTGATAAGGCATTAGAAACAGTAACAGCTGTAGAATATCTTCAGGGAGCAGTCCACAGTGAGCTAAAAAAATGGTAGCAGTCGCACAGCTGTAGAATATCTTCAGGGAACAGTCCACAGTGAGCTAAAAAAATGGGAAATACGGAAGCGTTCGATCCAACCCGTCGGCTTTGACCCATGACGTCACAAATATGGCGGAAACGACCATAAACGACAATTCCAATATGGCGGATATAAAAACGTTGCATACGTATCACAAAGACGAAAACTCATAGAAAAACAACACACACAAAGGTTTCACAAGAACAATCTGCTAACATTGATAGCAAACAAAGATAATAATAAACAAGTGGTACTCAAGGCCAGGCAGGGGGGGGGGGGGGCGGGGGCGCTGCGCCCACCCCTGCCCCCCCCCCCCAAAAAAAATACTCCCAACCTAACCTCGTATTCAGGACTACGCTACAGATCAATGTGTAGGTCAATCAAAAGATTAAAAAAAGAAACAAATAAAAAAAGAAAAAACAATGTGGATTCATTAGACATGCCAAGTAGCGACAAAACATATAGACCATAAAGATTGAACAATCTAATGGCAAACTGATAAAAGCCTCATAGACGACGTTAAAACAAAAATTACAGTAGAAAGGTAAACTATATATTATAGGCCCTAAAACTCCTACTAAGGTAACGTCAACGAGGCAACATCTACAAACACGCCACACTCACAAACCAAACTCCGCGCCGTAATGACGTCACACACAACACCCTTACGTCACGGGTCAAAGCCGACGCGTGAGATCGGATGTTTCTGTTGACCCAAAAAATGGTAGCAGTCGCGCGGTTCCGAACTGAGCGCCTAGAACCGCTAGACCACCGCGGCCGGCCACAGTGAGCTAAAGTGGAATGACCACATAGACGCAAAAGTAGCTTGTTGCTGCCAAACAGCAACGTATGATACTCCTAATTTAACAGTGTACTACACTTCGATTTGGTGAGGGTCGTCAATACACAATGCTCATCGATTCATTTAAACTGGCCTAGTATTGAGTACCCGCGATAGCTTCATTGAGAACGGACGCACTTTCCAATAGAATTTCCTTGTTATTCACATTATTTATAATTTTTTTCACGACCACAGCAACAACATATAATGAGATGTAGTCCTTTCGTTGAACAGACAAATGTGTGATGAGTCATTTAATGCGTCATAGAAATCTGTCTGGTAGTTGACTTAAAACACACCTACGTCACTTTGCAAGAATAATAGACGAAGATACATCAGCGATGGCGTGCACTAGTATTGTGATGAATTTCTTTAATTTGTAAGCGTTGTTCGTGGTGAAGACTTGCTCTCAAATAATACACGTTCCACTGCTTACATCACACAAAAATGCAACAATGAAATGACTGAAACACTATCGGGAATCCCACATCAAGAACGTGGAATCGCTGGAGACCTTTTTCTCTCATCTAGTGTATTTAATTCTATGCTCACCATTGTTCGTTTCGTTGCTACGCGATATGAAGTTTACGATTTACGACCGTCTTTGAAGAAAAACGGTCCTTCCATTATAGTGAACAAGGATTCATGGAAAGGTGTTGTGAAAAGAAAAGTAACGGGGTTTTATGCATAAAAGTATAGTCTCTCTTGTTCGCCAGATTTCTGATGACTTATTTTTCTGATAATGTCATGTAAAAGTGTCAGATATCTCCCAATTCTCCCCCCAGCTCCTCTCACGTCAAAAAGCGAGTAGGTCACTTTTGCTAAGAATAGAATCCAAAGTGGTAGACCTAGTCCGCTTTAATTACTTTTAAAACGGTGTAAACTGCGAAGACTGCAACAGTCTGTGTGGTTTCTTTGGCACTTGTGATAAGTTTGTAATTCAAGAGCCTACTTGTCCTAACTTTAAAACTGCGGGAAATTAAAAAAATCCAAAATGGACACTTGCCCTAAGTTTAAAACGATGGGAAATTAGAAACAGCCCATTTTTAAATTCAAAAAGTCAGTTGTGGTAGTGACTTATTATGTTCAATGTTCAGACAGTTACCACTGTGTGCAGTAGGATAGAATAGGGACATTTATTAATTTAATGAGTGTCGAGGCCTTGTTGGGGGTGGATAGCTCCACAATTTGGCGACAGGGGTAACAGATGCCCATTATGACGGTTCTACAATTTCCTTGCTATATCAGGACGAGACCTACCAACCATGCCTTCTTTGAGCTAAGCAAAGCCATAAACAATTCCCCTACCTCAAAGTCAGCCACATTTCTATGTCCCGGTTGGACATAAATTTTCTTACGTTACCAGTGTTGCAATCACGAAATTGGACGCCACAAGATCACACCCTACCCTTGCAGTCGCTGTGATTCCCCACCACATAGCTTTGATGCCGCATGTACACTCAACGCAGCAGTAGGTCAGCAACAGCTAAATGTTCTATGTTCCAATGCGATATCGTGTTGTTTGAGTTTTCTGTGGTACAGTGCACTGACGTACGTTTGGTAGCGAGCAAAATGCAGGAGCAAGGGCCTCCGATTGGTGTGCGTGATGGCCGAGAAGCCATGCGAAAACAATCTAAAGTTTTCGTATGGAACGTACTGAATATATTTTACTGACCTGCCAACAGTGAAGCCAGGAATAATATAAATTTTGCGCAAGTTCATAAAATGACAACAAAAACTTGTGGTATTCTCGAATTTTACTGTACTCCATATTAAAAGTCCAGTAACGTCTGTAAAATCCCTATATGAAGGGCTTATTTCAATAGTGGTACAAGTCCATTTTTGTTCATTTTCAGATACACAGTCCTAAAGTTAAATGAGCGCTGAAAAATCTGCAGTTGAGATACCAGAAATATTCAAGCATATAGCTTCTTGCTAGAGATGAACTTTTCTTTCTGTTTGTTTGGATCATTAATTTCAGAAGCATTATAGGCAGAAAAGTGGAGGTAATGGACTTGAAGCACTATTGAAATAAGCCATTCATATGCGAGCACGTGTTTTGATTCTCCAACAAAGGGATACAAATAAAAGCGAAAATTAGGGATTCTGACGATTTTCACAAAAAGGTAGTGTGTAGACTGTACTTCGATACTGCGACAGAAGAGAGTATCCGATGGCTAGAATAATCCAAAGTGATCACCATGAAAAGATTAATTATACAGATTCAGACATATCTAATTGGTTCAAATGGCTCTGAGCACTATGGGACTTAACATGTGAGGTCATCAGTCCCCTAGAACTTAGAACTACTTAAACCTAACTAACCTAAGGACATCACACACATCCATGCCCGAGGCAGGATTCGAACCTGCGACCGTAGCGGTCTCGCGGATCCAGGCCGTAGCGCCTAGAACCTCTCGGCCACCACGGCCGGCTCAGACATTTCTGTTCTCTGTCTTATCATTTTACGTGGTTTTTGATTCATAAAGTATAATGATGGACAAAAGGTTTTAGAGAATGCAGAGACACTGTAGCAGCAATAACGACGTTTTCTGCAAATTGCGCTTACTAGGCCTTGAGGGCAACAGTTTTGTAGAATACGTCGATAAAAGTTGCACTTCACAAAACCTCACGGAAAAATATATTTCACTCGAGTTCCACGGAAATCTTGGGCAGAAAATATTTACAGCTACATTTGTGTGCATGGTGGGTGCAGTGACGAAGGCTCAGTAAGAACTGCAACCAAAACATATTCGGGAGGTAGGGGATATTCTCGGTCGTAAGCTGATGGAACTAAAATACTGGCGACGACAGAAAACTTGCCGCGCGCTGCTGCGCACAGAAACTCTTGTAAGGAAAGTGCGTTCGTACATAACGCAATACAATAATGATATCTCAGGCGTTACCAAAATTAATTTCATAGCTTTCTGAACGACTTTCTCGCTGGGGCTATCTACAAGGTCCAACAGAACGTATATTCATCAGCAACGACGTTTTTCACTATACCGTCGGAATATTTTCATGCCACTTAGGATATTTCATTTTTTGTCTCGGGTTACTTTTATGTTTTCACTATAAAATATGTATCACATGCATGTGTAAACTTTGAGAATGTTGCTGTATTATTTTCAGTCCAAATAAGTCAGTGGTTCTTTTTTATTCCACGGGTTGAAGTAAAAAAATATTTTTTTCAAAATTTCTTGTGACAGTAGTTTTTAATTTTTTTTTGTAACAGCTGGCAAGAATTTTCTGTCTGAAGTACTCCATCACATTCTAGACTAAAAGTAGAGGTCTTATACTTTATCGGAATCTTTAGTAACATTCTCGAATCATCATTAACTGCAATGCTCTTAGACCGTGAGATGCCCTTGAGGAGGCTATTTTCGTGACGGCCGCTGTAGTAAATCGTGTAGCCGTCGTACAATCGCATTCGCAAACTGCGAATACATTCCGTAATTTAATTCGTCGGTCTGGAAGCAATAGTGCATCGAACTATACAGACACTGTTAAAGACGGACGCTGCCCTGTTGTACTACTCCGTATGTTGCAGGGTGGAATAGGAACGTTTACTCATTTCAAATATAACATCAGCCTTATATTTGTTTAAATAATCACAAAGTGAGACCATGGCAGGGTTTGCCGCTGACCCCCGAGTGGGCGGGCTGTGTTGCGTCAGCCGCCCGAGGAGGCCGACCGCACCGTGCAGCGCTGTGCTGTGCTGTGCTGCATCCCATCGACCGCTGTCCACCGCTGGCATTAGTCTCAATGTGAAATTTAGGCGGGCCCGTCGCGCGACCCACTGACGTCAGAAGATACCGTCAGTGTCACAGACTGGTCCAAATTCGCACCGTATCCGCCGTCTGACTAACTCTCAGCAACACACTATTGCTTCAAAGTTCAGATACAAGACACCGCTTTCTAAACCGACACGATTTTAGAATTAACCCTGCTCCAATTTTAGGACCAGGCAGCAATATGCCCAGGCAGGATGCAGGCTGCTGTGCTGGAGGGTTGCTATTTCCCATCATAAAGTGAATGAAATGCTTATAATGTTGTATGGTTACTATAGCTGCACCAGTTAGATAAATCATTCCAAATAATTCAAAGTTCGGGCAATGTAACCATCCTTTATGAGGAATTTGCGATCTCTCTTGGATTTTGGAGGGTTTACCCTTTAGATAGCTCTATGAGGCTTATTCTAACTAAATCTGCAATCTTTGTTGATGACTGGTGAACAATTTTCACAGGTAAAGCCGTAGAATCCGACTCTGCAGTTTGGTATTTCCCATGGTTAGCATTCCGAGGTAACAGAATTTAGGGCCACGACTCCGCCAGTTTATAAGAAGACCAACCAATTTACAGCAGAAAAATATATTTTCTGGCACAGATGACAGTATTATTATTTACCTAACGCTGCTTATTTCTGTAGGTAGGCTTTCGTGCAAGCGTAATACGCAAAAGTTACTCTTTCTGACGGAACACTCGGTAACCTCGAAGAGTAGGACAATGGTCGTTAGTA
This sequence comes from Schistocerca cancellata, assembly GCF_023864275.1. Taxonomy (NCBI): domain Eukaryota; kingdom Metazoa; phylum Arthropoda; class Insecta; order Orthoptera; family Acrididae; genus Schistocerca; species Schistocerca cancellata. Next base: position 348,587,095 of record NC_064632.1, on the reverse strand, counting down.
AAATGCTACAGCGCCAATGTACTGGGTGATCAAAAAGTCAGCATAAAATTGAAAACTTAATAAACCACGGGACAATGTAGACAAAGAGGTAAAAATTGACACACATGCTTGGAATGACATGGGGTTTTATTAGAACAACAAAAAAAAGCAAAGTTTACAAAATGTCCGACAGATGGCGCTGGACAGCAAAACTGCTACAGTGACGGATGAGAGGTACGCCGATATGTTACAGAATCGCATCATCCCCAGCCTGGCTGATAAACACCTGCTGGAACGTACGATGTTTATGCAGGATGGCGCTCCACCCCATATTGCTAGACACGTGAAAGATCTCTTGCACGCGTCGTTTGGTGATGATCGTGTGCTCAGCCGCCACTTTCGTCATGCTTGGCCTCCCAGGTCCCCAGACCTCGGTCCGTGCTATTATTGGCTTTGGGGTTACCTGAAGTCGCAAGTGTATCGTGTCGACCGACATCTCTAGGGATGCTGAAAGACAACACCCGACGCCAATGCCTCACCATAACTCCGGACATGCTTATTGGCTTTGGGGTTACCTGAAGTCGCAAGTGTATCGTGTCGACCGACATCTCTTTGGGTTTGCTGAAAGACAACACCCGACGCCAATGCCTCACCATAACTCCGGACATGCTTTACACTGCTGTTCACAACATTATTCCTCGACTACAACTATTGTTGAGGAATGGTGGACATATTGAGCCTTTCCTGTAAAGAACATCATCTTTGTTTTGTCTTACTTTGTTATGCTAATTATTCCTATTATGATCAGATGCAACACCATCAGTCGGACATTTTTTGAACTTTTGTATTCTTTTGGTTCTAATTAAACCCCACGTCATTCAAAGCATGTGTGTCAATTTGTACCTCTCTATCTACATTATTCCGTGATTTATTCAGTTTTCAAATTTATACTGACTTTTTGATCACCCTGTATATATTTCAAACCGCATTCTAGAACACTTCCAGTGATATAGTGGTTTGTTAACGTGTTTCAGATGTAAGCTCTCGGAAAAAGGGCGCAAAAAGGAGTGATATGATAGTCCGGTAACCACTTCCTATATCTACTTCCATGTAAATGCAGTGGAATGGAAACTTCACGCTCTCAACAGGCATGGTCAAAAAATGTGGTACAGTTTCTACCACTCTAAGTGGATTATTTCCTATGGAAAGCGGGTGAGGAATCGCTGATCCTTTTGAACTAGATCTGTGTGGACTAGCGAGATAATGAATTTTAAAAACTGCAGGACGCTTCCGCACAAACATTACTTTGTACAATGGTCAAGTTACTTTGAAAGCAGTTGAGCAACCTCAAGGCGTGCCTGAGTAACTGGCAGTGGAGATCAACGTTTGTATTTGACGAGTATCGGCACTGATGAGCTGAAACGTCATAACCAGCTGCTTAGTAGCGCGTTGGCCCACCTTTTACACCCGATACAGGGCCGATTCTGCATGGCATGGATTGCGCAAACCCTTAGATATGTGGTACTAAATGTTTATGAAATCGCTGTAAATTGCGGAACCTGACGTGCCATCGGGTTCTAATCAGACGAATTTGGTGACAAAGACATCAAAGTAAGCGCACCTCGTACTAATGTAGTAAGTTTCTGGCCTTGTACGGCTGACAGTTATGCTGCAGGAGGACATCATACATAAAGGAATGCATCAAATACAACTCTGAAATTCAAACATGACGATGGAGGAGAAAGATAAATATCCAAAACTACGTATGACGAAATTGATATACACAGTAAAGTGCAAAGGTGCGTGGTGCACATGAGGAATTGCAGCTGAGGGGTTCGTTCAGTAGCAGCACTGAAAACATGGCAGAGGACAGAACATGGACGTCATGATGGTTTAACGCGGTTCTGATTTCTTTAGACATATATCTTAAAATAAGATCAGGCTGGTAGTACAGCACTGCTCTGCTAGAGACGCACGTACAAGCGCCGCATGGCCGTCGGACTTTTCCACAAGGCTTCCTATCAATTTCATCTACTTCTAGATCATACTCCGCAATCCACCTATTGGTGTGTGGCGGAGGGTACTTTAGGTACCACTGTATGATCCCTCCAACCCTGTTCCACGCGCGAATACTGCATGGGAAGAATGATCGGAAGTAACATGTTGTCTGACTCCACCTGAAAAGTGCTGTCCCGAAATTTCAATAGTAAATCTCTCCGTGATGCACAACGCCTCTCTTGTAACGTGTGCCAGTGGAGTTTGTTTAGCATCTCCGTAACGCTCTCTCGCCAGCTAAACGATCCCGTGACGAAACGCATCGCTCTTCGTTGAATCTTCTGTATCGCCTCTTTCAGTCCGACCTGATAGGGATCCCAGATAGATGAACAATACTCAAGAATCGGGCGAACACTCGCTTTGTAAGCCACTTCTTTCGTGGATGAGTTACATTTCCTTAAGATTCTTCCGATGAATCTGGGTCTGGTATCTGCTTTTCCCATTATCTGTTTTATATGGTCATTCCACTTAAGGTCGCTCTAGATAGTTACGCCTAGATATTTTACGGCAAACGCTGTCTCCAGCTGTTTGTCATCAGTTGTGTAGCTGTACAGTAGTGTATTTCTTTTCCAATGTAAGCGCAAGACGTTACATTTATTTACGTTCAGGGCCGACTGCCAGAGCTTGCACCGTTCATCAGTCCTCTGTAGGTCGTTCTGCAAATTCTTACTACCCTTCCTGCTGCTTTGGTGTAGATAACTGCATCACCTGCGAATATCGTTAAAGTGCATCCGACGCTTTCTACTAGGTCGTTTATATGTATTGTAAACATCTACGGTCCTATCACCCTTCCGGGTATTATCTTTACATTAATCGATTCAGTTCCGTTAAGAGCGACGTGTTGAGTTCTATGTGCAAGAAAGTCGTGAATAAAATCACAAATCTGCTCCGATACTCCGTACGCTCGTACTTTTTTCATTAAACAGCAATGCGGAACGGTGTCAAATACCTTACTGAAATCAAGGAACATAGGCATCAGCCTGAGCGCCGTTGTCCACTGCGCTGTGGATCTCACGGAGGAACAGAGCGAGCTGAGTTTCGGAGGATCTCTGTTTGCGGAATCCATGTCGTTTCTTATAGATGAGATGTTCATTTTCCATATACGTCATAATCCTTGAGCATAAAAACATGTTCCGTAATCCTACAACAGATTGACGTCAACGATATACAGGGTGTTTCAAAAATGACCGGTATATTTGAAACGGCAATAAAAACTAAACGAGCAGCGATAGAAATACACCGTTTGTTTCAATATGCTTGGGACAACAGTACATTTTCAGGCGGACAAACTTTCGAAATTACAGTAGTTACAATTTTCAACAACAGATGGCGCTGCAAGTGATGTGAAAGATATAGAAGACAACGCAGTCTGTGGGTGCGCCATTCTGTACGTCGTCTTTCTGCTGTAAGCGTGTGCTGTTCACAACGTGCAAGTGTGCTGTAGACAACATGGTTTATTCCTTAGAACAGAGGATTTTTCTGGTGTTGGAATTCCACCGCCTAGAACACAGTGTTGTTGCAACAAGACGTAGTTTTCAACGGAGGTTTAATGTAACCAAAGGACCGAAAAGCGATACAATAAAGGATCTGTTTGAAAAATTTCAACGGACTGGGAACGTGACGGATGAACGTGCTGGAAAGGTAGGGCGACCGCGTACGGCAACCACAGAGGGCAACGCGCAGCTAGTGCAGCAGGTGATCCAACAGCGGCCTCGGGTTTCCGTTCGCCGTGTTGCAGCTGTGGTCCAAATGACGCCAACGTCCACATATCGTCTCATGCGCCAGAGTTTACACCTCTATCCATACAAAATGCAAATGCGGCAACCCCTCAGCGCCGCTACCATTGCTGCACGAGAGACATTCGGTAACGATATAGTGCACAGGATTGATGACGGCGATGTGCATGTGGGTAGCATTTGGTTTACTGACGAAGCTTATTTTTACCTGGACGGCTTCGTCAATAAACAGAACTGGCGCATATGGGGAACCGAAAAGCCCCATGTTGCAGTCCCATCGTCCCTGCATCCTCAAAAAGTACTGGTCTGGGCCGCCATTTCTTCCAAAGGAATCATTGGCCCATTTTTCAGATCCGAAACGATTACTGCATCACGCTATCTGGATATTCTTCGTGAATTTGTGGCGGTACAAACTGCCTTAGACGACACTGCGAACACCTCGTGGTTTATGCAAGATGGTGCCCGGCCACATCGCACGGCCGACGTCTTTAATTTCCTGAATGAATATTTCGATGATCGTGTGATTGCTTTGGGCTATCCGAAACATACAGGAGGTGGCGTGGATTGGCCTCCCTATTCGCCATACATGAACCCCTGTGACTTCTTTCTGTGGAGACACTTGAAAGACCAGGTGTACCGCCAGAATCGAGAAACAATTGAACAGCTGAAGCAGTACATCTCATCTGCATGTGAAGCCATTCCGCCTGACACGTTGTCAAAGGTTTCGGGTAATTTCATTCAGAGACTACGCCATATTATTGCTACGCATGGTGAATATGTGGAAAATATCGTACTATAGAGTTTCCCAGACGACAGCGCCATCTGTTGTTGAAAATTGTAACTACTGTAATTTCGGAAGTTTGTCCGCCTGAAAATGTACTGTTGTCCCAAGCATATTGCAACAAACGGTGTATTTCTATCGCTGCTCGCTTAGTTTTTATTGCCGTTTCAAATATACCGGTCATTTTTGAAACACCCTGTAGGTCTATAATAGTGCGGGTCTGTCTTAAGGCCTCTCTTAAAAACAGGAATGACCTGTGCTTTTTTTCAGTCGTTAGGTACCTTTCCTTCCTCAAGCGATTTAAGATAAATTAATGCTAGAAGGGGAGCAAGTTCTTTCTCCTAATCTTTATAGACTCTTATAGGTATCTCATCTGGTCCTGCACCTCTCCACTACTAAGCGATTGTACCTGCTTTTCAGTTCCGCGATCGGTTATCTCAATTTCTGCCATTTCGACGTTCGCACGACGATTGAGAGGAGGGACAGTGTTACGGTATTCAGCGGTGAAACAAATTCGGAAGTCCGAATTCAGTATTTCGGCCTTCTCTGTGTTATCATCCGTTTCGGTGCCGGTGAATAGATGATTCTGACCCACTTACTGATTTTACGTACGACCAAAATCTCGTAGGGTTTTTACTCAGGTCGGTTTAGAACGTCTAACTTACCAAATCATTGAACGATTCTCTCATTGCTCTCCTTACGCTCACTTTCACTTCGTGCAGCTTCTGTTTGTCTGCTAGGCTTTTTCTTCTCTTGAATGAGATGAAGTGCTCTTTGTTAACGTAGCGCTTTTCTAACATGGCTATTAAACCATAGTGGATCCTTCCCATCCCTCAAAACCTTGCACGGAACTGCATAATTTCGGACGAATGCTGGTATGGTTCCTTCACCTAGTTGACTGGTGCTTTGTACCCATGTCAGTGCGATCTGTAATGATGCTGATATCGATGGGATATTAAATTCGAAACACGCTTCTAATAAGCGGAAAGCAATCTAGTATTGGGGCCAGAATTGCATTCTTGAGCGATTTTTAAGCGATTCCTCACAAAAATTCTAATGAACAACTTGGTTCCTGCCCAAGCTGCTTGCAAGTGTACTAGGTGCGAAAGATAAACGGCTTAGTTCACATCCCACTTCAGTTTCTTCGTTTCACAGGCTCTAACATAAGTAACGAATTCAACTTGACCTGTAGCTCATTGACCAACCTTCTGTACTGTTCTTTCTCAGCAAATCATACTGCTATTGGTGTTCTTTCATCTTATTACGCAGCACTCTTATTTTGCTCTTTGCTGATATCTCATTTACAAACGTAAGGGTGTGATCCAAGGAATAATTCCCTGCCTAGCGTTTCGTCTGTCAATACTGAAGACATATTCAGAGTCTTTAACGACACAGAAAGACAACGATCGTCAGACGCGATTGCCAAAGGTTAGCAGGTAACATCGGCCGAAAGCGCGGTCAGAGGACGTCCGATTCCCTTCGTCAGTTTATGGCTGGTTCGAGAGCTTAGGATACGAAGGGTTGGTACCAATTCTGTGTATAAAGTAGGTTAGATTTTAACCTGTTAGGGTGGGATGGATGCCATGACGCATGTGACGCCTGTGTCCTTGCAGACTAGTACTTCATTGCGGCTTTTTCTATTAAAAAACCCAGGATGCATGTGAATGAGCTATATCTGTCCCGAAAATACCAGGCGAATACTGTACTTCAAGTTATCGGCATAACCAAACAAGTTTCACGAGTACATGACATGACGAGATAAGCGTTCTGTTATGTACTCGAAATTCGGGGTGACCTTGAAAATTAAGTTACAAACACTCTGTATTTGCTTAAAGTTTTGCAGACGTACGTCAATTAACGTTTAATGACAGTCATTCAGCATACGTATCAAAGATAAGCATAAATTCAGCATAAGGTATCCCGAACACCTAAAGCACTGAAAAGTGGAAATACGAGTACATAGCTATCGCGCACCGCCTTTAGAAACCACTTCACGTAACAGAATCACCACCCTTCTAAGCTGTAATAATAATTTGTAGACACTAATGCCAACCTACCGCAGCCCTAAAAATAATTCACTACAGTAACTATAAGCGTAAATACGCCAGCCTTCTCACTTGAAAAAAATACTTTTTGAGTTTGTAATTTACACCTAAAATTTCCAACAAAGATTTTTACCAGGTTATGGTTTCCAGTAAACTTGCGATTTCACTGCATAGATTCTCATCTGTTATTATCGATTATGAATTTCTTATCGTTAGAGTGCAAGAAACTCAGTCTTTCTTTGAGTAAACGTATCAGTTTCTCACGCCCTATATTTCGTGTGTGAAAACATCGATCCATTTGACCATAGCAAAAAAAGTTGAAGTTCACCGTTTGCGGTCCGAAGGCTGTAGGATCGGGCTATGAGATCGCCTAAGGTGTGATCCCTCACCTAGTGGCCTACTGATGCGGAAAGATCGGCCGTCTTCAGCCGATATCGGTCGTCGGCGGAATCGCCCGACATCGGAGCCACTGTGACCACAGCCTAACATCGCACAGTCGCGCCGAAACATGCTGTTGATGTTGTAATCGAGCAAGAGTTGGCTCTGTTTTTCGTATTCATCACTGTGATCCACAACTTGTCTAACTTCAATCCGTCTTCTTTTCTTTTGAAATTGCCCTGGTGCTTTTGAATTTGTATGAACTTTATGTATATCCTACCTTTGCAATTATTAGATCTTACTGAGACCACAGTGTGAGAGAAACGAATTTGGTGGTTTTCTGCTTCTAGTGTATGATCTGCTATTGCTGATTTATTCAACTTGTCCAGGCAACAACTGCTCTTCTATTCCTTATGGTGTGTGCTAATGAATCTATTTTCTATGTTTATCTGGGTTTCATATGTTTAAGGGGTTTTATATACCCTTGTAAAAATTCTACGCCTGCCCTTGGTAGCGATCAAGTGTTACAGGAACTACAAGTAGAAGCATTAGCACTCTCCTTTAGGAACACTAGAGCGGTTGTCACCTGGGCAAGACAGGTAAATCAACAGTAGCAAAGCATACACTACGACCAGGAAACTTCCAAATATGTTTCTCTGACATTCTTATTTTAGCAAGAGCTAACAATTACCATGGTGTGATGAACAGAGGGGCCATAGAAATTGAAAAGCATGAAAACAATTTCAAAAGAAAACAAGAAGGATTGAAATTAGTCAAGCTAGTGTCATTAGCGCTACATAAAACAAACAGCGCCAACTGTTCTCCACGACAAACTCCCCACGATCATCGGCAGCGGCCTGATGACGTCACAAAGAGCCCATCGCGCAAGTACATGCAATCAGTTCGGCTTGTTGAGCTTGTTTGAGTCTGTGGTAGCTTTCTGAGTTGTTATGACGTCTGGTGATATCTCCCGCATTGGAAGATGAAACGTTAGGCAGAGAATAATACCTTGAACGACGGCCTTATGCCCATAAGTCGAATGTCAGCAATAAGAAAAATACCGGTCGCGAAAACCTGTTTGTGATTTTGATCTTTCTCTGGTTTGACACAGCTTTCCACTTTAATTTATGCGCCATTTTTCATCTATACATAACTAATGCTCTTCACATCACTGGCGTGATACTGACATAGTGGGTAACAAAGGCGAGCGGGAGTTCTGTGATTGCATGTATCCGTTTTAGACTATCGTTACTCTAATCTATGTACACCCGCCAATCGTTGTAGCATCGTTCGAGTCTTGTACCAAAGGCAGTAATCCTATGCTATAACACGTCAAACACGAAGGGGTGTGAAGACGGACATCACCTGTAGGGGTGACTGCGACAACCAAAAATGGAATTGTCGTACACAGTATAGGGCATACACACACCAAATTTCACTGCAATTTTTTAAACCTCTCTGCTTTTCCTCTGTAACTCCAATGATACTGTATAGCTTTATAGAGAGAACTCTCAGATTTGGTATTATCAATATGTATTGAAAGGAGGATATAAGATGAACATCAACAAAAGCAAAACGAGGATAATGGAATGTAGTCAAATTAAGTCGGGTGATGCTGAGGGAATTAGATTAGGAAATGAGACACTTAAAGTAGTAAAGGAGTTTTGCTATTTAGGGAGTAAAATAACCGATGATGGTCGAAGTAGAGAGGATATAAAATGTAGACTGGCAATGGCAAGGAAAGCGTTTCTCAAGAAGAGGAATTTGTTAACATCGAGTATAGATTTAAGTGTCAGGAAGTCGTTTCTGAAAGTATTTGTATGGAGTGTAGCCATGTATGGAAGTGAAACATGGACGATAACTAGTTTGGACAAGAAGAGAATAGAAGCTTTCGAAATGTGGTGCTACAGAAGAATGCTGAAGATAAGGTGGGTAGATCACGTAACTAATGAGGAGGTATTGAATAGGATTGGAGAGAAGAGAAGTTTGTGGCACAACTTGACTAGAAGAAGGGATCGGTTGGTAGGACATGTTTTGAGGCATCAAGGGATCACAAATTTAGCATTGGAGGGCAGTGTGGAGGGTAAAAATCGTAGAGGGAGACCAAGAGATGAATACACTAAGCAGATTCAGAAGGATGTAGGTTGCAGTAGATACTGGGAGATGAAGAAGCTTGCACAGGATAGAGTAGCATGGAGAGCTGCATCAAACCAGTCTCAGGACTGAAGACCACAACAACAACAACAATATGTATATCTATGATCATGGAATGAAAGGACTAAGAGACAAATTCTCTGATTCAGCTTGCCTCAGCTTCATCCAACAGTTGACCATTGTCGACCTCTAGCCTGGAGCGTAATTTCTGATTACCTGTTACACACTTGATTGTTTGGCCGCCTGTAGTTTTCAGTTCATTTGCTAAAGTTAAGGTGGTGTTAACGAGCAGTAATATCGATACTAACAGACGTTGAAAGAAGACAGTTCGTCAGTAATCAGCAGAAACTGCCTCAAACCTACTGGAAAAATATAGAGAAAATGTCTCTAATTTTGCGACAACGTATGTGGCTCGTGGCGAAACTTCAGCTGTTAAATGTAATATCTAAATTCGTTATAGATACGGGTTTGCGTTAAAGAAGATTGTGGCCAGTCTATGCCCCGAACTGACAGTTAACAAAACTGTCCACATATGAGAATGCAGGCTTCTCGTTGAATCTCGATGATAAAATCTTCTCGGGCTGACAGCCGTGTCAATGCGATGTTCTCTGGCCACGTTTCAGCTAGTTTCTTACTTGCCATCTTCAGGCGAAGTCTCGGGCTCACGTCACGTCCGGATCGTTATAGCCGCTGGCCGCGGACTTCTCCGCATCCTCGGCGGGTGGGCGGGAGGGGGGGGAGGAGGGGGGGGGGATGCCGCGGGCGCCATGTCCTGACGTCAAGTCTCGGTGCGTCCTGCACTTGGTGCTCAGTTGGAAGCCACTATCCCGGTTGACTAGGTTATCAATGACCATTATCTCCACTGAGTTCCAGATATCTTTCACTCTCCACAGCCTCTTGGTTTCTTCAAATTGAAACGTGTGTTCTTCACTGAGGCTTTGCTCTACTACCGCAGATTTTTCCTTTTGGCCGAGGCGAACGCTTCTCACACGTTCAGAGATGTGTTGTGTGATGCAACATTCTGTCCAATATATTATTTTCTACACTCAGAGGGAATCCTGTAGATACCCGGTGTTCTTACATCCAAGTTATCCTTCATTGAGCCCAGCATATTACCATCTTCTGTCCTCCAGCAAAAATCAGAATTGAGCGTCATCGACCTTGAACAATGAAAATTGGTAATCACAACTGTTAATTTAAATGAGTCAAAAACCACCTTACAGTGGAACTAATGTTATTACGATTTAGTCTTCCTGTAAACTAGATGTATGTCTTCATTTCCAATTTTTATAATTTTACTGTCGGTGATTCAGTCGACAATTATGCGAAGAGAAGAAGCTGAAATTTTTTACCTTGTCAAAATTTACACTCATTAGTATTAGTCACATAAATCTTCATATAAATAATTATTTCCATAAAACTTTATGTGAGTTGTGCCTGAAAATAATTTCAACTAAGACAGTTATAGTAAAGTTCATTTGAAATGTACCCTGTTGTTGAAGGATGTGGGTGCTATGTATGTTCTTATCGTGTCATATTTACATGGCTGTAGATGTAAAAACCTTCGTCTGGATCGTCACAATCGTAATTTTCCATCTTTTTTTCAAGAACGTTCATTGCAAATTTAATGAAACGCCATTATAGTACTGTAAGTGCCCTAGAATGCATTTTGGAATATACGAGTGTTTGCACATGATGTATCATTTCGCTGACGATGATTCTACAACTCTTTGAGGTTATCATACATACTGACACATTGCGTAACTATAATTATTACATTTTCGTTAGCATCAGCGCCGACCTGCAGCTAAAATCTGTGTTAGTTATACAATAATAATGCCGTCTGTCATGAACAATATGTATATATTATTTGTTGTTTTGATAAAGCTGAGCGATTATTGTTCTTGATTCTATTACGTCAGAATGATAACCATGGAAAATCACAGTTGCTGAACCACATTCTGAATGTGGCTTTGCCTGTAAAAATTCTTAATCAGTAAAGATGCCAAATTCCGTTAGAATATACCATACACAGCCTGTCGGGTGGGGCACGCCTTAGCAATATTATTATGCAGGGACATTTAACTCCTATCTAAAAGGCAAATTCTCCGAGCACCAACACAGACCGCAAATTCTGCAAAAGGAATAGTTACACGGCCATAGTCTTAATTATTTACAATAATTTTCCTCACTCGTACAGCTATACAAAGGTAACAGCCACAGATCTTTATAAACTCTTACGTCATTTTCCGTTGGGAAATAGTTGGCCTTCAGCTCAATAGTATGCACCACGTCTGGGTATGCTGCTGTCCAATTCTAAAACTGGAGCAAGGTTAAGTGTATAATCGTGTTGCATTAGAAATTCATCTGTATTATAACGGAAAGCAGTTCCCTAGATCTAAACTTAGAGTGATGGACCGTGACTAAGAGTAAGTCAGCTTGTGCATATGGCACGCGTTTCAACCAGTCGATGGAGCTGAATCTGTGGTACCGCCTCACAGCACCGGACCCAACAGCGGGCTATAGTGACATCTGCATGAGTGTAGTGCCAGGAGCCTCTGCGGTGAGCGGGAATCTGCTCAGAGCAGGAACGCGTGATGCGGTCGGCCTGCTCGGGCGGTGGCGGCTTCACTGCTCGCTCAACGGATGGTAGTAGCCCTGCTGCTACCGACTCTACGTCAGTTCGTGATTATGTAGACAAATAAGTTGCTGGTATATTTGTGTAAATAAATATACGTCCCTTTGCTATTCTTCTACACACAACTGCGGCAGGGGAAATGTGGGATGCTGGAAATTGTTTACACAATGTAAGTGGCAACTGTTACATATGCAGGCACCCACACCAGCTGCGTTCTACAAAAGTTTTAAATAACTAACTTTCCTATCATGCTCTACTACACACACACACAGCACGAACTGTTCAAAAACTAAACACAGTATGTCATTCAATTGTTTGGATTTACGTCTAGCACAAGTGGATGTTTCAATTTGTCACAATTTTAAACATAAGGCAACTGGGGTTGGAGCTGTTTAGAATTTCCCGCTATTGTATTCTTTGGGAATTGTACGTCATTTTAAAGCTAGGGCAAGAGAGCTCTTTTAGTCTAAACTTAGCGCAAGTGGCCTGGCAATCATGTAGACAGTTCCAGCTTTAACCTAAGAAGGATCTTTAGAATATTCTGCCGTTTTAAACAGGGATTTTTTAATTTACCGCTAGTTTAAATTTTGGGAAACGACTAGGCCCACCATCTTGGATTCTATCCATAGCATAGTGAGACACTTCTACTGAGTTGTCAGAGGGATGGAGGGCATATGTGAGGAAGAATTTTGACACTATTGCATGACATCATTGGAGAAAGAAGACTTACAGAAATCTGTATTCGTACCACAGATTCGTATCATAGGATACCAACAGCCATGGACAGAGGCAGGCAAATGGTTTCCATTATATAAAGCTGTCTGCTAACAAAACATGCCCTCTGTTCAACATATAAGACAGAGAGAAACTCAAATTTGCTTACTTCAGTTTGCCACTCAGAACGACTTATTCCCTGTTTTGCAATGAACCAGGCTTATGCGCTGCTAAGATCAGTGGCTTTCGACGAGGTAATCTAGTCCAAAAGTCCACAGCATGCACTTTCCCACGCAATATTCGTTTGAAAGTTGATTGAGATGGGCAGACATTCACTGACAACAGCACTTCCTGTTTGGTTGGAAACCGATTGTCTCTCACAAGACGTGACGATCGTCTCTGGATCCTATCGGTTAGGATTTTTTTCACCACCACTGCTTACGCCTTGTGGACAAGGCTGCGAACGTTACATCATTCATTGCTCATATGTTGTACCGCTTGAAACCAACAAACTGGACAACTTCAGTTCTGATGTGGTCACACACCCGTCCAAAAACAATAGCATCATTGTGTCACACCTCCACGTGGACTCATCTTACTGCGCTGATTCCATACAACTGACTCTAAACACACACACCACTTCCTTGCCATGACTTATGTAAGCAAAGCAAAGGAAGGCCACAAGACAGAATAGCACACCATCTACAGCGTTTCAAAGCCGCCATTGGTCTCTATTAAGGGGGTGAATGGTAATGTGCCCACTGTGCTTAGTTAACACTGATATTTAGGTGGTCAAACAGCATTTGCTGTACTGCTGTGCAACCATTGATTTGGTGATGACATGATTTGTTGTGTCCATTAACTCCAGGCTTCCTCTATGACAGTGACGTATCAAAATAAGTTGCACTATTATTAATTACTTGTGCACTATTATTTATTACTTAATTATAAAGTTTACTTTTGCCCGATACAGAAGTTTGTATGAATTGTTATGCCTAGTAATAGGCTCAGATTCTCTGTGAAATTGGAATACAGTGTGAAGAAAAATTCATGCACTTGGACTTCGCAGTGTCGTTCCTCACATACTGGAAAACAAAAAATGTTTCTCATAAAATGTCATCCTGCGCATATTTAGGGCAGTAAATGGCTATCTGGCAACACTAATCACACATACGGTAACTACCTACGTCAGGAAAGCCCTTAATACTGTGCAGTTGGTTCAATGGATAGTGTTTTGGGTTAACGTGCAGGGGGTCAAGGGGTCGGTGCTGGGACCAGGCTCATCTGTTTTTATTTGCTAAAAGTAGCCTGCGTGGTGCGGTATCTTGCGTTTTAATCGACATACAGTGATTACAGTGGGTCTTGTAAAAAACATTTGCAGTTACCTCACACAAACACAAAAATGGAAGTACAATCATTTCCATTGGTCAACTTTTAAAGAAACCTTTTGCTTGTCGTGGATGCGAATTGTTTCGCGCCACTGCATATCCTAGATTCCACAACTGTTTTCTGTGTGCTCTCCCCCAATCCCCATCGAAATTATTTGCAAAGCACGTTGCTAGCGCGACTGGTGACGTAAGGTCCTAACAAAATGTAATGGATGAGAATGTGGCAAGAATAATTGTTGGTATTAATCGTTGGGTCTGTTCGGGTACAGAAATAACAAGTTTAGGATCTACTAGATGTAGTGGTGAGACGCACTTCACAATCATGACATACCAAATGTTTCTGTAAAAGCTCACCTAAGAAGACGAATGTACTCATATTTCGATTTCCGTGTTTGTAGTACGTAGCTGCAACTGCTTTATTGAAAGCTCACTATAATGGCTCTATGATGATTAAGACGCTAGCACCCCCCAGATACTTTCCGCAAATAAAAAGATATAAGCCTGACCTTGTATAGAACCCTCGACCTCGTGCATGCTAACTTAAAACACTGTCCACTGCATTAACTTCACGGCACTACTGCAACCCTCTGACAGAGCTACTTTACGTATATGTGATTACAGTCCTGTCAGTCTGCTAATCCGTAACGTCCATCTAAAAACTAAGCTACATCCGAACAGCCCAGGAAGACCCAACGGTACTGACCGGCTTCCGTGTCATCCTCACCCGACACCAGTCACTGGATGCGGATATGGAGGGACATGTGGTCAACTCACTGCTCTCCCGACCGTATATCAGTTTACGAGACCGGAGCCGCAACTTCTCAATCAAGTAGCTCCTCAGTTTTCCTCAGAAGAGTTGAGTACACCCAGCTTGCCAACAGCGCTCGGCAGACCAGATGGTCACCCATCCAAGTGCTAGCCCAGCCCGACAGCGCTTAACTTCGGTGATCTGACGGGAACCGGTGTTACCACTGCGGCAAGGCCGTTTCCCTTAACGTCCATTTACTGCCCTAAATTTTCGCAAGACGAAGTTTTGTGGGAGATATTTGCGTATTGCTAGTATGTGAGGAATCGCGCCGTGAAGTCTGAGTGCGCCAATTTCCTTCACCCTGTATATCGGAATCTCGAAGGTTCACACAGTCACTTTGAATGTGCTTGACAGTTGTTACCTAATTAGTAAGCCGAAATTCGTGAAGTAAAGTCTCTTCGACCGTTGGTAGGAACAAGTGGCTTCGGTATCTGAATTAACTATAAAATTATGTCTTGCCTGCCTTTTAATTCAGTTCAACAAGTAATCGGTTTATACTTTGTAACCAAAATCAGACCTTAAAAATGCAGCGATACACACACATGTAGTTTACGACTACACGTCCTCTATGTCGCTGCTGGTGCCTGTAAAGCAGGAACTGGTTATCTGTTTGAGGAAACTAGAATGAGAATTCCTCAGATTTGGATAAAATCAGTTTCTAATAAAACCGGTTGTAGTATAACAATAGGAATTACTCGTTTAAATTAGATAATGATGAGCCCTCTTGTATTGTTAGTGTTGTTGACATATGCCTTGCATCTGGTTCCTAATTTCTCTGGTCCAGCAGCCTTCAACATGGCAAGTGTGTTGTATAACTTTAGTTCTATTTCTTTCTTCTTACACTTAACCTCATGAAACTGTCTTCACTTTTCTTAACTTTTGCCCCCATTATCAAGCTTAATATGCTCTTATATTTCATAATGCCAACTTGATCCTCATCTAAAAGATCATAAATTTTCTTTTCGTCCCCTTAACATTTATTCTAGTAAAAAAAAAAACGCAGGTGTTGTCAACCTTCTCTATCATTTTCATTTAATGCTCCTATGTCATTACTGGTTATAATGCTGATACAAATTACAAAAAAAGCAAGTAGTTTTCCTTAAGTAAAGGAAATATGTTCATTAGATATCAATATGAACAGAAGCTGTGAGATCACCTAACAGTTTTGAAGCTACAATGAGAGAGAAGTTCAAATGAAGTAAGTGGTCGATATTCAAACTGCTGTTATATTAAAAGTAGTATGAAATATTTATAGAACAAAATGTTAACTCTGTTTCCAGTTTTGCATGTGAAAGATTGGATCAAATCTTCAAAACACGCCCCTCATCATATTAAGCGGGGTAGGACGTGAAACAGGCCGACTTGGAGCAGGAGAGGCACTACAGGACATTTTAATTTCCACTGTCTATACTTTTACAAATAAATTCATAAAACTTTGTCAGTATGACCAGGAATGATTCGGAATTTACACTCATAGCAGTGGAAGTTCGAAAACATAACGAATTAATGTTCTTTACAAGTGAAATTTCATCATTTTTTTCACTTACTAATGGCAGCATTTGTTGCTATAGGTACATTTTTCTTCATGAGTAAGACAGATTCTTCGATGAATTTTGCACAGCATACAAACCATACTTAAAGGTGTATGAAACTCTAGAATTTTCCATATCTATTAAAAACTGTGGTAAAAATTGCGTTTTTTCTGAACATGAAGTTTAAAATATAACAGCTCATTCGTTTTTTCATAAATTAAATAAATTATAGAGTTTCATACACCTGTAAGTAGGGTATGTATGCTGTGCAAAATTCATTGAAGAATCTCTCTAATTTATGAATAAAAGTGTACCCATAGAAACAAAGGCAGTAAGTGAAAAATTAAGAAATTTCACATGTAAAAAAAATTATTTTGTTATGTTTTCGAACTTCCACTGAAATGAGTGTGAATCCTGAATCCTTCCTGGTGATGCTGACGAAGTCTTATGAATTTATTTATGAAAGTATAGACACTGGAAATTAAAATGTCGTGTGATGCCTCTCCAGCTCCAAGTCGGCCCATTTGACGTCCTACCCTCCTTAAGATTATTTTCGAACACATTGTTCCACTAAACAAACACTAAACCATATCAGACCATTTTAAAGTTGCATATGTACTGTGCAATACACTTAGTTCAGGTCAATGCATTAATAATAGACTGTTGATCAAGCATGATATACATTTATGTAGCAACTACTTGTAGCTATTTTTTATTTAGGGAAATACATGAATGCTAGAAAATTTGTGGAATAAATATCTAATAAAATACATTTCTCTCTTTACAGATTGTGAATATGTCTTACTCCTATTTCGCCATTCTTCGAAACTTTAAAGATGACTAGAAGCAACAAGTAACACTGTTCTTGAATCAAGGCGCCACTGGACTTCATAAACTATACTCTGATTCTCTGGGACATTTTATTCTAAGGATAATTATGTGTTAGTTTCACTACTATGTACTGCGCATACCTGAATTATATTCCTATACTCATCACTACACTGTAACTGAAGGACACAATAAAAGATGAAACAAGACCCAGTATTTCCCTACATTTAACAAGTATGCATCTCTGCTGCAAATTTCTTCAGATTAACCTCCAAGATGGACATTGGAGGTAGGTACAAGGTAAGGAGTACAGAATGGTTACAGAAAACACAGGAGAATGCTACCAGACCGTGAAGTATCCATGTCGCTTTGGGCTAGCAGACAAAATAAAATATAGATCAGCGAAGGCTCTGCTGATTGTATTCATTATGTGAAGAAAGATTAGTCTCATGTACCTGATGAACCAGAATCCCTGCGAACAAGATCACAGCCTCGCTGTACCTACGAAACATATTTCTATTAAATGTTAAAGGCGCTTCAGTCTCGAACCGCGTGACCGCTACGGTCGCAGGTTCGAATCCTGCCTCAGGCATGGATGTGTGTGATGTCCTTAGGTTAGTTAGGTTTAATTAGTTCTAAGTTCTAGGCGACTGATGACCTCAGAAGTTGAGTCGCATAGTGCTCAGAGCCATTTCTATTAAATGTAAATATTATCCTCACAAAAAATGTCATTAGGGGTTTCTGTAGAACGCTTGGAGAGCTATTCACAGTTGTGATTGTAGTTTTTCCCGCAAATAAGGAAATATTTATTTACAAGGTTAAAACTTTCCGCAATTTCCTCCATTACTACATCGTACCCATCAACAACTCTTACGTTTTCTTGGAAGTCGTGGTATTATTGTTTTCCTCGCGAATTTCTGAAGAGTAGTTCATTGTACAGAGAACTTTATAACTATAATGTATCTATGAAGATCTCTGAAAAAACGATGCTTTTCGAAAGTCGGATCCAGCTTCACATGATGACGGATTACCTGCCAGGTAAAAAGACAGCTGTTAATTTAGGATGGACTTGAAATTACGATTAATGAGATGAAAAACAATGAAACGTCTTGGACAGAACTTTCTAGTGTTCAATCATTAACTATCTTCACACGTACAGTTTTTTTTTTATAAAAATGGATATTGAACCTAATGGGCACACTGTCAGCTTATCTTATTGTTGCCAGTAATTATAAAAGTTGTGGAAAACGTTGCATGCAATGAGTTCATAAACATTGGAAGTTGTTTGCGTGTGTTACAAAAAGCTGTGACGACTGTCATAGGTACTGAGAAGCAAGCCCTCATATTTCAGTGATAAACGGAGTAGTAGGTGTTAATCCAAAAGAAAACGTTTTTAACATTATCTGAGTCGAAAAACGTCTTTAAGGTATGACATGGCATACACTAAAATAAATCCTGCACAATGGAAAGAGAAATCAGACTACTTATTTCAAAGGTAATGCATGAAAGAACAGATTCATAAAGCAATGAGTTGCGTGATCATGTCTTAGCCTTTTGCTTAAAGCTTCTAGTTGTGCAGTGGGACAGTTTTCATGGTTGTGTATGCATACTCATACTGTATATTCAGATTCAGGAGACAATCAATATTTGAAAAATCATTTATCAGTAAACCTGAAATTCTATTGGGAATAGTAAGTGGGTGCACTGAATGCACTAAGCATGTTTCTAATGCACAACCTTTATTATGCATTAATTAAATTAATTATATCAATATATAGTTGTACAATATGATACAGTTCCATTAATTTAATTAATTCATGAAAACAGTTGTCCATTACGACATGTCTAGTGCACTCAACATAGCCACTTACTTCTACACATGAAAATTTAAGCGAATTTTGAGTGCACTAAACAGTAAATGAAATAAAATTTTAGTTGAAATCAATGTGCATTTCGAGAGCACCAGAATTATTTAAAAGACAATTTTGGTGTATCAAATGTTGTGTTACATAGCCATGTAACAATGAATCGAATATAAAATTAATTAAATATTGACTCTAAAAAATAAATTAAAATTGATGATCTATGTTTGGGTTTTAGTTAACGCTAATATATTAAACCAAATTCAGTGGGGATGGCCATCTTGTAGAAGATTACTGGGAACAAATCAAAGTAAACATTCCACATCTAGAAATTCATTGTCATTATTTTTATGTTTCTCCATTCCATTTATATATCATGTTAATAATACCATCTTCAAAAAATTGAAAAGTCCAACCAGAATTTATTGTCTAGTACTTGTTTGGCAAAAAATTTTAAATTCATTATTTAGTCCAAACATACACTCCTAAAAATTGAAATAAGAACACCGTGAATTCATTGTCCCAGGAAGGGGAAACTTTATTGACACATTCCTGGGGTCAGATACATCACATGATCACACTGACAGAACCACAGGCACATAGACACAGGCAACAGAGTATGCACAATGTCGGCACTAGTACAGTGTATATCCACCTTTCGCAGCAATGCAGGCTGCTATTCTCCCATGGAGACGATCGTAGAGATGCGGGATGTAGTCCTGTGGAACGGCTTGCCATGCCATTTCCACCTGGCGCCTCAGTTGGACCAGCGTTCGTGCTGGATGTGCAGACCGCGTGAGACGATGCTTCATCCAGTCCCCAACATGCTCAATGGGGGACAGATCCGGAGATCTTGCTGGCCAGGGTAGTTGACTTACACCTTCTAGAGCACGTTGGGTGGCACGGGATACATGCGGACGTGCATTGTCCTGTTGGAACAGCAAGTTCCCTTGCCGGTCTAGGAATGGTAGAACGATGGGT
This sequence comes from Schistocerca cancellata, assembly GCF_023864275.1. Lineage (NCBI taxonomy): Eukaryota > Metazoa > Arthropoda > Insecta > Orthoptera > Acrididae > Schistocerca > Schistocerca cancellata. The sequence continues at coordinate 348,567,216 of NC_064632.1, read as the reverse complement.
TCGATGACGGTTTGGATGTACCGTGCACTATTCAGTGTCCCCTCGACGATCACCAGTGGTGTACGGCCAGTGTAGGAGATCGCTCCCCACACCATGATGCCGTGTGTTGGCCCTGTGTGCCTCGGTCGTATGCAGTCCTGATTGTGGCGCTCACCTGCACGGCGCCAAACACGCATACGACCATCATTGGCACCAAGGCAGAAGCGACTCTCATCGCTGAAGACGACACGTCTCCATTCGTCCCTCCATTCACGCCTGTCGCGACACCACTGGAGGCGGGCTGCACGATGTTGGGGCGCGAGCGGAAGACGGCCTAACGGTGTGCGGGACCGTAGCCCAGCTTTATGGAGACGGTTGCGAATGGTCCTCGCCGATACCCCAGGAGCAACAGTGTCCCTAATTTGCTGGGAAGTGGCGGTGCAGTCCCCTACGGCACTGCGTAGGATCCTATGGTCTTGGCGTGCATCCGTGCGTCGCTGCGGTCCGGTCCCAGGTCGACGGGCACGTGCACCTTCCGCCGACCACTGGCGACTACATCGATGTACTGTGGAGACCTCACGCCCCACGTGTTGAGCAATTTGGTGGTACGTCCACCCGGCCTCCCGCATGCCCACTATACGCCCTCGCTCAAAGTCCGTCAACTGCACGTACGGTTCACGTCCACGCTGTCGCGGCATGCTACCAGTGTTAAAGACTGCGATGGAGCTCCGTATGCCACGGCAAACTGGCTGACACTGACGGCGGCGGTGCACAAATGCTGCGCAGCTAGCGCCATTCGACGGGCAACACCGCGGTTCCTGGTGTGTCCGCTGTGCCGTGCGTGTGATCATTGCTTGTACAGCCCTCTCGCAGTGTCCGGAGCAAGTATGGTGGGTCTGACACACCGGTGTCAATGTGTTCTTTTTTCCGTTTCCAGGAGTGTATTTCATCTGTTTAGTACTGAAGTATTCACTGGTGGTAATGTTATTAAAAAGGTGTATTTGTAGCTTCATAATCTTTTTAAACAAATTACTAATGCTAGCTTTGTTGATCTTCTTTGTAAGTATTCCATTTATATAGAATAAAAATCTATTACTGAAATTTAAAATCATATGGTACTGTATCAAAATTTTCTAGAACTATTCTTTTATCATATGAAATGAGAATTCTTTCTTAACTTGCTTGTTGATTAAATTTTTAGTATTTACATCCCTTGTTATTTGGTTGTACTCTAATTGTATCTTTTCTTCCAATTCAGCCTCAATTAATCTTATCAGAGAGTCACCATTCAACTTTTGCATATTCTTAAAATTTAAAGTGAAACCTTCTACCTTCATTACCATTTTTCGCGAAATAACAACTTTCAGGTCTTGTTGAAGCCCAGTTTGTAATCCATTTACTATCTTCCAAGTCATTTGTCCTTTCACTTAACAAACACCATTTTTCTACCATGTTTTAACATCATCAATGTATACTACACTGTCCTTATTGAAAAATGTAACAATTTCCCCTAGTTTATCTAACACATCATTCAACCCAAGCTTTGCAGTTGATGTAGTGAATGCTGTTATAAGGATATTTGTAGCTGTGTTAATTCCCACATAAAATCGTCGAAATTGCATTTTTTCTGTACCAAACGGTCTATAATAACATTTACTTCTATATCATCTAATCACTCATTCAATAGTATCTCATAAAATTTCTGTAAACCTGTCTTACATCCAGTTTTACTGTTATTTTTTCGTTGTAGAAATTTTCCCCATAATGAATGTAGACGTATCTTAGCAACATATTTTTTCTTGGATTTTTTTTGTTTGTTTTTGTCAAGATCTAACTTAGTATCCAACTTTTCTTTCCCTTCATTGATATATATCAAATTGCTTTCAAAATTTGATGACCTGGTTTCTAATTTTATTTTCACTATGTCCTTCATGTAATTTTTAACCAGTATGTTACACTTTGTAAGTATCTAGAATTTTACATACTTTTTGTACAGCTTTATTTACTTCATCAGTTGTCCAATAAAACTTCTTTTATTATTATTGTGATTAAATTTACTTATTTCCTCTTGTCCACATTTTACATATAAAGGAAACAACAGTTCCTTATTTTTATCAATCCTTATTCACACTTGCAAAACTGGATGGTATAATCCTCTCAGTGCCAATACTTTACAATTTATAAGCCCATACCATTTTTTAGAATAACGTGTTGGCTTATATAATGTTGCAATACTTTGCAATTTATAAGCCCATACCATTTTTTAGAATAACATATTAGCTTATATAATGTTGCTGGATGACCTACAGTATAATAATCTTCTCCATAATATTTTCTATGTGTTCTTTCCAATTTAAGTTGTTCATAATTGTAATACTTAGGTATTTAGTTGAATTTACTGCTTTTAGATTAGACTGATATCTCATGTAACCAAAGTTTAACGAGTTACTTTTAGCATTCATGTGGATGACCTCACACTTTTCGTTATTTAGAGTCAACTGCCACTTTTCGCACCATTCAGATATCTTTTCTAAATCGTTTTGCAGTTTGTTACGATCTTCTGATGACTTTATTAGTCGATAAACGACAGCATCTGCAAACAACCGGAAATGGCTGCTCAGATTGTCTCCCAAATCGTATATATAGATAAGGAACAGCAGAGGGCCTACAAAACTGCATTGGGGAACGCCAGAAATCACTTCTGTTTTACTTGATGACTTTCTGTCAGTTACTACGAACTGTGACCTCTCTGACAGGAAATCACAAATCCAGTCACATAACTGAGATGATATTCCATAAGCACACAATTCTACTATGAGCCGCTTGTGTGATACCATGTCAAAAGCATTCTGGAGTTCCAGAAATACGGAATCGATGTGAAATCCTTTGTCAGTAGCACTCAAAACTTCATGTGAATAAAGAGCTAGTTGTATTTCACAGGAACGATGTGTTCTAAACCCATGTTGACTGTGTGTCAATAGATCGTTTTCTTCAGGGTAATTCATAATGTTCGAACAAAATATATGTTCCAAAACCCTGCAGCATATCGACGTTAACGATATGGTCATGTAATTTAGTGGATTATTCCTACTACCTTTCTTGAATATTGGTGTGACCTGTGCAGCTTTCCAATCTTTGGGTATCGATCTTTCGTCGAGCGAACGGCTGTATATGATTGTTGAGTATGGAGCTAATGAATCAGCATACTTCGAAAAGAACCTAATTAGTATGCAGTCTGGACCAGAAGACTTGCTTTTATTAAGTGATTTAAGTTGCTTCACTACTCCAAAGCTATTTACTTCTACGTTACTCATGTTGGCAGCTGTTCTCGCTTCGAATTCTGAATATTTACTTAGTCTTCTTTTGTGAAGTCATTTCGGAAGGCTGTGTTTAGTGACTCTGCTTTGGCAGCACTGTTTTCGATAGTATCTCCATGGCTATCGTGCAGAGAAGGCATTGACTGTTTCTTGACGCTAACATACTTCACATACGACCAGAATCTATTTGGATTTACTGCCAGGTTTGGACACAAAGTTTCGTTCTGGAAACTGTATAAGCATCCGCATTAAGTTTCGAGTTTCCGTAAAAGATTGCCAATTTTGGGGATTTTGCGTCTGTTTAAAGTTGGCATGTTCGTTTCGTTGTTTCTGCAATAGTGTTCTAACCCGTTTTGTGTACCAAGGAGGATCAGCTCCGACGTTTGTTAGTTTATTTGGTATAAATCACTCAGTTGCTGACGATACTATTTCTCTGAATGTAAGGCACATCGAGGATTTGGGGATTACAATATTCAATCTCGCTTCGACAATCCTGTGTTCACTAATTCCTGAATCAGTTTTGATACTCGTTATTAACTCAGGATTATTTGTTGCTAAGAGATCAAGTGTGTTTTCACAACCGTGTGCTATTCGCGTGCGCTCATGAACCAAGTGCTACAAATAATTTCAGAGAATGTGTTTAGCACAATTTCGGATGATATTTTATGGGTATCTCCGGAACTGAACATGTATTTTCGCCAACGTATCGAGGGTAAACTAAATTCACCACCAACTATTATTGTAGGAGTCGGGTACGTGTTTGATATCAAACTCAATTTTCTTTGAACCTTTCAGCAACTGTATCATCTGAATTGGGAAGTCGGTAAAAGGATCCAATTATTATTTTATTCCGGTTGCCAACGATGACATCTGTCCATAATAACTCACACAAAGTGTGTACTTCAACTTCCCGACAAGTTAAACTACTTCTGACAGCAACAAACACGCCACCGCCACCATGTTTAGCCTATCGTTGCGGAGCACCGTTAGGTTCATCGCGAAAATTTCGGCTGAGCTTATATCCAGCGTTAGCCAGCTTTCAATGCCTATAACGATTTGAGCATCAGTGCTTTCTATTAGCACTTGGAGCTGTGGTACTTTCAAAACACAGCTACGACAACTTACAACTGTTACACCAATGGTTCTTGTATCTACGTTCTTCGTGTGTTAAGCCTGCAGCCCTTGAAGGCCTTCTTGTGTTTTCCCGAGACCCTCTAACCTAAGAAACCGCACAGTCCACACCACACAGACCCTGCTACCCGTGTAGCCGCCTCCTGCTTATAGTGCACACCTGACCTATTTAGCGGAACTCGAAACCCAACCAGCCTTTTTCGCAAGTCGAGGAATCTGCAGCCTACACGGTCGCACAACCGTCGCCTCTGATTCAGACCCTTCACTCGGCTCTGTACCAAAGGTCCACAATCGGTCCTGTCGACTGTGCTGCAAATGGTCATCTCTGCTTTCGTCTTGCAAGCAAGACTGGCAGCCTTTACCATTTCTGTTAGCAGCACGAAACAAGAGGGAATCTCTTCTGATCCAAAGTGACACACATCATTGGTACCGATGTCAGCAACCACCTGCAGATGGCTGCACCCTGTGCTCTTCATGGAATCCGGGAGGACTCTGTCCACATCTGGAATGACTCCACTAGATATGAACATGGATTGCACATTAGTTTTCTTACCATTCCTGTTAGACAAGTCTCTAGGGGGCCTCATAACACGCTTAACGTTGGAACTGTCAACTACCAGTAATCCCACCCTCTGCAATTGAGAGGATCTTGCAGGCTGAGTGGTTTCCTCTGAAACAGGACAGGCGACAGCATGTGGCTCAGTGAGAGTGTCAGCCAAAGACGGTACCTGGAACTTGTTTGTCAGACAATCCAGGGAGGCCTCACGTGCGGCCACCTGGGAAGTCTTTCGCCGCCTGCTTCGCCCTGGGGAGACTTCCCACTCGACCACAGGTGCTCAGTGCGAGCAATAACGGGGTTGGCCACTGGTGAGGACCGATCGGAGGACTCGGGCGTGCTGGACGTCTGTTGGATCCCCCACAGCCGGCACGCAACAGCAGTGCCCATCCGCTGTAGCCCCAAGCTGTGTAACGGAAGCCATCACAGCCTGAAGCAGCGAGAGAAGTGTCACCAACTCGGCTCGCATCCGCACACAACAATCGCAATGCCTGTCCATACTAAAGACTGTGGAAAACTAAATTATGCAGATAAATGGACTATCGGGATGTGCTGAGCAACTCTACTGTAGACCCTGACGAAAATGCAGGTACTGTGTCCAATAAGAATCATATATGCAAAAACCTAACTACCGAAGCACTCAAGTAATACTAAATAATTCGCCCTTGATTAGGAACTTGTAATATGTCACAAAATCGGTTTACTTACCAACGCAAACGAAAACACAACAGTGACTATTAGGTAATAAATTTACACGCAGAAACTCAAGAAACTAAACTATTAAAGAATGCAGATGATATAATAAAATTCGCTCCTGATTAGGAACTCGTAAACGTCACAAAAGCGATTATTTCCCTGTTGCTGCGTCTGTCTCGTTTATTCTGTTATAATTTTCATTTTGTTCTTCATCCAATACAGCAATTCTTCTATTAGTTAACTATTTAGATCTGTATGTATCCTTACAAACTCCAGCAGGTATGAAATAATAGAACAGAACTATATGAGCTATTTCTAGGAATTATATTCTTTGTTCTAAACAACCGATTCTTAATACATATACATGAGAATTACAGTATTCATTAATTGCTTGCTTGAAATTGAAAAAACAGTTTTCTTTAATATCTTGACTATACAATTTTTCCCTATTTTCGGTTTCATAGTATCAGCACAATAATATACAATATTAGGAATCGGTCCTATGTAATTCTTATTTTCCTGTATATTGAATAAATGTTGGAAACATCCTTTCTTTAGCTCCTTCAAATGAATTATTTTTGGGAAACTACTAAATGATCCTTGTACAAAGTTACTGCTATACTGCTATCAATACCTTTTAAAGATACATATTATCTCCAATAACATTACTTTATTTTCTTTGTGGATAATATATGGCTTTGTTGTGTTTTCAACACAATACTTCAAAATATCTTGTATAACTTATTGTGTAGCATTATTAGCTATAATATGTAACCATTATGTTTATTAGATATCATCAACCTTCAGAAATTAACATTTGTTTTAAATGTATAAACATTATCATGATTAAAAACGGGAATTATTATATTTGAATATGTATTCCTGTTTCCTGTTGAGCTTCGTACTCATACCACATGTGTTTTTCATTGTTGGTACAAGAAACTCTCTTTGCAAATACTTTCTTACAACAATTTAAGTGTGCTTCTATAGCTGTATTATTGCACATTGAACATTCAAAAATATATCCTCCAAATGAATCAAACACAAAATTTCTATCATTATTCCTATAATAACAGATCCAATGTCAGCCAGCATGAACAGATGTGTCTAAATAAACTATTCCAAATCCATATTCTCTAGCATGATTATATAATTCATCAATCACAAAACACCAAGAAACTACGCTCCTGGAAATTGAAATAAGAACACCGTGAATTCATTGTCCCAGGAAGGGGAAACTTTATTGACACATTCCTGGGGTCAGATACATCACATGATCACACTGACAGAACCACAGGCACATAGACACAGGCAACAGAGCATGCACAATGTCGGCACTAGTACAGTGTATATCCACCTTTCGCAGCAATGCAGGCTGCTATTCTCCCATGGAGACGATCCTAGAGATGCTGGATGTAGTCCTGTGGAACGGCTTGCCATGCCATTTCCACCTGGCGCCTCAGTTGGACCAGCGTTCGTGCTCGACGTGCAGACCACGTGAGACGACGCTACATCCAGTCTCAAACATGCTCAATGGGGGACAGATCCGGAGATCTTGCTGGCCAGGGTAGTTGACTTACACCTTCTAGAGCACATTGGGTGGCACGGGATACATGTGGACGTGCATTGTCCTGTTGGAACAGCAAGTTCCCTTGCCGGTCTAGGAATGGTAGAACGATGGGTTCGATGACGGTTTGGATGTACCGTGCACTATTCAGTGTCCCCTCGACGATCACCAGTGGTGTACGGCCAGTGTAGGAGATCGCTCCCCACACCATGATGCCGGGTGTTGGCCCTGTGTGCCTCGGTCGTATGCAGTCCTGATTGTGGCGCTCACCTGCACGGCGCCAAACACGCATACGACCATCATTGGCACCAAGGCAGAAGCGACTCTCATCGCTGAAGACGACACGTCTCCATTCGTCCCTCCATTCACGCCTGTCGCGACACCACTGGAGGCGGGCTGCACGATGTTGGGACGTGAGCGGAAGACGGCCTAACGGTGTGCGGGACCGTCGCCCAGCTTCATGGAGACGGTTGCGAATGGTCCTCGCCGATACCCCAGGAGCAACAGTGTCCCTAATTTGCTGGGAAGTGGCGGTGCGGTCCCCTACGGCACTGTGTAGGATCCTACGGTCTTGGCGTGCATCCGTGCGTCGCTGCGGTCCGGTCCCAGGTCGACGGGCACGTGCACCTTCCGCCGACCACTGGCGACAACATCGATGTACTGTGGAGACCTCACGCCCCACGTGTTGAGCAATTCGGCGGTACGTCCACCCGGCCTCCCGCATGCCCACTATACGCCCTCGCTCAAAGTCCGTCAACTGCACATACGGTTCACGTCCACGCTGTCGCGGCATGCTACCAGTGTTAAAGACTGCGATGGAGCTCCGTATGCCACGGCAAACTGGCTGACACTGACGGCGGCGGTGCACAAATGCTGCGCAGCTAGCGCCATTCGACGGCCAACACCGCGGTTCCTGGTGTGTCCGCTGTGCCGTGCGTGTGATCATTGCTTGTACAGCCCTCTCGCAGTGTCCGGAGCAAGTATGGTGGGTCTGACACACCGGTGTCAATGTGTTCTTTTTTCCATTTCCAGGAGTGTATTTGATTTTTAATTGCTTTGCAAGTTTTTGTATGTCAAAACTACTTAATGGATTATCATATAATTATATGAATTATTTTTGAATTTTTTAAATTCAAGTGCCAGCATTCTTCTCTATTGCTAAATAATGTCTTTTTTCTTCTAATTTTTATCATCTTTTTTCTTGCCCGTTATTGTTTTTGCAGTACCAGCTGCCCCACCAGCTAGTGAACCAGTGGTTGGTAGATATGGTAATCCCCTCAATAATAAAGGAAGAAATCCTTCTTCAAGATTTGTTAGTCCTGATCCTTTTTTCTTTTGGCTGTGTTGGTCCATCATGAACACAGACGTCTGCTGATTAAGTAACTGTCAGTGTGAATGTAATTCACCAACAGCCAAGTATCTTAAGATGTTATTTTATTTTATTTTGAAGGTTACCAGTTTCAGTACATCACTATGGCATCTTCAGGCGCCATATGCATCTCTCCAAATAAATGAAACTATCCTAATAAACTCTCCAAATAAAAGAAACTGTCATTTTCGTTTATTAGGAGACACGCAAATGAGGCCTGAAGATAGTATAGTGAGATGCGGAAACTAGTATCCTTCAAAGTAAAATAAAATAAAATCTTAAGATACACAGCTGCTGGTGAATTTCATTGACATTGACAGCTCTTTCTTTTTCTTTAGGTATTCGATAATATTTTTTCGCGGTAGATAGCCCTAATATTATGAGTAAACTACCACCAGCTTTTTATCTCTTTTTCCTTTTTGTGTATGTTAAAAATTATCGATATTATTTAATTGACCATAATTGAATTTAATTATAACTCATTTTAGTTTGGTTTTGTCACTAATTAGCAAAGTATAACCAATTCGGAAGTTATTAATTATACAGATAAAATTTTTATAAGGATTATTATTTTTACATGTCCAAGCATTATCATCAAGTTCGGTACCCATTCCTAATTTTCTCTTCCCATAAAGTATTTCTCTGTCTGCTAAAGCAGCTAATTTTTCTCTGATTGTTAAATCAGAAGCATGCATTGTTTCTTCTGCAGCTAACTGAAGTTGTTTATGTACTTCATGTCTTTTCTCTAAATCTTTGTTATCGTAGCATACAATATCATGTACTTAGCAAGATTCATGTAGCAGACATATTACTTTATCACCATGTGCTAATCTTATTTCAAGTTTAGTAAAAGGTCCGTGGTAGGCATAACCTAGTAGATGCACCTCTGGCATTGGTAAGTTAATTAAAGCTAAATTTATTAAACTTTCTTCGTGGTTTCACTTTTCCAAACCGTTCGCGTCAAGTTATTGAGAAATCTAATCAAAATATGAAATTCCTTATGGATCATTGATAATAAAATCCCTAAATTTATTTGCTAACATTTCTGTTATTCTCACTTTTTATTATAATAATTTTTATTTCCACCTAATTCATCTCCATGAATAATTGCTAATCTGTCGGTTAAGTAACTAAAATCACTCAACCAGATTTATCACTGGTTTGTTTAGTATATTTTTTGGTCAAACCTTCACCTTTTTTTATATCTCAAAAATCTGAACTTCAAACTGGTTGTCTTCATTTTGGAAAATAACCTTCTACAATTTCTTTTATCCAACTTTTATATTTTTACCATTGACCTTATTTTATTTGGATTATTATCAGAATATAATGATTCTGAATTCAATAACATATCTCACAATTTGATAAATAAACATCATAAAAGTTTTCACCCATATCATCCATAGTAAGTGTTTTTTAGTTAACTGATTCAGTACCTTCAGAACCTTTTCAACCAATAGTTAATTTGTCTGCCTGAAATTTTACAGGTAAATTATCAACATATTCAAACATACCAGAAGGCTTGAATCCAGAAACTTTATCTTCACTATGATTAATATATGTCAACACTCTTTCACTTATATTTATTGTTCTACTTTCACATACAGCATTTTTATTACTGTAATGTCTTTTTGTAATTGTTCATTGTAACTTGTAGTTCTTATTCTCTTAATGTACAGTTATACAAAGCTGAATCATCACAATCTTACTTTGGGCTTAAGTATTCTGGTAGTTCTTCATGATGACATTGAACCAACTGTTTTTCAAACTCTGTATTTTCTTCATTAGCTCTAAGTACATTATCACCTAAACCTTTCGTTCCTTCTTCAACTTTTTGATAGCTTAGGCAACAGCTTGATCTTCTTTTTTATATTTGTTATAGTCTTTTCTTGGTTGTTTTCTCCAAAACTAGAATCTTTCTTTTAATTCTTCATTTTTACTAGTTTTTTGAACTCCCTGTGGGTCACATTTCGAAAACATTCACTATAGAAGAAAATGTTATGTATGGATTTCTATAAATTAATGAGTTAATACAGTCTGCTTTTTTACTTCATGTATCTGGTTCATATTTAGCTTTCTCACTAGTCCGTGATCAATTACAGTAATAGACCAATTTTTTCTAATTTTTCATATTCTGTTATATAGTCAAGAGCTTATTTCAATTCATTTATACATTCAAGTAAAACACCATCATCATGATCTAATAGGTATACAACATCATCTTTTGAAAAACTCATTCAATTAGAAAATCTTTTATATAGTACCTGTATTTGCCTTCAGTAGATTTCTTAGTCATATCTATTTAAAAAATCCAGATTGATCATTCCATCATTTACTACACATTTCTTTAAAATCATCAAATTTTAACACATGATAAATGAAATTTATATTTGTAGCTTTTTCTAAAAATATTTTCAAAAATTGTAGAATCCGTCACTAATTATTTTGGTAATTATGAATATGTCTGAGCTAAATGAAACTCTTTTATTATATGTCTTCCGTTAGTAAAATGTTAACTAACCACATTTTGATTTTCAAGAATCAAATCATCGAATACTACAAGTCAATTATCTTGGCAATGATTTAGTGGTATAATTACATCATTGTTTTCAATAAATGCAGTGATCTTCCCATTATTTTTATCGTCAACTTCTTACACATTTTTATAAATTCTTGATAGTTTGGACGATCTAAACTTTTTGAGTAAATGTACATGTGATTTACCTTATTCCAATTTAACCATGCTGAAGCTAACATATAACTGTCAATCATCCTACTGTCTTGCCACATCCACATGGTCCTCTTATTGGACATCAAATAAAAGTTGTTAAAAGATTACTGTGTTTATGTTTATATATCTTCTCTGGAATTCTTATTTTTGGTCCCCAGTCTGTTCACATTTATTTAAACAAATTTTTATTAATATTATCAGGCCATGAGCAGCCAATATGCATGTGGACTCAGTATAGAGGGATGCTGATTCAGTTTCTCAGGATAGCAAATAGGAAGTTGTAGTACAGAAAATGGTCCAGAGATCACCAGTGTGTGTGTGTTTGTGTGTTTAGTGAGTGGAATGTTATGAAACAATGTGTGCATAGTGTGTGCAGCGACTGATAGTGAGATATGAGTGAACAATGTGGCATTACATTATTTTATAAGTTATTTGTAAAAAAAGAAAACTATTTTCTACCAATAGTAGAGCTAAATGTTGTCTCTAACTAGAATTCTGTAAATGTATGTGTACACGAATTAGCTTATTTTAATTTGGTCTAAGCTTGTAAATACTTTGACATGTCCTATATCCTTGTAAAAGGAGATCTAGGAATATGCAGCACTCCTAGCGACCTCTGCTGGTAATCGCAGAAAGGCTTCTGCACATGTGCTGTGTGCAATGACTGTGCTGACGGACTCTCCTGTGGTCAAAAGCTGAATTAAATCTCAGCAGTGCTTTGCATCGAGTCATGAATCAACAGTTCTAGCTTTCCATGTTCTGATGTAACTGCATTCCACTCAGTACTTCACTGAAAAGGTGCATCCATTTTGATAAGATTGCCCGTCGCACAGATATGTATGGGCTCTTTAACAACTCAGTCCCAGAAAGATGACGACCGGGCATAAAATTTCCGTCTTTTCGTAAAACAAGCGACAGCTTGTGTCCCGGCAATGCTCCGCCGCTGCTAATTTATCAGATAGCCCCAGGCGTGTATGATGATGGTGTTCGACGCAACGTTATTGTACAATTCGGCATGTCTGCCCAATATAAAATTTTCCACATTGGCATGGGATATTTTATATACCACATTTCTTAAGGGTAAGGTTGCCTTTGACCAAGGAAAATTGAGAAATTTATTATGCTCAGTCAAAGACGACCTTGGCCTGAGGGAGCATGGCGGGTATAAGACCCTATGTCAATGTGGAAAATCTTATGTCGGGCAGACATGCCGAAACGTGCAAGAACGTTGCGTCGATCACCATCGTCATACACGGCCAGGGCAACCAGGTACATCAGCAGTGGCGGTACATTGCTTGGACACGAGCCGTAGCACGTTTCACGAAAAGACGGAAATTTTATCTCCAGCGTCATCTATCTGGGGCTACGTTGTTACGGGAGACGTACACGTATGTACGGCGGACAGTCTTATCGAGAGGAATGCATGTATTCAACTAAGCGCCGCCTGGAATCCAGAAATGACTGCCACTAAATCAAAAGAGGGAACACAATGACTTACAATTGATGACTCGACGCAACAAACTGCTGAGATTTAATTCAGCTTTCAAACCCTAGAAGCGTCTAGTAGAGCCCATACAAGGAAAGCCTTCCTTCAATTGCGAGCGTCTTCCCATGGACGCATGTTGCCTGCCCCTGGACTGATAAATTTTGACGTCGCTGCACAATTATCATTAGGCGAGTCTTGCAGCAGCCACAGCATCAACTACCTCCATCTGAAGATGTGGGGCAGTTAAATCGATGAAATATTGTGCTATTTACACAGTATGATCCGGCAGCAAACCTAAGGAGTGTATTAGAAACATAAATTGTGATCTAGCTGCTGGAATGTTTGTGAAGAATACTGATCAGTTCCATTCACAAGCTAATATTATTGCTTCATTCAAGCGTAATGCTGAATTTGGTAAACCAATAATTTATGAAGCAAATTATCCTGTATATATTCCAATTTTTGATACTACATACAAATCAGAAATACCTTTAACTGATGACAATGATAGTTTGATTTACTTGAGTAGTGCTATTGTAGCAATAATTTTAGAAATGGTTTAACTAATTTTTATCTTTACAATTAATGGAGAAAATAGAGAGCTTTCAGTTTTACTCATTTCCTGTGAATAAGAAATCAAAAAATAATCTAAATATTCCTCAGAAATTATTATAATATAGGTGCAGGATGGCTGCACACTAATCATGCTCAGTTGTACATGAGCTTCAGTATTATTGGAGCTGATGTAGATGTTATCGAACTTAAGATCAAAAATCTAATAAAAAAGTAATCAACAAATATGTGACAAAGTTATTTCATCTCATAACCATAAAGAAAGGAAGTAATGTTGTGTCTAGAATAGAGCATACTTTTATTTCATCATCAGTTTTGTTGTATTTGACTTCATCTCTTAATGATAAAATATGTATTGAAGGACATATAGTTGATAATATAAAATAAAGAATAAGAAAAGCAGGAAGTGTTTTAGCCACTTAATATGCCTGGTGGTTTCTTTAGGGACTATAGATAAATTTTACGTTAACGGGATCTTATTGTTCTTTTTATTTGGATATCCAGTTCTGGAGATACTCTTCTTAGATGATCTAACTACAACAAAGGTGGAGTTGAAATAAAAAGATACACTTCCAAAAGAAGCTAAAATTACGGGTAAATCTATGAGAACTGATCTACCTATTGTTAAACATGAACCGAATTATACTAGAAAATATACTGAAAAATCCTAAAGTGCCGATATCTGTGTATGAACTACATAATGGGGAAGTTCCTGGTTTACGTAACAAGTAATATTTCGAACTAGATCTCATGTATTACGAGTCAATAGAAGTTGATATGCAATATTTTTTCTTCGCTGTATTTCAAACTAATCGAAAAAATAACCAGCTAGCTGATTCATCACTATATGACCACGTAAAACTGCCTAATCTATACTCGAAATACGGAAGAAACGAAGTATTTCCTCAAGAAGCATGGAATTAGAACCTCCAGATAATTATTTGAAAGCTTCTGACGCTTTTCTCGATTTTAACCTTCTGGCTGTCGCAGCTGCGTGTCCGGCCTATCGTGTCGAGCGCACCCTTGAGGTCACCCAACCCGCGTGCCTGCGCTAACAGCCATCCCCGCAGACTGGTGTCTGAGCCTGAGCTCTTCGCTCGGCCGACCTCGCCCTGTGATAAGTATTTCTGGACCAGGGCTGTCGCGACTGCCTGGGACTCTGAGAGCGATCGCCGGTGCGGCATTACAAATAAACACAGTGTACCTGGATACTTATTCCATAGCTTTGAATCTGGAGAGGAATTGCTCGATAGACATAATGTACACTGAAACTGCTTATGTTAGTCTGTGTATACATCTGCTTTTTTATTTGACATACTGATACTTGATTATCAGCTTTTTGTACGTAACTGACGATGTAAACGCTGGAGAATCCTTACCAATGAAATGTTGTTGTTCGTCTGTACTAGCGCAATATTTCACCCGCAAACTACTTTCGAGGGAAGCGTCTGGATGTTTAGACACACTTCCGAAGCTTATCACTATACAGGGTGTACAGAAAGTCTGGGAACACTTTCAATTATTTGAGGCACCAGAACTCAAAATTGTTCAGATATCATACATACTGCATTTTGAAGAGAAGCTCAGAAAGTTTTTTTTCTTTACAAACACGGGACGCACGACGCACAGATTTCTTTGGACTCCTTATGAATGTCTCTCGTACGCGTTCCACATTCACTTCACTCACTCTGGGACGTCCGCTTCTCTTTGCCGGGCACATGCAATCTGTCGCAAGGAATTTGTTGTGTCAGTGGTAAATGGAATTTATTATTGGTGGCTTCTTACCGTACTTGATCCTAAACATCCCTTGAACAGCTGTAGCACTCTTGTTTTTGTCGGACTCCAACACACAGAAAGCTCGCCCCGCACCTGAACTCGCCTTGTTTGCGACTAGCGCTGACTATTGGCAGACTATGTTGCGGCGGTATACACGAAAAAAAAATTTCAGGGTTTCTCTTCAACATGACATATATATGATATCTGTACAATGTTTGGTTCTTGTGTAGTAAATAACTGAAAGTGTTCCCGAACTTTGTCTACATCATGTGTTTTGAGCTCCTTAATCCAATAAATAATCATAGGGAAACTACAAAACCAAGAATTGAACGTTTGTGAATTTTTTTATACTGGACGCCATTGTTATTTGACATTCGAAGAAAAAGGTGATGTAGAATTTTTGTTTGAAAATTCGATAAGGAAGTACTAAACTTTCTAATCTACCTAATTAAACGTCACCTTTAATTCCTAATGTCGTTTTGTGCTTCAGAAACGGGCGTGTGAGTCGAGACGAAAAGTTTGGAAAAGTTTCATAGAAGCTTGGAATGTTCTGCAAATACTGAGAGAGATTTTTACCATGGGATTTTCACAATTTTCGTTATTCACGACTGAAACGATCAATATCCATAATTATTTTTTTGTTTCCTTCATTATGGTCTTGGGCTTGAAGCATCCAGTCTATGTTTGTCAGCACAGATGGGATGTTTCACATGTGCGTACATAACGTGTTCTGCAGCACAGTACTTAATCTGGAGAGGCTCTTCATGCTGAGATAATTCTGTGTTTTTACTTATTTCTTTATTTTTATTTCTATTGAATTTTTTTTCCTTTTATTGCACTGTTATACATCCCCTCTTTCTTTCTCATCCGGGCTCTGCACTGGCAATGGCGAAGTTAAAACCTTTTTTCATTTTTGTACTTATTTTTCATTTTTTTGCTTTGTTATTTCAAAATAATT
This sequence comes from Schistocerca cancellata, assembly GCF_023864275.1. Taxonomy (NCBI): domain Eukaryota; kingdom Metazoa; phylum Arthropoda; class Insecta; order Orthoptera; family Acrididae; genus Schistocerca; species Schistocerca cancellata. The sequence goes on along the minus strand of NC_064632.1, from coordinate 348,551,077 downwards.
TTTTTGAGAAGTAAGTGCTTAATTTCATCTTCCAGATGCAGAAACTTGGCTACACGTTCTTCTTCGTGTGATATATTTCAAAACACACAATGGTATGTTACATGTTTTCCAGTCATATTTCTATTTTCGGTGCACATTCTCTTTCGAGCCGATTGCACATCTACGCCATAGTCTGCGTACCACACGTAAATGAAAATCTGTTAATGGTATTTTTCTCCCTGTCACCGATCTGTGAAGAGTGTGAGCACTCAAACGTAAAGATCTACAACACGAAAAAAACTTTTCTTTACTATTTAACAGAGTTACACACTGATACAACTGAGTTTAGTAATATATCAGAGCAGTCTACTGCGCCCATAATTGCACTGTAGTCGACTACACATTTCGGCTTCATTGCTTTCTCGCCAGTCTCCCTGTTCGTCTTGGCGGTGACAGATAGTCAACATCAACACCTCTGTCTTGTCACGCCACTTGATGGCAAGCATTTTGTCAGTTGACATAAATTCAACTTCTCATTTCAATTTCTTCTTTAGCTTCGGCAAATTACGCCTGTTGATACGTACAGTAGTGCATTAACAATATGGCACCACTAGTGTTGCCACAGTATCACCGTATTTTCCAAAATTATGGACTTGAATTTGTGTAGTTGTGCCTGTGTGTACAATGAAATCCAAGACGTATCTAGTTTTACAGTCGCACAACACAACTGTCTTAGTTCCAATTCTACTTCCTTTTGATGGAATGAATTGTCTAAAAGATAAGCGACCTTTGAACAATAATAGGCTATTTATTGCCAGAGAGCTTTTTCTGTACATTAAACGCACTGCGGAACTCCATACGGACTGTGTACAGTTATTTTCCTAATTTTAAACGAACTGTCATCTCCAAGATTGGCTGAGTTGTCACTAAAATGCAAAATTCTCAGAAGTAACATAAAACGGTCATGAGACATAAATTCCCCGGCAACTGGAGTGCTCAGAAGTACATCTCTGGACCAATATTGTACTCTCAATTTTTTAACACTGGTAAATGAGGATCCAAATAACAGTGAACCAATTCAGTTAAAAACTAGTATGTTTCCAGGTGGAGAGCCGAGAATGAACTGATCCCAATGTATTTGCCATGATGAAAGAGTAAAATCGGTTCCTTTCAAGTGCAAATAAATTTCATCAGATTTTCTGATTGAAACAGCGTGAAAAAGGATAGCACGCTTGAATCGGGTACTAATTGTCGGTTATGTTCTGAAGACGAGTTATCAAATTCATGCAGTGTTGGACTGATATCACAATTTTTCGAATCAGATTTGTCATTAAGGCGTGGCCTTTTACCGACCGATTCGTCTCCACTCTCACAATCTCAAGGAGAACTATTTTGGTGAGCTCTACTTGCTGACATACGTAGACGTGTACCACTACGAGATTCTTCTGAAGAATCATTATCAGTCATTGACGATACTACACTCACTGTCACTGTCACCCCTTACGATTATCTCTGGTATCTCTTCATCAATGCAACCATGTCGATGTGTCATTTGAAGGAAGTGATAGCACTCTAAAATTACTGATGATTTGGCAGAAAGCTAAACTACACCACAGAAGCAGAATACAGTTACAGGAACCAGCTAGCATGAAAGTCGAACAGCAGGTGTGAACTCCGACAGAAATACCGTTGAGTGGCTGTAGACATCTGCAGGACCGCAGGTAGCAGAACCGGCGGACGGCAAAAGCCGTCATTATGACCCAGGTACCGGCCGGGCCGTGACGATAAAGACGTCTGCAGCGCCCATGGGAATACCACTACAGCAGCTGATGACCGCAGCGTCTGTGGGAATATGGAGCGCAGTTGGAAAGGAGATATTGATATAAATCCTCATTATCTCATAACAAATTATCCTATATATGTGATTAACGTGATACACAGGAAAAAATATTGTTACGAGTCAGAAGACAAAGATGAAATTAGTGGGTACACCTCTCTATATGGTCATGTACAGTAAGAAAAATTTGACATGGGATTCTCAGCACAGAATACTTATTGGAAATTCTTAATTTCTGGATAGCCCTTTTCATGTAGATCAAGTCAGCATTTAGAATTTTAAAAAAAGTTAATATTTGGCTGAGAAATTATAACGGAAATCGATGCATTCAGCAGGTTAGCTGGTGGGAGATGTTGCTTAACTCTTATCTCTAGCGAGCCTCGCGGCTGAATAAACTCTGTGGCGGCGAGTGACAAGTATTTCTCGCCATCCGGCGTGGTTATAATGTCGCATCGAGCTACTGAACCACAATTCACTCGATGGCTGCCGGAGATGGATCAGGAAACCACTACCATATGTCTCATTTTTCTTCTAGAAAACTTCATTCTTCAGAAACCAACAATATGTAAGATTTGTGAACGCGGCTTCCTTGCTCGGTGGGGCACAGCTGAATAGCTATAGGATTGGTTCGGCTGGCCATTACTACTACTATTTACTATTGCCGTCCACTGCTGCAGCCCATCCAGCAGAAGGCGAGCATATCCACCGTCAGCAGTTCTACCACCCACACAAGTTGTTACCAAGACACTGAAAGTAGAAGCAGATGGGTGGACGACAGTTAGCATACAACTCGCAGTACAACAGCGTTGTTCAGCAAAAAACTCCTGGTGGGATGAAGTGAAATAAAGAAAATAACACCAGAAAAGACGCCACTGGGGTTCCTTCCATGGCACTGAAAGTTTTTGCTGAAATGTTGCTGGCTGTATATGTATAACAATAAAAAACGGAGACTTTTCCTGGTTAGGGACGTTGAAGAGGGAAGTCACGCACCCACTTCATCGTCTGGGGGCCATGTGTAACACCCCAAATATGTAACCCCTTAGATTATTTTTTTAAAGTAATTCTTGTGCACTGAAATAACCCCTTATTTTCAACTACAGCTTTATTTCATCAATTTCAGTGTGGTCAAAATTGGCTTGGATTATTATGTATAGTAGTAAGTGGGTATGCTGAGCACACTAGGCTTGTTTTTAATGCAAAACCTTCTTTACGAATTAATTAAATAAATTATATTATACGAATTAATCAAAGTAAGGAAATATCTTATATTTTATGATATTATACTTACAAGGATTTTCGTACTGATGATTTCTTACAGATGTCAGGCAAACGAATCCTCTAAAAGCTATAATATTGTGAATAAAGCATTTATCTAGTCATAAACATCCATTTTTAATAATAAAAACATGACGAAAATCAGCTGCAGCAGGATGAATATTTGCTAATGTGGCACTTGAAAAGAGAGAAAATGATGTATGTAACTTTGTACCCCTCCACTCGAAAAACAGTAAAAATGACCTGTGAGATGTAAATCATCTACACAAAAAATTTTATTGCAACTTCTATTTCAATGGAAAGCAACAGTAATTCGATATGCAATGAAACATTAACGTGAAAGAGTGAGAAAGTTTTGTAAACGAACAAAACTTTCATGTATGGGTATGTGAGTTTAACTGCCTGGAAACAAGACAATAAGAAAAAATTATGTCGATTGAATAAACGTACTGTGAGACTGAAGGTGGTATCTGCAGTTATCCGCCGTTCTCCATGAACCACGATCGAATTGATGGGCAGAGTGAAGAAAATTATCCGAGGGTACAGTGTGTAAACCAACTTCATGTGTAATAAAACTTGCTACACCATGTAAAAGAAGCAAAAAGATTGTAATCGCCCCATAAGAAATCTGTGAACATAGCTCTGTAAAATACATTTTACTGTGTCATGCAATCATTTTGAAATTTACATGATGCCCAATGTTGTGTTATATAAGAAGAAAAATGTAAAATGAAAAAGGGTCGAATAATGATCCTAGACGCACATTTTTGTATTAATCAACGACATTCAGAGTTATCTTTGAATCAGAAAAAAATGACATTTTAAACATTTTGTGTCTGTGAGCTCAGCAACCGTGTTTGCAATTATATAAAAAGTAATAGTCAGCCAACCAGATGCACACAATTTTTTAAAACACACATTGCCGGCCAAAGTGGCCGTGCGGTTCTAGGCGCTGCAGCCTGGAACCGCGAGGCCGCTACGGTCGTAGGTTCGAATCCTGCCTCGGGCATGGATATGTGTGGTGTCCTTAGGTTAGTTATGTTTAAGTAGTTCTAAGTTCTAGGGGACTAATGAGCTCAGCAGTTGAGTCCCATAGTGCTCAGAGCCATTTGTACCATTTGAAAACACACATTAACCAGGTTCCAATAGGTCTAAGACTGTCTTCATCAGAATGGTAAAAGTTACATGAAATCACAACAATTATAAAATTTCAGCAACAGTGGTCTCGTCAAATGGCGTGTTTGTGTTGCATGAGTCACGAATAAAAATCATAGTAAGATAAGACAGACAGTCATCACAGAAACGTAAAACGTGGTTCCAAGTGGCGGCACTGCTGTAGCCGGCTAAGACCGGCACATACACAGCGCAGGAGGCATTTTTATTATGACATTTATTCTTGATTCATGGAATTTTGAAGTTGTTTTGTGATTTCATGTAACTTTTACCATTGTGATGAGGATAGTTTTAGATCTATCGAAACCTGGTTAATATGTGTTGTAAAAAATTGTGTGCAATCGGTTGACTGACTATTACTTCTTATATAACGTGAAAATAAAATTTGACCTTTTTTAAAAAAAGAAAGAAAGATAAAAAGCTATTAATGACGGAGCACGTCAAATCAGAATGGCTTCAGTCTTATTTACTTGGTAAAGAAAATCTTTCAATATTAGGGGTGTTGTAATATACCGTATGGTATTTCAGTAACTCACTATATATATTATATTTGCCAGCGATAACGTAACATTCTGTAGGTTCTAGATCAACTGGTATTAAAACCTGTCCAGTTTTCTGGTTCGACTCGCCCGTTTCAAAGTATTATAAAAGTATAACATGGTAATATTTAATTCCCACTCTGTTATTTTTCTTTTCTTTGACTAATCTAGCTGAAGACAGATGTGTTATATCCTATGAGTAAATGCTGTTAATACTGGCAATATATAGTGCATGGTGATTATTTACAACGAAACGTTATGTAATGAACTTGTAATTGCCTATGAAAAGGAATTACGAAGTAAAGGGTAAAGATAATATAACAACAAGGGAAACTGAAGTGAAGGCACGATCCGGTTACGATTGTGAACGAGGCCGTTATCAGTTATTATTGGTTGCCTTATACAATTACACATACAATTACACACAATTATTTTAAACCGATGGAAGACTGTTATGAAATATAAGACATATCTCCTGATACAGTCCCCACTACCGAACTAGATGGTGCAATAGTGAAGGTATTAGACTCGCATTCGAGTGGAACAGGTTTCAGATCGACCATTGATTTAGGTTTTCCATAGTTTCAGTTAATAATTATAAGGAAATGCTATGGTTGTTGCTTTGAATGCTCATTATTTATGCTTCCTCTGGCATGGCCAAGAGGCGGGAATGCTCATGATTCTACTCGAAAGAGGTCACCCACATTCTGATACCGCGCGCTGCGGAATTTGAATCCCCGCCAGACATCATTGACGTGGAAGACCCGTAAGTTGTGGCAGCGGGCGCCTCCTGGCTCGCATTTAGTGTGAGGGCGCGACAGTGGAGCACGTGGTTGCAGCGGCCAATAGCGGCGTCCCCGATAGCGTACTTAAGCGCCTGCCCCTCTCTCTCTCTCTCTCTCTCTCGATTCGAGGGTTATATTCCCTCACTTCCTCATCGAGGACTCGCACTGCCTGGGCTACTCTCAGGGTGTATCTTCGACGTGGAAGAGCCCCAACCGTGCCTGTCGCGTTGCTGCGCGTCTGCACGCCGTCACTGCTGCCCGCCGCCTCCCGGTGCCTGCCGCCGCCGCCGTCGTCTGTTCGCCGCCGCCCGGTGCCTGCCGCCGCCGCCGTCGTCTGTTCGCCGCCGCCCGGTGCCTGCCGCCGCCGCCGTCGTCTGTTCGCCGCCGCCCGGTGCCTGCCGCCGCCGCCGCCGCCTGGTCGCCGTCTCTCGGTGCTCGCCGCTTCTTCTTCTGCCGCCGCCGCCTGGTCGCCGCTTCTACTTCTGCCGCCGTCGCCGCTGTCGCCGTCTCTTGGTGCTCGCCGCTTCTTCTGCCGCCGTCTCTCGGTGCTCGCCGCTTCTGCCGCCGCCGCCGCTGCCGCCGTCTCTCGGTGTTCGCTGCCGCCTGTAATCATGGACACCCCAACTACCACCATCATCTACACCTCTCCTTCACCTGCCCCCACTGTAACGTCATGGAGTGCTTCCTCTGGGATTCACCCGTCTCATGCACCTCCCTTACTCACAGTCTCCTCCTCATCTATCAGCTCTCCATCGCTGTATCCCCACCTGTACGTCACTCCTGCTCCTACCCCTGCTACTGACCCTGCTGCTGCTCCCGCTCCTGCCTCTGTCCCTCCTCCCAACCGCCCTCCCGCTCTTGTCGCCCACCGAGACGACTTTCCCCCTCTCCCCCCTGCGACTATCACTGCTTCCCCTGCCAGAGTCCCTGCCCGCCCTGCCACAGTCGCCGCCACAGAGCGCCCTACCCTCTCATCCAGTGCTACTGCCTCACAGGAGGGCCCTGCCTCCCACCACCTCCCCATCCATCCAGTCCCTCATCCCTCCTCCCAGGCAACACCCACCAAAAACTCTTCCAAACGGCCCAGTGGCGACCTCTCCTCTACTCCCTCATCCAAAAAGTCACTGCCCACCCCACCTCCCACCGACCCCGCTATGGATACCTCCCCACCTCCCTCCTCTCCAGCCCCCTCCCTGTATACCTTTGTCCTAGCCAACCCTGATCCGAAATTCCTGGATGCCTGCAGCCTCACCCTTGAAATCTGGAAGTACATCCCCAGTGCACCCATCACCCAACTTATCCCTCGCAGAGGCTCTGTTCTCATCAAGTCTCCCTCTCCATCCTTCCATACTGATCTCCTCTGGCGCCTTCCCCACATCACCTTTGGGCCCCACGCATCCCTCACCCCATTCCTCACATCCTCCTCTCCTCGTCAACCCCAACCGCCTCGTCGTCCGCCAACCCTCACTGCCTTCATCACAAAACTCAGCCCTGTGGTCACGGAGGCTGAGGTGTTGGCGGAACTGAATGCCCACCCCTCCCTGGAAGTCTGCTCTGCCCGCTGTATTTACAACTCCTCTGGCCCTACTTTCCTCATGCATATCTTTACAGAGTCCGCCTCCTCCATCGACCACCTCCTCACGCAGGGAGCCCTGATTTTCAACCGCCGCCACCCTGTTGAACCGTCCCGTTCCCCTCCTCAATCCTACCGCTGCAAGCGTTGTCTTCTGTACAATGACCACCTCACCCAAAACTGCAAGAACCCACCCACCTGCCCCCATTGTAAAGCCTCCCACTTCCTCAAACAGTGTCCTAACCTCACCTCCCTCCCATCCTGCAACACCTGCAATGAACCTCACCCCACCTATTCCTCCAAATGCAGAGCCAAGCCCCCTCCCACCAACCCTGAACTCACTGTCCCCATTCGCCCCATTGACCCACCCATCCACCCTAACAATGCCCTCCATCCTCCCCCTACAGCAGAAGACATCATCCGGTTCCTCACCGTCGTCCTGCAGAACATCCACCCCTTCCAGTGCCCCCACACACTCCAGCAGATTTCCCTTGCCACCCGCTCAGTTTTCCACTTAAACACCTACGCCACATACTCCCACAACCAGGCCCACTTTACCTTCACTTTACCTTGACCCCCTTCCCAAACCGTTTCCCACCCCCAACCTCATGGCGCGTCAACAGTATCGTCTCCTCTACCTCACCATTCGCTCCCTCCCTGCAAACAAATACCTCTTCATGCATACCTTCTCCCAGCACCAGGTTGACTCCTTCATCCTTAATGAAACCTTCCACCAACCCCACCATGTAGTCCGCATCTACCCTTATCTCCTTCACCGCACTGACAATCCCCTTCCCCTAGCTCGAGGCGGGGTCGCTATAGGCCACCTCAGGCATCTCCCTGTCCAGCCACAACCCCTCCTCAATGACCCGACAGAACACCTTCTCCTCAGCCTATTTTTTCCCTCCCTCACCGTCACCTGTGCCACTATCTATATCCGCCCCGCAGCTCCTCTCCCCTTTGACTTCATTTCCCATGTTGACCGTACCTTCTCCACCTATGTGATCGCCGCTGACCTCAACATCCACAGCCGTGACCCTGCCCCCCTTCGGCGGTGGCATCAGTTCCTTGCCACCCTCCATGGTGACCTTGTTCCTCTCCCACAGCACACCCGTCCTGAAAGTAACTCCACCCCCGATGTTATCCTCGCTTCTCCCAACCTCCTTGGTCGCATTGCCGTTGATGTCCTCGATCCTGTCGGTAGTGACCATCTCCCTGTCCTTCTCACCATCTCCTCTACCCGTCCCACCACTCCAGCCACCCGCCCAGCTGCCCCTCCAAAGTCTGTCCATGACTACCACCTTGCCAATTGGGATGCCTACCGGGAATCCATTGCCTTACAGGTCGACAGCCACCCCCTCACTTTCCACAACCCTGATGACACCACACTCTTCCTTCCTGCAGAAGACCATCACTGACGCTGTGGAGGCTCATGTCCCTACAAAACTCATCCACCCTCACTGCCCTACGCTTCCTCCACAGGCCGTCCTTCTTCTGCATGAATCCCGCAGGCTCTACCGCTCCTTCCTCCACACTCGTGACCGGGATACTCTCACCTGCCACCGGCAATTACAGTGACATATCCGGAACCTCCTTACAGCGAAGAAACGCCGGGACTGGCGTCAGACATGCACACGCCTCAACTCCACCCTCCCTGCCAACTCCTCCAAGTACTGGTCAGCCTTTTACCGCCTTACTGGTAGCCATTCCACCCCGCATTACCCCATCCTCCATGACGATCGACACTTTCCTGACAACCTCAGTAAGGCTAACCATTTTGATTCCCACCTATCCAAGGTCTTCTCCATTCCTGACGATCCCCATTTTGATTACTCGCTCTTCCCCACCATCCTTGACCACACTGACACCTCTGTCCCCCCGTTTGCCCCTAGCTTCGAGTACTTGGATCGGTTACCCCCCTCAGACATCAACACTCCCATCACCTCACAAGACATCACACTCGTCATCCGCTCCAAACGCAACACCGCCCCTGGTCATGATGGCGTCACCTACCATCACCTCGAGGAATCCCCTCCATCCTTCCAGTCTGTCCTTGCTACCCTGTACAATGTCCTCCTGTCCACTGGATTTTACCCTGACCTGTGGAAGACTTCCCATGTCCTGCTGTTCCCTAAACCTAACAAACCCCCCTCTGCAACCTCTTCCTATCGTCCCATCTGCCTCACCTCCGTGTTCAGTAAGGTCTTTGAGGCCATCCTCTCTCGCCGTATCCACCGCCACCTTAACCAGCACCGCCACCTTCCTCTTACCCAATGTGGCTTTTGGCCTTCCTTCTCTGCCGACGACCAGCTCCTTAACCTTACCAATCTTCTTTCCCTCCAACTTAACTCCCGTCACTCTGCTATCTTTGTTTCCCTTGATCTCCAGAACGCCTATGACCGTGTGTGGCATACCGGGCTCCTTTTCAAACTCCAGACCTATGCTCTCCCCATCAACTTCGTCCGTCTCGTTGCTTCCTTCCTCTACCATCGTCCCTCCTATGTGACTACCCACAATTCCAACTCCTGTACTTTCTACCCCTCTGCCGGCGTGCCCCAAGGTTCTGTCCTTTCCCCTCTCCTCTATCTCCTGTACACTGCTGATATGCCCAAACCTCCCCCTCCTATTAATCTTCTACAGTTCGCTGATGACACCGCCTTCCTAGCCCTTTATCCTACCCTTCAACGGTCCCAACATACCCTCCAAACCCACCTTGACCACTTCACTGCTTGGTGCAACCAGTGGTTCCTCCGTGTTAATCCCTCCAAGACCCAGACGATCATCATAGGCCGCACCACCCACTCCCTCCACCTCCATGATTTCTACCTCACCATTTACGGCCGTCATATCCACCTCACTCCTACCCTCAAATACCTTGGCCTCACACTCGACCGCCACCTCACCTGGACTCCCCATCTCCTTACCATCCAAAACAAAGCTCACAACCGCCTCCGCCTCCTGAAACTCCTTTCCGGCTGGACGTGGGGTCTGCATCCTTCCACCATCCTTCACACCTACAAATCCATGATCCGTCCCATCCTTTGTTTTGCCGGCATCGCTTGGATTTCCGCCCCTCCCCGGTTCTATAAAGCCCTCCAAATCCTCGAACGCCATGCCCACCGCCTCGCCTTTCGCATCCGCCTTCCGTCCACCACGCGCATCCTCTATGACCTCATCCACTTCCCCCACCTTCTCCTTTCCCTTGAACACATCCGCACACTCTATATTGTCCGCCGCCTTGATCCCTCTCACCCCCTGGTGTCTCCCTTCCTCTCCACTCCCAACCAGTTGCCGCGCCTTTACTGTTGTGTCCCTCCCTCTCTCCATCTCCACACCCTCCATCTCCTTTCCCAACACAACTTCCACCGTCTACCCCTCCCGGATGATGAGCTTCGCCCTGACATCTACCCTTCCTACCAACTCTAACCCCCACTTCCTGCCTCCTCCTCTGGGCTCCCTCTCCTCCCCCTCCCCCCTTCCGAGCGGATTTCCCCTCCTACTACCCCTCCATCTCTTGTGCCTTCCTTCAGTGTCTCTGCGCTCCCTCCTGCCCGGTCTTCCCTTTTCCTTTCCCACCCCATGTGTCTCCTGCCTCTTCGTGAACCGACGGTTGCCCCTCCTCTCTTCATCCCGCTGCTTCCCCAGCTGCCCCATGCTCTCCCCTCCTTTCCCATCCTCTCTGACCTTTCCCTCGACAGGTCCCACCTAGTAGTTTTATTCTTCGTCGTGTGTGCTCCAAGTGGGTTTTAAGTGTGTTGTTTCGGAGTGTTTTTAATACTGTGGCCAACTTTTCACCTGTGCATGAGCATCCAGTGTCTTCTCTGTGTTTTAAGAATCGCCAACTGTGTTTTTTCACTTTCTGGTGACTTTTTTAACTGTCCCCCATGAACGTCTACATGTCGATGTCTTTTTACCTCCATTTTCTCCCCTTACTCTGTTTTATGTTCCCCTTTTTTATCTCCTTATGTATGTATTATTTTATTCTTGTCTTAGTTGTCGTGTCACTCGGCTGAAGAGCGGCGGATTGTGCTGCTGACAGCCCTCCCCTGCCCATATGGGGCAGGGGAATGAAATCACAATAAAGAAAACAAAAAAAATCTCTCTCAGCCTGCAGTCTAACCTTGCGTGTGTCTTAGGACATAACGCCTCACCTTAAACAGCGTATTTACTTTCGTGTTTTGTTTACGTGTGGACGTGGTTATCTAGTTAGATTTTATTGACTCTGTTGTTTCGTTCTTGTTGTTGATCATTCTCTCCTTTATTGGTGGCATCCGTCCTCTCCTGTTGTCTTGTTGTTCGCAGGCCTCTCCGCGGGTTCCACAGCGCTTTCCTTTCCGTCAGCCCTGTGACAACATTTTGGCCATGAGGTAAAAGGTGGTTGTTGTTGGTATGGAGGCGAAGCTGGTCTGTCTGCTGGAGCAACAGCAGCAGCTCATGCAGCAACAGCAGCTCCAGTTAGACATTTTACTAAAATCGCTGCAGTTGGTAACAGACAAAGTCGATGTCTGGGACAGCTTCAGAGTCCTCGGGTGTCTGATGCTTTGCCACATAGAACCTCGTTTCCATCCTTTAATGACGCTAACGAGGACTGGGAAACCTACTTACATTGGCTGAAACAACATTTCACGGCTTTTCAAGTCACAGACAACTCCTTGCAGCCTTCGTTGTTTTTGTCTTGGGCCTCCCCGGACGCGTTCTTTCTTCTCCGCAAGTTGGCACTGTTGTCCGATCCTGTGACTCTCTCTTTCCAGGAGATCTGCCTTTTGCTGACAAACTATTATTCCCAACGCTACCATGTGGTCGCCTCTCGGCTGGAGTTCCACCAGTACCATAAACAGCCTGGTCAATCGTATCATGCCTAGGTCACCGACTTGCATCAATTCAGCTGTCGATGCGATTTTACGTGCACCAATCAGCAGTGTAAGGCTTCGTATGTGGACTCCCTGATCCGGGATGTGATTGTTCAGCTGGCTCCCCATCCTGAGGTCTGTACTGCGGCGTTGAAACTCGACAACCTCTCCTCGGAAGAGATTCTCCGCATTGCCCACTCCTTTGAAATTAATCAAGCAGTTAACGAGCGTCTTATGGCGCGACCGCAGGTGGCGGCTGTCGCGGCGTCACGGTGGGTTTCGCCCTCGCGACGTCGACGTGGGCTGGCCAACAGATGCCATAGCTGTTGAGACTCCTCATTGACCGACGTCTCTATAGCATCGGCTCCTTCTGTCGCCCCTCGTCGCTGGTCGCGCGGCCCATTTCCATCTTGCCCACAGTGCTTTACTGCACATTTGAGGGCTGATTGCCCCCACCGCTGGAAAATGTGCAGGCTGTGTATCAAGGAGCACCACATCCGATCGGTTTGTCGTAATCGATTGACTCGCTCCAGTCCTACCCCTCCTGGGCCTCAAGATACAGTCCATACTCTGCAATCGGTCGTCCCACAGCATGACCCGTCAGCACAGAAGCTTTTCCTCACGCTCCGCATTTTCACTGAGGATGTCAGTTTTCAGGTCGACACTGGGGCCACCGTCTCTCTGTTTAATATGGCGATATATACTCCGCTGGGTTCGCCTGCGTTGTCGCCTCCCTCTCGCTGTTTGGTCGCTTACTGAGACGGTTCCATTCTCCATTGTGGGCAGTTCGTCGTCCAGGCGACGTACAAGTGTGTTCCCCGCCTCCTTACCCTCTTTGTCGTCAGCCATCCGTCGGCTTCGAATATTTTTGGCCTGGATGCGTCTCAATTGATTGGCTTTCCAATTTCCGACGAAGTTAAGGTCGTTTCCATGGCTGTTCCCTTCCAGGGATTGGACGATCTGTGCTCCGCCTTGGTGTCGTTGTTTGCACCGGATCATGGATGTGCTTCCGGCCTTCAGACGCACATCAACATACAGCCGGATGCACAGCCTCGCTTTTTCCAGGCTCGGCCCCTGCCGGTGGTCTTACGGCCAGCGATGAAGCAGGAACTTGATCAACTCCATGCCGCTGGCGTGTTGGAGCCTCTAAACTTACAGTGCATGGGCGACACCACTGGTGGTCATATGGAAACCCAATGGGTCCCTTGGGCTGTGTGGGGACTTCGGCGCTACAGTCAATGCTCAGTCCCTCGTTGACACTTACCCCATTCCCCGACAGGAAGACCTTCTTGCCAAGCTTGCCGGGGAAGAGTATTTTTCCAAGATCGTCCTGGCTGAGGCATAACCAACAATTGCCCTTGGACGCCAAATCTCGTAACATCATGGTTATCAACACGCCTTTCGGATTGTATAAGTACAAGCGCCTTCCCTTTGGTGTCTCTTCGACGCCGGCCATTTTCCAGCGATTCCTGGAGCAGCTTACACAGACTATCCCTGCCTGTGTTAATTATCTGAATGACATCTTGGTCACCGGGTGTTCTCGCCAGAAACATTTGCAAAACCTCAGCGCCTTATTTCAAGCTCTGCAGTCTGCTGGTTAACGCTGTTAGCTGGACAAGTGTTGTTTTTTTTGTCAACCGGAAGTGGAATACTTGGCCACTGGCTCAGCAAAGATGGCATTCGCCCTTCGGGTCGTAATATCGTGGCCATTGAGGCCCTTCCTCGTCTCAAGGACTTATCTGAATTCCAGGTGTTTTTGATAAACTTGGGCCGCAAAGGGGTGCCTTTTGATTGGACTTCTGCCTGTGACCAGGCTTTTCTCCGTTTAAAGGCGATGCTGAAGTCCGCCCTTACCTTACTCCCTTTTCTCCAGTCCGGCCCTTGGTTGTGGTGGCTGATGCGTCGGCATACGGCATTGGGGCCGCCCTCGCGCACCGGTATGCCGATGGCGCCGAACAACCCATCGCTTATGCCTCTAAGACGTTGACCCCAGCACAACGGAACTACTTCCAGATTGAAAAGGAGGCTCTGGCGATCGTGTTCGCTGTCCAAAATTTTCACACCTATTGGGGTAAAGTTCAGCCTCCTGACGGACAATAAACAGTTTTTGGACCCCACTCTCACCTTCCAGAGCAGACAGCTCAACGTCTCCAGCGCTGGGCATTGTTTTTACACAATTACGCTAACACCGTCTGGTATAAATACACCGCCCACCATATTAATGTGGACGCTTTGTCACGTCTCGCAGCAGGCCCTGATCCTGCCTTTGACCAACAGGAGGTCCTATGCTTTCACATTGATTCTGCCCGCCGGGATGCGCTGGACGGTCTGCCTCTTATGGCTGCTCACATTGCTGTGGCTACGCACCGTGACCCTGTCTTGCGGTAGGATCTCAACTACATGCTCCACTGGTGGCCGTCCTACGTAACTCGTCGAATGCAGTCCAATTTCAGCCCCTGGCGCTGCCTGTCCCACAGGATCTCTGTGGTCAATGATGTCCTTCTGTTGGCCACGGAGCCGGATGCCCATTGGGTGGTCATCCCTCCGGAATTGCGGCTTTGAGTCCTCAGTTTGTTACACCGCGGGCACTGGGGTATGTCCCACATGAAAGTTTCAGCTCGCCAGCATATGTATTGGCCCAGCATCGATGACGATATTGAGCACCTGGTCTGTGGATGCACTGACTGTGCGCGTCACCAGGCGAGTCCCCCTCAGTCATTTGCACCCTGGCCTGTGCCGGCCCTGGGATCGCATCCATATCGATTTTGCAGGCCGGTTTTTGGGGTCCATGTGGTTACTCTTCGTTGATGCCAACTCCAAATACCCATTTGTTGTCCGAATGGCATCCACCACCACGGAGGCTGCACTCACGGCTTTCGCCCAGATTCTCGCCATCGAGGGTCTGCCACACACATTGGTCTCCGATAATGGTTCCCAATTCACGGCATCCTCCTTCCATGGCTTTTGTCAGGCCAACGGTATCAAACATATCTGTAGCCCCCCCCCCCCCCCCATTTCCACCCTTCGTCCAATGGCGTGGCGGAGAGGCTTGTCTGCACTTTTAAACAACAGTTGGCTAAGGCGGTCAACACATCTCCCACCACGTCGGCCCTCACCCTGTTTCTGAGCACCTATCACACTACACCAATTGACGGATGCAGTCCGGCTGAGCTCCTTCATGGGCGACGGCCGCGGACCCTGCTACGTTTTTGCTGATACCATTCTCCTCCCGCCCCCATTCCCGGCCCTCGCAGAGGTATGCCCCTGGCACGGCTGTGTGGGTCCGGGAATACGGGCGCAAGGCAGGTTGGATACCCGCCACGGTCGTTGCGGCCCATGGGAGCCGTGTGACGTCGGTGCAAACGTCGAAAGGGTTGGAGCGCCGCCATCATGATTAGCTCCGCCCGTGTGCCGCCATGGGACTCGCGCCGCCAGTTCTTTCCCTAACTCCTTCAGGTACGGACGTGGTCCTCGAGTCACCATCCCGGCCCCCAGTTGCCATCTCCCCGAGAGCCTGCCTCCGGGAGGATCGGC
Source organism: Schistocerca cancellata (assembly GCF_023864275.1). NCBI lineage: Eukaryota > Metazoa > Arthropoda > Insecta > Orthoptera > Acrididae > Schistocerca > Schistocerca cancellata. The sequence continues at coordinate 348,535,532 of NC_064632.1, read as the reverse complement.
GGCTCCCGCCCCCAACCTGGACTCTGGATCGGCTGTCATGAATACCTCGGGCGTCCCTTCCTCCCCGCCCATAGTGGCTGATGAGCCTGGCTCCTCTTCCCACTGCCACCCACCTCGGCACCATCCGCGGCGTTTCCGCCCCTACGTGCACGTTTCAGGTGGGAGGCATCTGGTATTGCGCGCCGCGGAATTTGAATCCCCGCCAGACATCATGGGTGTCGAAGACACCTAGAGGTCTCTTCACCACCGCGCCATAAGCTGTGGCGGCGCGCGCCTCCTGGCCTACATTTAGAGTGAGGGCGCCACAGTGGAACACGTGGTTGCAGCGGCCAATAGCGGCCTGCCTCTAGCTCAGCCTGCAGTCTAGCCTTGCGTACGTCTCAGGACATATCGCCTCGCCTTAGCGAATTTACTTCCGTGCTTTGTTTACGAGTGGACATGGTTGTCTAGTTAGGTTTTCTTGACTCTGTTGTTTCGTTCTTGTTGTTGTCGTAAGGTCCTTTGTTGGTTGTGTCCGTCCTCTCCCGTTGTGTTGTTGTTCGCGGGTCGCTCCGCAGGTCCCGCCGCGTTTTCCGTCACTTCAACCCCGCGACTGTTACTGTCGCCGTTACAACACATTTTTTTTTGGCAGCTGTGACCATATTATTTTTGGTGGAGACTTCAGCTGCCTGTAGTCTCATAAGCATCAACATCCAAATTTTACCACATGCCACAAACTCAAGATGGTAGTGCACGTCCTGAACGTTACTGATGCTTGGGACCACATGCACGGTGATCAACCTGACTATGCTTATGTCACCAGCCATCTAGCGAGTCGTTTCGACCGAATACTGTATATGGTTTCTAGGGACTTGCAGCTGCCTGAGTTATGGCCTACAGACTTCTCTGATGATATTGCCTAAATTTGCAGCTTCTCTTCAGCAGCAGAGAGTGTATTGTAGCGGCGGCACTTGGAAGCTTTATATCCCGGATCTGCAGTGTAAGAATAGCACAGAGACGACTTGGAACATCTGTGAGAGAAGACTTCCTTAGACTGTCTGGTGGTGGCTGGTCTGCGGCAAGCCTACTTTACGTCGATTGATGATAAATTACGGTCGCGAAGAAAAACAATGGCATCGACATACCAAGAAGTACTGTTTCAAAAGTTCTCAGACCGTTCCTCTTCTGTTCTACGACAGGTTCAAATTGAACGCACTAACACCAGAGATAATTTCGCTTACGTAATGATACGTGCAAGATCCTGCGAAACTCAGCTCGCTCTGTTTCTCCTTGAGATCCACAGGGCGGTGGACAGCGGCGCACAGGTTGATGCCGTGTGCCTTGATTTCAGGAAGGCATTTGACACCGTCCCGCATTGCTGTTCAATGAAAAAAAAAAAAAGAGCTTACTGAGTATCGGAACAGACTTGCCATTGGATTCAAGACTTTCTTGCAAATAGAATACAACATGTCGCTCTTAATGGAACTAAATCGACAGATGTAAAGGTAATACCCGGAGTACCACAGGTAAGTGTGATTGGACCGTTATTGTTTACAATATATACAAATGATCTAGTAGAAAGCTATTCGCAATAATGCATTTGTCTATACCAAAGTAGCGACGGCAGAAGGTAGTAAGAATTTGCAGGACGACCTGCAGAGAACTGATGAATCGTGCAGGCTCTGGCAATTGACCCTGAACGTTAATAAATGTAATATACCGCGTGTACATAGGAAAAGAAATTCAATACTGTACAGCTCCACTATTGATGACAAACAGCTGCAGACAGCGTCTGCCGTAAAATATGTAGACGTAAGTATCCAGAGCGACTTTAAGCGGAATGACCACATAAAACAGATATTGGGAAAAAGCACACACCAGACTGAGAGTCATCGGACGAATCTTAAGGAAATGTAACTTATCCACGAAAGAAGTAGCTTATAAGGCGCTTGTTCGTCCGATTCTTGAGTATTGTTTATCTATCTGCGATTGCTATCAGAGAACACAGATGGAGAAGAGCGGCGCGTTTCGTCACGGGATCGTTTAGCTGGCGAAAGAGCGTTACGGAGGTACTAAACAAGCTCCACAGTCAGACGTTAAAAGACAGGCGGTGTGCACCACGGAGAGATTTACTACTGAAATTGCGGGACAGCGCTTTTTAGGAGGAGTCGCACAACATATTACTTCCCCCCACATACATCTTGCGTATTGACCACGAGGAGAAACTTCAAGAAATTAGAGCCAATACAGAGGCTTACCAACAATCATCACTACGCGCGAGTGGAACAGGGTTGGAGAGATCAGATTGTGGTATAGAAAGTACCCTCCGCCACACATGGTGGATTGTTGAGTGTGGTGTAGATGTATATGAAAAGTTACACCCCTTGTGACTGATCAGACAAGTTGATATCAAAGGCAGAGCAAATCCCCATCTGTGTGTCAATATTTAGGTTCTTTGTGGTTATCGAAAATCGCTTAATGCAGGTGCTCGTGATATTCCTCGAAAATGGAATTGTTAAATTCACTTTTCCATTTCGAATCGTTGCTCTTTCTATGACGCCATGGTCGTAGATGGGATACTACCTTCCAATACAACTGAGGCTGAGGAGCATGACTTGAAGTTATCTGCTCCTCACTTCTAAAATTCAAATAATTTATTTTTTAGCTCTGTTATTTTTCACAAAATTGAAGTAATCATTGTAAATCTAGCTGTATCTAAATAGCAGATTATAAATCCAAAAGCACGAGGTTCGAATCTTGATCGAATCTAAATTTCCATATGTTATTTCACGTAACTTTGGTTCATGACATTACTTCGTTCATGTTCCTCCTTCGTTCTCCCGTAAATTTCTAGGTAATGCTATACTTTCTGTAGCAGTCCAAGTGTTATACATCGCGTCGCACGTCACAATGACTTTCCGGAATGGAATACAGGACAGCTAAACAGAGAACCAGCTCCTCAACCACCATGGAATCATAAAGGCAGTGAGAATAATAACATGTTTTTTTAAAAGAAGGTGTACAGTAGCCGAAAGCGTCGTCTCAATGGCGTGCGATGCCTTCAGACAGTCAAACACTTGTAAGCAAAAGACTGATGGCGTGCTGGTTGTGTACGGACGTCGACCGTCAGAGGCGCTTGTATCAGAGGCCTTGCGGCCGAATCAGCACCAACGCTTCGCCAACAGTAAAGATGCGCAAGCGCCTACCTCCAGCAGTCGGTGGCAGTTGGTCGGGAATGAAGGACCCTCAGGTAGTGTCTGCAAACTGAGGATCCGCAAGTGAAGTCAGGTATGTCAGCTAACAGTAGGTCCCCAGCTAGAAGACATAAGTTTAGCACCAGATATCATCAAGATTAGGCTAACCCATAGACTCGTGGCTAACAGAGGCAGCGTGTAGTAGTAGTGGAAGCTGGATAACTTACATGTTGTCGAAGAGTGACGTGAGGTACTTATCAGTGCAGGTTGTACTGTATGACCAGTACTGGAAGTAGACTAGCTCCTGTTGTGACCGGACGTCACTTTTGATTATGTGCACCACAGATGCGACACAGCGCCTGCCTCCAGGCATAGCGTAACCGAGACGACCACTGCGGCCTGGCCGTTATATCATGCTGCATCAAGAATGTTGCAGCAGCGGCACCAGTGGCACGCCTTGACGTGTGGTAGCCAATTCACTTAGTGCCTAAGTGCACTTCAGCTCAGCACCTTTCCAGCTTTTGGCATTGGAAGGCACTGAGAGCCTTCTGGCTCGCCTGACAGTTAGACACACTGGTATGGAAAGATAGTGGCGTAACGTTGCTCCCCTCTACATCTACATTGTTACTCTGCAATTCACACTTAGGCGCCTGGCAGAGGGTTCATCGAACAATTTTCATACTACTTCTCTACCATTCCACTCTCGAATAGCGCGTGGAAAAAGGAACATCTAAATCTTTCCGTTCGAGCTCTCTTATTTTATTATGATAATCATATCTCCCTACGTAGGGAGAGAAAGCTGGTGATTGAAATTTCGTAAATAGATCTCGCCGCAAAGAAAACCGCCTTTGTTTCAGTGACTGCCACTCCAACTCGTGTATCATATCAGTGACACTCTCACTCCTATTGCGCGATAACACGAAACGGGCTGTCCTTCTTTTCACTTTTTCGATGTCCTCCGTCAGTCCTACCTGGTGTGGATCCCACACCGCGCAGTAATATTCCAGCAGAGGACGGACAAGTGTAATATAGGCTGTCTCTTTAGTGAGTTTGTCGCATCTTCTGTTCTACCAACAAAGCGCAGTCTTTGTGTCGCCTTCCCCACAATATTATCTATGTGGTCTTTCCAATTTAAGTTGCTCGTAATTGTAATTCCTCGGTATTTGGTCGAATTGACAGCCCTTAGATTTGTGCGATTTATCGTATACCCAAAATTTGTCGGATATCCTTTAGTACCCATGTGGATGACCTCGTACTTTTCGTTATTTAGTGCCAATTGCCACTTTTCGCACCATGCATAAATTCTCTCTGTATCATTTTGTAACTGAAATTGATCGTTTGATGATTTTACTAGACGGTAAATCTCCAAACAATCTAAGGGGCTGCTCAGATTATTACCTAGATCATTTATGTAAATCAGGAACCGCAGAGGGCCTATGGCACTACCTTGCGGAACTTCTGTTCTTCTCGATGATTTACCATCTATCACTACGAGCTGTGACCTCTCTGAGAGGAAATCACGAATCCATTCACACAACTGAGACGATACTGCATATGCACGCGAATTTGATTAATATTCGCTTGTGAAGAACGGTATCAAAAGTCTTCTGGAAATCTAGGAATATGGAATAGTTCTGAGATCCCTTGTCGACAGCACTCATTACTCCATGGGAATAAAGAGCTAGCTGTGTTGCACAAGAACGATATTTTCTGAATCCGTGTTGGTTATGTATCAATAAGTCATTTTCTTCAAGGTGATTCATAATGTTCGAGTACAGTATATGCTCCAAAATCCTACTGCAAATTGAGATCAGTTATATGGGTCTGTAATTCAATGGGTTACTCCTATTTCCTTTCTCGAATATTCGTGTGACTTGTGCTACTTTCCAGTCTTTAGGAACAGACCTTTCGTCACGTGAGCGATTGTATACGATTGCTAAGAAAGGCGCTATTGTCTCTATACTCTGAAAGGAACCTGACTGGTATACCATCTGGACCGGAAGACTTGCCTTTCTTAAGTGATTTGTTTCGCAAGACCTAAGATATCTACTTTTATTTCACTCATGCTAACAGCTGTTCTCGTTTCTTCTTTCGTGAAGGAATTACGGAAAACTGTATTTAATAACTCCGCTTTAGTGGCACCATCATCGGTAACATTTCCATCGCTATCGCGCAGTGACGGTATTGACTGTTTTTTGCCACTGGTGCACTTTACATACGACAAGAATCTCTTTGGGTTTTCTGTCATATTTTGAGACAATGTTTCATTGTGGAAACTATTAAAACCGTCTCGCATAGACGTCCGCACTAAATTTCAAGCTTCCGTGAAACTTAGCCAGTCTTGGGGATATTGCGTTCTTCTGAATTTGGCATGCTTCTTTCGTTGCTTCTCAAACAGCGTTCTGACGTGTTTTGTGTACCATGGTGGATCAGTCCAGTCTGTTATTAACTTATGCGGTCTGAGTCTATCTATTGCTATCGTTACTTTATCTTTGAATTTGAGCCATATCTGGTTTACACTTACATAGTTAGCGTGGAAGGAATGGAGACTCTCTCTTAGGAAGGCATCAAGCAAATTTTTATCTCCTCTTTTAAACAGATATATTTCGCATTCTTTTAGTGGTTTTCGTTTATATGGTTTTGAGCCTCGCACCTACAATGACCTTGTGTTCAATAATCCCTGTATCCGTCATGACGCTATCTATTAGATCAGGATTATATGTGGTTATGAGGTCAAGTGTGTTTTCGCAACTATTTACAATTCGTGTGGGCTCATGAACTAACTGTTCAAAGTAATTGTCAGAGAAAGCATTTAGTACAATTTCGGAAGATGTTCTCTGTCTACCACCGACTTTGAATATGTATTTTCGCCGACAAATCGATGGTACGTGGAAGTCTCCACCAATTTATAACTGTATGAGTGGGGTACTTATTTGTAATGAGGTTCAAGTTTTCTTTGAAACGTTCAACTATTACATAATCTGTGTCGAGGGATCGGTAAAGGAGCCAATTATTATTTTGGTACGGCTGTTGTGTATAACCTCTACCCATACTAATTCGCAGGAACTATGTATTTCAACTTCACTACAAGATAAACTACTACCAACAGACCCAAACACACCAAACACCACCACCTACTTTATTTAGTCCATCCGTTCTGAAACCGGTTTGTGCCTCTGTAAAAATTTCGGCAGAATTTTTCTCCGGCTTTAGCTAGCTTTCTGTTTCTATAATGATTTCAGCCTCAGTGCTTTCCGTCAGCGCTTGAAACTTTGGTACTTTTCCAACACAACTAGGACGATTTACAACTACAATCACGACTGTTGCTTGGCCGATTCTTGTCGTTTCTTTGCTCTGTACCCACTGAAACTGGAGCCCTTTTTGATCTTTCCCGAGACTGTCTAACCGAAAAAGCAGCCCAGTATACGCCACACGGCCCCTGCTGCCCATGTAGCCGCCTCCTGTGTATAGTGGACACCTGACCTGTTTGGCGGAACCCGAAACCCAACCACCCTAAGGCGCAAGTCGAGGAATCGGCCCACCGAATGACAGACTAGTATTAATTCTGAAAAATCACTTAACAGAACGTCTTCAATTTTTTGAAATTTGTGCACACTTGTCGCTCTAGTTGCTTTTATGCTCACTCCAGTTTACAAAGTTCGGTGACTGATATACTCAAGGAATACTTATTTGCTGAGGATGGCCCATTTGGTTGGTTATAAGGTTTAGAGGAAGCTGAGGAGATTGAGTGGTTTCCTGCCATAATTACGAGTATATATAGATTGCACAGACAATGAACAAAATCATGATGATATGTAAGGTTAAAACTTCTATTGCCACGACATTGTGCAATATAGGTGGACATGCTGAAGCTTTTCCTCTACACTGATACTCCGTTGCTCTGCCCTAGTATCAATTTGTCCAGAGATTTAAAGAGGTGGTGTTGCAAAGTACTCTTCAGATAGATCAGCTTTTGGGCAGGTATTATCTCTAAAGGTTGGTCTGGACACTAAAAGGCTGACATGTTATGTTTAGAACCATAGCACCTGTAATGGTTGCTGGTGCGAGAAGTTGTCCCCAATATATAGCAACTAGTACGGTTTATCAGTTTGCCACTACCTTACAACTCCAACCATTCTGTAGACTTAGGTCGCCCCTGCTCATAACAACTCACCTTAACTACCACTGAATCATGTTCGGAATATACCCAGCGTGGACCTGTTTTATGGAGATAGGGTTTTGGTTCTAGGATATCCCACAGGAGTCCTGCTTCTCTTCATCCTAATAATAATTCTACTTCGCATTTTACTGCGGAAGTCTGGATCACTGGTATAGGCATACTGTGTCTTTCTCTCAGTGACAGCGACAAAGTTCTTCTGCTGATATTAGTGAGTGGTCTTTCCCTCCTGCAGCAAACAATTGTAATTCTTTTTCTCCGATCTGCACGAATTTTCCCAAAGATCCCATCTCTGAGGGTATGAGTGAATTGTGTGGTGTGTGTACTGGGTATTGATGCTTACTGTTAGGAGTTGGATTAGCACATGAAGGCGTGCGCAGTCGGTTCTGACGCACACTGTAACGAAGGCGCGAGAAAAAGCGTTTTCTCACCAGGAGAAGCAATAAAATTGAACACTACTCTTTTTGTGCCTTATGTAGACCGGCTAGAAACTCTCTGTGACAACACGATCGGGGTTAATTTTTCATTTACCGTCTGGAGTACTGCTTCCTGCGACTCTGCTATCTCAACTCGGGTATCTCATACACTGTCAGCAAGTGTGACCGACCGATGTGGAGCAGTATTTAGCATACTGGACTCGCATGTGGGAGGACGACGGTTGAAATCCCCGTCTGGCTATCCAGATTTAGGTGTTCCCTTCATTTCCTGAATCGCTTAAGGCAAATGCCGGGATGATTCCTTTGAAAGGATTAGGCTGATTTCCTTGTGTACCATTTCTTAATCCGGGCTTGTGATCCGTCTCTAATTACCGCACTGTTGACGAGACGTTTCGCAGTAATTTTCCTTTTTCTGGTACCTTTTGGCCAGATTCAGAGATGGCTGGAACATAGAATGAGTTCGTGTAGAAATCAGAATGGAGATATGAAAGAATGTTGGAAAACTTAGTTCAAGACCTCAGTTCACTTTGTAAGTGACGTGCACTTAAGTGGTGTTTATGAAATGAGTGGAGCCCTGAGCTATATACAGATGATAAAAGAGCCACACGCAAATGGACATGCTATTTGATATTAAAATCAAAGTAAAAAATTGGGTCGCCAGCAACTCTAGCCACACGAAAAACGCAAGGTTCGACTGAGGTGAAAAATTAATTAATTTAGTAATAAGAAAAAACTCATAAAAGACCATTCATTGTAATTCACCCATAAAAATGGAATGTAATTATTAATATGATACAGGGATTGTTCACAAGAACCAGATATTAAAATAAAGTAAAATGTATGTGAACACTGCCTATAAGAGCAGTTTGCTGCAACATTCCTGAAAACAAGATCTATCGTAAAGAATTTGTTTTAAATAGAAAGGGAACACTTATTATTGGACCTGTGCACATGGAAATGCTATGGACAGGGCTAAGAAGGAAAGTACAAGGTATATGGCATAATTTTGGTAAACATTTTTGGAATGCAGTGATCAATAGATTATTATATTTTGACTAAAGTTCAGTCTTGATCACGCCATTTATGTTTCAATGACATAGGTAACCGGTTTCGGTTATTTTTACATGACCATCATCAGACCTGTGGATTAATTTTAGGAAATACTAGAAACCAATCTTTGAATACAATGAAAGTGTCTAATTATGTCAAAATTTAACAAGATAAAAGAAAATTAATTATACCCATGGCTCCCTTGGGATGGTAGGCGGAGCTCTCCTCAGCTGCTACGAAGTCAACTGATGGTTATGAGTTCTGAGCACGAGCTTAAATATACAGAGGCTCCGTCTAATTCCTGTCACACTACTTCACAACTGCCAATCAGCGTTCGTAATATGACGCCATCGTCAAAGTATAAAAGTAGGAAATACACTAATAGAATAAAATTGATTCATTTAAAATGTCTAACAGATAGTTAGTATGTGTACAGCTTATTTAGATTTTAGATAAAAGCAGTAAACTACGATGTGTAATAGTTGTGGTCTCTATGGGCAACCATAATACTATTACAGTGTCAGTTACATCAAAGATGTGAAAGTCCTTGGAGTTGTGGTATATATCGATTATACCGAGTCGCCTACATAGCAATTGCATCTTTGTTGGATGTTACAGAATCGTCTTACTTTATCTGTGGTTTTCATAGCAATATTCTTTATAGCAGTAGGGTAGCAGCCAAGAGTACGTTCCACATTATGTATGTCTTAATAACTGATGAGACCGCTGATTAAATTTTTAGAACTCATCGATCTAATAGTTTTTATAATAATCAATGTCAATTTAACAAAATTTTTATATGTTGTACAGCATATTTTACATACATAGCTTTTGCCATGGGTATAACTAGTCTTATATTTTAAAACAAAAGAGTAAGTGCTTTTATTATAAAATTTCGTCGAAAAGGTCGTAAAAATATTTTTCGCGAAAATCTAATTGTTCATTGAGCAGCATTGATGATTTGGTTCTCAAATGAGCATATATCTCGATTTCTTCTAAGATATTCATAAGTAAGCCTTTATTTGCATAATGAAGAACTTGTAAATTCTGCTCTACTGTCCCCTCAGCATGATTATTGAATGCTATATGACGGCCGAATTCAGACTTTGTTCATGAGGTACTTGACGTATGTTCTTTGTACCTTACTGCAAAATTTCGACCTCTTTGGCCAGATGTATATTTTCTCACAGTCTCTACATTCGATCTTGTACACTCTAGATCTGGTAAATTTGCCATTATCTTTACTTACGGTATGTCTTAATTTTTGTTGTAAAATATTGTCAGTTGTAAATGCTATTGTTATTCCAGAATTTTTGAATAAATTAGTAATTCTATCTGATATGTTTCCCATATATGTCATCTTAATGTAGTTTGGATTACCTATTAGTGGAGTACTTTGTGATTGTTGCACTTTATTGAAAATGATATCTACCTGTCGTGTGTTGAAAGAGTTGGTTTTTGCAATTTGTTTTAAGATGGTCATTTCCTTTTTGATCTCATCAGCTTCTAGCGGTAATGTTAGTATTTGGTGTATCATAGACTTAAAAAATGCTTTTTTATACTTGTCAGGATGGCATGATGTGGCATTAATAATATTATCAGTGGTAGTAGGTTTCCTGTATATGGTGAAGAAATGTTTCCCATTGTTATTAGTTATAGTGAGATCTAGGTATTTAATAGATTTTCGATTTTCATGCTCAACTGTAAATTGTAATTTCGGATGCATAGAGTTTAATTTTATAGCAAGCTTCTCAATTTCATCTTTTGAACCATTATAAAGCAATAATGTATCATCTACATATCGCTTGTAATATATGATTTTATTTGCGATATCAGGGTTATTTTTCAGGAATTGCGTCTCAATGTGGTTCACGAAAATGTCTGCAATTGTCCCAGCCAAAGAATTGCCCATTGCTAAGCCACCTTTCTGACAATAGATTTTAGTATTAAAAGAGAAATAATTGTAATCTTAAGTGCATTCAAACAGTTCTATAAATTCGATTATTTCTTCTTTAGTCATATTTTTGTATTGTACTAAGTTATCCCTAATTATATTAATCGTCTCATTAATGGGTATATTTGTATACAAATTTTTAATATCTAATGAGACGAAACTTGCACTAGTTGGAATGTCTATATTGTGGATTTGTTGTTCAAGTTCATAACTGTTTTTGATACTGAAATTGCTGTCATATATATAGAATGCTTGCAAAATTTTATTAAGTTTCATATTTAGTTTATATGAAGGACTACTTTTGTACTCGACAATAAGTCGTATAGATTTCTCTTTTTTATGCAGTTTAATCTGTGATCTTAATTTAGGTATTTGGGGATTCATATTTTTCATCATATTCTTTTCTTCAGGGATCAAGAAGTGAATATTTTCATCGACTAATTTCTTGATCTTTATCTGGAACTTTGGAGTGGTGTCTTTAGTTACTTCGACGATCCCATTTTCATTAAAAATGAGGGTGTTTTAAATATATAATCGTCTTCTTTAATAATAACAAGGGTATTTCCTTTATCAGCCTTTACTACAATTGCTTTCTCTGCTAGTAGTTTATTATTGATATTTTTATGTGTGTTATCTTCAGTTTTTCTATGCAGTTTATTTTTCTATTTTAGAATTAAATCTTTCGTTTTTAGGGCTATCTTACATGCTTCGGGTTTATTTAGTTTCGATATTTTGCTTGTTGCAAAATGAAACATACCCACATTCATTCACTCATGCATACCAGAGAGTTTCGGAATAAGAGAACAAGGGATAAACATTTTATGGAATCATAGCCGTGAGTTGGGTTACACATAAAAACCTGGAAGACTTGCAAGTCTGAAAAGAACCAACATAACAGCCATATGATGCATGCCAACCGTAGAAAGAAACAGGCTACGTCTAGATTGAACCATAGCTCAATCTTCTCTGGTACGAAATTTAGCAACAAAAACTCCCGAATTGTTCTGTAGGATGCAAAGTGCACTGGAAAGCAAATAAAATGATAATGAAATGGGACTATAGGACTCTTTCAACTTGAATCAACCTCTTGATTAATTAACACAGATTAAAATGTAAAAAAGAAGGTTACGTGAAAGGATACTGTGGTATCAACGTTCGATACCACACTTGTTAGGGGTTGCAGATAGCGACCGCGGTCCGTAATACACTCCTGGAAATGGAAAAAAGAACACATTGACACCGGTGTGTCAGACCCACCATACTTGCTCCGGAAACTGCGAGAGGGCTGTACAAGCAATTATCACACGCACGGCACAGCGGACACACCAGGAACCGCGGTGTTGGCCGTCGAATGGCGCTAGCTGCGCAGCATTTGTGCACCGCCGCCGTCAGTGTCAGCCAGTTTGCCGTGGCATACGGAGCTCCACCGCAGTCTTTAACACTGGTAGCATGCCGCGACAGCGTGGACGTGAACCGTATGTGCAGTTGACGGACTTTGAGCGAGGGCGTATAGTGGGCATGCGGGAGGCCGGGTGGACGTACCGCCGAATTGCTCAACACGTGGGGCGTGAGGTCTCCACAGTACATCGATGTTGTCGCCAGTGGTCGGCGGAAGATGCACGTGCCCGTCGACCTGGGACCGGACCGCAGCGACGCACGGATGCACGCCAAGACCGTAGGATCCTATGCAGTGCCGTAGGGGACCGCACCGCCACTTCCCAGCAAATTAGGGACACTGTTGCTCCTGGGGTATCGGCGAGGACCATTCGCAACCGTCTCCATGAAGCTGGGCTACTGTCCCGCACACCGTTAGGCCGTCTTCCGCTCACGCCCCAACATCGTGCAGCCCGCCTCCAGTGGTGTCGCGACAGGCGTGAATGGAGGGACGAATGGAGACGTGTCGTCTTCAGCGATGAGAGTCGCTTCTGCCTTGGTGCCAATGATGGTCGTATGCGTGTTTGGCGCCGTGCAGGTGAGCGCCACAATCAGGACTGCATACGACTGAGGCACACAGGGCCAACACCCGGCATCATGGTGTGGGGAGCGATCTCCTACACTGGCCGTACACCACTGGTGATCGTTGAGGGGACACTGAATAGTGCACGGTACATCCAAACCGTCATCGAACCCATCGTTCTACCATTCCTATACCGGCAAGGGAACTTGCTGTTCCAACAGGACAATGCACGTCCGCATGTATCCCGTGCCACCCAACGTGCTCTAGAAGGTGTAAGTCAACTACCCTGGCCAGCAAGATCTCCGGATCTGTCCCCCATTGAGCATGTTTGGGACTGGATGAAGCGTCGTCTCACGCGGTCTGCACGTCCAGCACGAACGCTGGTCCAACTGAGGCGCCAGGTGGAAATGGCATGGCAAGCCGTTCCACAGGACTACATCCAGCATTTCTACGATCGTCTCCATGGGAGAATAGCAGCCTGCATTGCTGTGAAAGGTGGATATACACTGTACTAGTGCCGACATTGTGCATGCTCTGTTGCCTGTGTCTATGTGCCTGTGGTTCTGTCAGTGTGATCATGTGATGTATCTGACCCCAGGAATGTGTCAATAAAGTTTCCCCTTCCTGGGACAATGAATTCACGGTGTTCTTATTTCAATTTCCAGGAGTGTAGATATCGCTGGACCCGCGAGTAGCGACTAGCGCCGCTCCAAGGCTTCTGGCAAGTTTCTAGCGAGCTCTCATCCACTCTAGCTCGGGACGTCAACTAGGAATGTAGCATAGCCTTCAGCTGTTAGGAAGCTACCTCTAACAAGGTGCTTAGTCACGTATGGCATAAGTAAAGCCTCTCTAGATATGTTTGAAATTATGTGTATGCAGCCTATGAAGAAGGCTGCAACACAATTTAAGTACAATATATATTATTTTTTACCAATGACTACTAATTATTTCAGTCGTTGCAGATACAGACTATGCAGCCGGCTCCTTATCTACTTCACTGCCAAACCTGCAATATTTGTTTCTATTTACCATTGGCGACCTATCATCATAACAACTGACGAGGAGAATCATAACAGATACCTTGCAGGTTGGTTTATGGGCCAGATTACACAATGGAACAATTTGTTAACTATATGGACAATCTAGGGAAAGCAGACAACTTTGTTGAAGACAAAAGTGGCCGTGCGGTTCTGGACGCTACAGTCTGAAGCCGAGCGACCGCTACGGTCGCAGGTTCGAATCCTGCCTCGGGCATGGATGTGTGTGATGTCCTTAGGTTAGTTAGGTTTAAGTAGTTCTAAGTTCTAGGCGACTGATGACCTCAGAAGTGAAGTCGCATAGTGCTCAGAGCCATTTGAACCATTTTTTGAAGACAAAATTGGAGGAGTGGTAAATTTAACAGTAACAGTTGAGGGACAAGGGAAGGTTATAACTACGCTGATTATTATCAAAAAACTGGACCTAGCGAAGGAATGAGGATTTCAATAGAGACACAAATGACGAAAAAATGGTCAAAGCAGAAACATTGTCCAGAGCGCAGTCGACCCCAGCAGTTATACTTGCTATATTTAATAGAAGTTCGAAATATAACGAAATATTCAGTGGGAGATGCCGTTAATCGTTTTCGCGAGGCAATACTTAAATATGTCATAAAATCCAGAGAGATACTGGTAGTAAGTAAAATACACCAGTGGCAAGACAAATTCAGTAACTTCACCATGGCGATGTTACTGACGAAAGTGTCACTAAAACTGAGTTACTAACCACGATTTACGAAATCACATCCAAAGAAGATGAGATAAATATTCTAGAATTCGAATCAGGAACAGCTGCCAGCGTCAGTATTTTAGTACATGTCCTCGGTGTAGCGAAGCATCTTGAATCACTTACTACAGGCGAGTATTTAGGTCCAGATTTTATGCAAACCAGATTCCTTTCAGAGTATGTTAATGTACTGAACAAATATATAAAACCACTCGCTCGACGAAAGGTTCGTACCTCAAGACTGAAAACTTACACAGGTCCACCAATACTCCAGAAAGAAAACAGGAGCACTCCGCTTAATTACGGAGCCATATAACTGACTTCGATTTGCTGTAGGGATTTAGAATATGCAAGGTGATTATAATTAAAGTTAAACTTTCAAAACGTTGTAGAAATAACACTATAGGTCAGAATGACGTCAAATTGCAACGGAATACTATAGGAGAAGGGGGAAAACTTATGGCAGAAAAAAATAGATGGCGCTTTTTGTGTCAGAATACGTAAATGAAAACACCTGTCAATGGCACGACTCATTGCAATTGGTATAAACACGCCGGGTACACGGCTTTTCCTCCTTTCGCGTCTGCGACTTTCGCAATGACTGCGTCAGTGCAGGATCGCGCTCTGCTTTTAAGGCTGTATTACATGAATGATGAGTGTTGTAAAGTTGTATTACATGAATGATGACTGCACACACGTCGCTCTGCAGAAGTTCCGGACACTGAAGGGTTTGAATAGAAACATTGGTCCGATGACTGGGGTGGGTCTGGAGAAATTGATCCGGAAATTCGAAATGACGAGTTCTTTAGATGTGCAACCTGGTAGAGGGAGGAAACGAACTGATTCGACGTCAGTGGAAGCAGTGGCCACAGCAATGCAGGAGACGAGTGGTGGTAGGCGAACGTGTAGTGCACAGGGAACTACCCGAACATTGGATACACCCATGAGCACGGTGCGCAAAATCCTATGAAATATCCTTCTTTTTTATCCATTCAAAAATTACCCATGTGCACGAGTTGCTTCCTGTTGACCTGCCAGCAAGAGAGACCTTTGGTTTAGAATTTTTGGCACGGAAATGGACAATGATTGGCCGTGGAATATTCTGCGGGGAGATGAAGCCCACTTCCATCTGACAGGATATGTCAATATACCTAATTGTCGAATATGGGCAACGGAAAGTCCACAGGCAAATCAACCAGTACCACTTCACCCTTCAACAGGTCACTTATCATAGGGCCATATTTTTTCGAAGAGACAGGTGCTTCCGGTCCTGTTACCTGCACTGTCACTGGTAAGCGCTATGAGTGTATTTTGTGCAATGGCGTAATTCCAGCCCACCAACAGCGTGGATGTGTGGAAGGGATCATTTTTATGCAAGATGGCTCAGCTCCGCACATTGCAAATCCAGTGAAGCAGCTACTGAAGGGCCATTTCGGAAATGCTAGAATTATCAGCCGCCTTTTCCTCACAGCCTGGCCGTCCCCATCACCCGATCTTAATCCGTGTGACTTCCGGGTGTGGGGCTATCTGACAGACGTTGTGTTCAGTGTTCCGATCGCAAACTTAGCTGCACTGCAGGCACGAATTGTGCGACATATTCTGTACGTGACCCCGGAAACACCTTCATTTGGTTGTGGAACATACTGTCTTTCGATTTCAAATTGTTGAAAAAAACGATGGACAGCATGTTGAACATGTTTTGCGCCAGTCAAACGGAAATTAATAATCCGATTTCATTTTGATTGATGCTTTTCATGCGGTTTTTGGCCACAGAACAATTAAAAACCGATGTGAGTGAAGTTTCTTATGCCGTTTTTGCCTCAGGACAATTAGAAACCCATTTTTTCCCTTCCGATGTGATATGACCTTGCTATGGCGGGTGGGCTTACGAAACTAATTGTATCACACTTGTACACACTTGCACACTGAATAGTACAGTTAGTTTAGCGTCAAACGTACACCTTGGGCATTGTTGTATGATTGCCGGCCGCGGTGGTCTCGCGGTTCTAGGCGCACAGTTCGGAACCGCGCGGCTGCTACGGTCGCAGGTTCGAATCCTGCCTCGGTCATGGATGTGTGTGATGTCCTTAGGTTAGTTAGGTTTAAGTAGTTCTAAGTTCTAGGGGACATGACCACAGCTGTTAAGTCCCATAGTGCTCAGAGCCATTTGAACCATTTTTTTGTTGTAGGATTCATTTGTCGTTTTTAGTCAACCACTGTTAAATTATGAAGCTTACTGCGCCATCTATTGCTACGTTTTGTAACTATTTAGTTTTCTTCTGCCATACGTTTTCCCCCTTGTCCGATAATATTCCATTGCAATTTGACGTCATTCTGACCAGTGATGCTATTTCTACATCGGTTTGAAAGTTTAACTTTAATTATAATCCCCCTGGTATATTGTGTTCGAACATTACGAATTACTTCGAAGGAAATACGATTTATTGACACATAGCACAGATTCAGAACATATCATTCTTTTGAAATACAAGTAGTTATTTATTCACATGAAGTATTAAGTGTTATCGACAGAGGATCTCAGATTGATTTCATATCTGTAGATTTGCAGAAAGCTATTGATACGGTTCCTCACAAATGACTTCTAATCAAACTGTGTACCTATGAAGTGTCGTCTTAGTTCGGCAACTCGATTCGTGATTTCCATTCAGAAAGGATGCGTAATAACTGACCGGAACCCATCGAGAGAAACAAAAGTCGTATCTGACGTTCCCCAAGTAGTTGTCAAAGGCCCTGTGCTTTTTCTGATCTATAAAAACGATACGGGAGGTAATTTGTGCTACCCTCTAATACTGTTTGCAGTCGATGCTGTCGTTTACTATCAAGTACAGTCACCAGAAGATCAAAAAAATAGCAAAATGTTTTTTACAAGACATCTGTATGATGTGAAAAGTGTTCATTCACTCTAAATAATGAAAAGTGTGACGTCATCCACATGAGTGCTACAAGGAAATCATTAAATTACGGTTATACGACAAATAACACAAATCCAAATGCAGCCATTTCAAATAAATACCTTGGGAATATGGTTATAAACAATTTAAGTAGAATTATTATTGTTAGGATTATTTAGGAAATAATACGAGGAGCGTTTTTATTGGCAGATCACTTACAAGATGCAACAGTTCTACTAAAGATGCTCGTTTGACCTTCCTCTTCTGGAGTATTGCCCCACGGTATGGGATCCTTAACAGACAGCATTGATGAAGGACATCGAAAAACTTCAAAGAAGGGCAGCTTTTGTTGTACTGTCGCGGGAAAGGTGAGGGAGTGTTAGGGGTATGATACGCGATGTGGGGTGGCAGTCATTAAAAAAAGAATTTTTCGATATGGCTACATCTTTTCACCATATTTTGTTGACGCCCACATAGATAAGGACAAATGATAATCGCACTACCAAAAAATCAGAGACCGCAGAGAAGATCTAAGTGTTCCTTTTCCCCAAGTGCGGCTCGAGCGTAGAAAGGTTGACAAATAGTCTCAGGCTATTGAGTATGTATTGCAGAGTAGTCACGTGGATGTAGATCAGTGATGAAATATCTTATTCTACTAAGGATTGCTCTATTGATGCTCCGTAATGTGAGAGCATTTGCTCTACAACTACATAAACTTGCAATGAAATAATAAGCA
This sequence comes from Schistocerca cancellata, assembly GCF_023864275.1. NCBI lineage: Eukaryota > Metazoa > Arthropoda > Insecta > Orthoptera > Acrididae > Schistocerca > Schistocerca cancellata. The sequence goes on along the minus strand of NC_064632.1, from coordinate 348,517,372 downwards.
ACCATTTGCGTAAAATAAATAAAATTTCTTTTATGCATCGGGTTGCTCATTATTTCATTATACACGACTACAGTTGCTGAAGATTAATAAAATACTATACAGTCAACAAGATTACTCAACAATTCACACTCAAGTGCTTAGCAGACACAGCATTCAGACTATTTACCTACCAATCCACTCTAGAACACCACGCGTGAAAAACACTTAAGTCTTTGATGGGAATACTGATTTCTCTTATTTTATTACAATCATTGTTTCACCCCAGAGGCCACTTGTAGACATCAATTTATAAAACAAAATGGTGACTGTAATGATAACAGAGAAGTGAAAGTTTCAGAGAAACAAAACGGCCGTTAATCATGTATTTTGGAAAGGATTTCAGGAAGATTACTTAGAAAATAAAAAAGGTGAAGAAATATAAGTTAATGAGTCTTGTTTGGAGGAAAAGGATTTCCAAATACCTGTCGATCGGGAATTTCGGGGAGGGGGGCGTAGGCAGGGAAAAAGACTGAGGAGTTGGGGATTTAAAACATGAAATAGAAGTCCATGGTAGGGAATGGGGTGAATGATGTTCATTTGAGAGATAATGGTTTAAATGAATATTTGGAGTTGGTGAGAAATGAAGAAGATTATGAACATGTTAAGTTATTATTTTCGTTTCAATAAAGAATTTTTGTTTGAAAATGAGGTGAGGAGAGTGAAGCTTCAAACGCAGTCAAGTTCTCAGACAAAATAGGTGTTTATCGCAAAATTATAAGTTATGTATGGTCTGTTGTGTTGAAAGTGTCAAAGTCTGCTCGCAGATCGGATGGTAGTAGCTTTAAAGATGCTTTAGCTACTGAACAAAATGAGAAGAACAAGTGTAACAATGGGGACAGAGGAAAGGTTTCTCTATAAAATTAGGATGAGACTGGAGTCATGTGGTCATTCCTGTAATACTCTCTGGGTAATGTTGGCAGAGATAAGTAAACAACTATATGTAGAGTGGTGGAAAAGTTATGAGAGTAGATTCTATAAGTGGCCTGATAAAGAGTTAGTGAAAGTAATAAAATTCTCTTGGTTTCAGGCCACATCAGATCGGAGTTCAAACTTAAACTTAAGAAGATTAACAGCATCTTCTTGATCATAGATAACTTCCTTCATAGTGGCGTTCTGACTGATGATAAATTACTTGAAATTCTCCTACTGACGGATACGTCACCTGGAAGGTAACATTTGCGTGTGAAAATGCAGGAAATAGGTAATGCAGCGGTATGCCCCCAACCTGTCCTCCACCATATAATGGCTGAGGGGCAGCACCACTTATATCCTTAGGAGTATGATTTTGAATTATAAATTCTTTGAAGACAGCCAAGTTCTCCTCTCCAGGCTCCACTCAGATTGTAACCTCTGTCTATGTGCAAATTGTGACTGTAAAAGAGTTTCTACCGTTTTTTTTTTTTATTTCAGAATACCAGAGGCAGCTCGAGGACCTACATTTCGTCAAAACTGATGGTGTGTCTTTCTATAAGGTTGTGTTCTGCTACTATTAATTTCTCAAGTTTTCTATACTTCATGTGCTATCTACAAACAGTGCAGCCCTCAGCTATCATGCAGATTGTATGCTTGCGTAATTTTCGGCACATTGGTAGGTCACTCTATAGACACCAAGTACTCACAAGTCTTTCACTGGACACATTAGATCATTAATCTTGGGAACACAGCCTAAAGGAGGAGCGAAACATCAACTCTGACAAAAAGAGGGTCTTGTCTCATGCATCGACCTTCCTCGTTACACAATAAAAAGTAGATATTTTCAAGCAGCTACAAAAAAAGGTCAATGCGAAACTGGAAACTATGAAATTGTAGTAATGAAACAAAGAACTTCAGTTCAGAAATGAAGATGAAGTTGCTAGGAAAGATAACTTGAAGTAGACCTAATGATGATAGTAAAAATATAAAAGAATACTGAAGGTACACCACAAATATTAGTGTGAAGTCCTTTCGTTTATTTAAAAGTTGGAGCTGGGGAATGAATTTGTTTATGTAGATGTTAATTATATAGTTGGTGTTAAGGTCAGGGGAGCTACAGGAAATCATAGTAGACTAGACAGAGAACAACCCTTGATAAAACTTACATTTGATAGTTCCGTATTCAGAAATGGATTCCTGATGATGCCTGACCTGAGTGAACGTTTTGTTGTTGGTATCAACTAGTTACACAAACCAAAAACAGTTATTAACTGGAAAGAGAAATGCGTATTCTGAACTAGAATTTTGAAACTTATGGGCTTTCTTTCCCTTAACAGATATTACATTAAACTGAGAAGTACAAAAGTATTGATACGATACTCTATTGCAAAAATAAAAACTATAAAGTCAAGTTATCCAAGCCCGAACTTTGTTGTTATTACTAGCTTATATTTATGACCTTGACCTTAGATTTATTAGTACTGTGTTCTGTGGTATGAGACCCATCGGTAGGAGCAGCTGAATGTCTTTGTATATTTACGTATTCTCACTTCTAAAAGGTATGCTGCCTAGGAACTTTGACATCTGAGCTACCAAACTTACACATTTTGTACAAAGACATAATTGTTTCTCGCACTAAAATGTTCCCTCGACTGGTGCCATGAAGTTTGTGAAACCCCACAGCAGATGACAGAGCTAATATTCCATTTTCGGTAACACTCTGAATCTTATACCAAGAAATGTACTCTGCGTAAATGTGACCTTTGCATGAACTTGCCCCAGTGTCCCATTTTCAGAATTTCAATACTGGTGCTATCTGGAAAGAAGAAATACCTTTTCATGAAATAACCAATTCCCTGACATAACGATAGTTTTATTTCAATTTTACAACAGAAGCTGATTTTTAATTTTATGATTAACAACTTTTATATGTAAGAGTGTTTTCTTCATTGTTTTCTTAATTAATTCATTCGTTAATCATACAAATACTCGATGTCCTGCAGGAAAAATTAACAGGAACTTTTTGTAGTTAATTTAACACAGTTAAATTTGGCCTGAGATACGTGTTTCTAGAGTTCATAGTTTTTGAACATTTCCAAAAAGTGTACAAAAGTGACATTCAAACACGTTTTCTTGAGTAACTTGAAAACTGTGGCTTCCTTCGGAGACATTCTCAGAACAATAAATAATACTTCATTAAATTTTCTACAAAAATGTCCTGTTTATTTCGTCTGTAGAACTAATAGTTTGCACATTATGGGCAAGGGAATAAGAAAATCTCGCCCATAGTTTTGGAAGTAGTAGTCGGCCTTCTTCCTTTCTCTTATAACCCGAAGCAGAATAATGAAGAGGATGTAATTTTTCTTTATGTTTACTGCTTGAACCGATACAACCAATGAAAAACAAATCAAGAGAGTGGATCCACCGCCTTAAATGTAAAAGGTGGGCTCAAAGCCATTGCGCCACAGGAAACACGTTAATTATTGTATGCATAAATTGTAACTCGGAAAATGATGATGAATTAACGTTTAATTAACATTCAACTTTTGTACAGTCCAGTCACAGTAATGTGGTCAACGCCTGCGTTCGATGTGAACGTGTAATAAGAGCTCACAGATGGAAGTTGGCAGCACTGGCAGTGGAGGCTCTGTACATTGTCTAGGGATGACGCAGAAAATAATGCAGTTCTTACCGCAAAGCAGAAATGGTTGTCCAAAAGGGATTTTGAGTCAAAATTTAGAATACGACTAAATCTGTAAACTGTCTGCGTGCCGCCATGGTTAATGTATACCGTACATGGCAAAATAGTGCTATTCAAAACGGGTAGTGAGGCCACTGTGGAGTACCATGGGCCATAGATAACAGGTGTGGACGATGGCTGTGTAGATGTATACGGGCGAACAGACATGCTACTTTTCAGCAACTGACCGCCCAGAAGAACCAAGGGGCTACCAACAGAGTCTCATCAATATCGTAGAGGCCTGTGCCGCGAAAGGCGGATACTGGAGATTTGGATAGATGGTGGAGTATTACAGGAATTACCACGTGACTCCAGTCTCATCCTAATTTTAGGCCATGTCATTCCAAGAGGTGATAGTTCGCCAAAATGATTGTTTGCTGCCAGTTTTTTATTTTACTGTGTTAATTGGTGTAAGGAAGACTTTAATTTTGTTTATTCCCAATAAAATCTATTTTGGAAACCTCATTAGCGTTGTTTTGTTTACTCATTACTGAATCCTGTGAAATGCATAAACACATACCTGGGGCACGTTTAACCTTTCGAATTGAGCATGCGTAGATTTACTTTGTGCTCTTCTATGTAATGCTGAGTTCCCCGTATATAAGTCAAGTTATACTTTAATGAACATCGTATAAGACTAAACAATTTTAAGCACGATAAATCGAAAAATTTAAAAAAGATCCGAAAATAAATCTGCGTAATTCAGACCCTTTCTGAACTAACAGTCCGGCGAAAAATAAGCAAAGCTAAGAATGCACCTAAATTATCTTGTAAAGGAGTATCATACATGGGACATCTTAGAGACAAATTTCAAAATACTAACAATAAAGCAAGCCTGGAAATTCACTAACATGAAATCCCATGTACACCAACTCTTTTTATATCCTCCAACGGCTGAGTAATTAAACTGAGACACTTTTGAAAACTTACTTAAAAGGGGGATCTCAACTCTCTATGTTGCTAAGAAAGAGAACAAAATGGCGATATTTTACAAAGTTCCTTGTTGTGCATTCAAAAAAATCTACAATTTTACAGGCACATATATTTTTATAAATTGTATGAATTTGTGATAAGCTACTCAGCACTAGACCCATTTCAGAGCTTAAATGTCCTCAACATCCCAGTGTACATAAGTAACTATTCGGAAACTAATGGTTTCGATACTCGCCTAAATGTGGTACCTTCCAGTACGCGACTCGCCTTGTTGATTTTATAACACGAAAAGCAATGTGCGGATGGTATTAGACCGAAACGAAAGAGGCTTTTCGAATATTGCACTATTCGAGTTCCTAAGGTTTTTCAACGACAGTGAAAATGTCCGTACACAGCCATCCAAAGGCTCTCGTTCCAGTTGCGTGGTGTAATGACTGGCAGTTATCTCTCAGAATTAGTGTAACCTATTGCGTATAACAAAGCGAAAATGCCCTCTCATGTACGAATACAAAATAAGTGTCCAGTCTTTGGAAGCGGTAACATCCGTCAACTACCTGGGTGTAGCTTTAGGAAAAGATCTCAAATGGAACGATCAGATTACACAAGTAACGGCTAAGACGAACTCTAGATTGTGGTTTATCGGTAGAATCCTGAAGCGATGCAGTTCTTCAAGAAAGGAAATTGCTTACAATACTTTAGTTCGTCCAGTCTTATTGTTCGTCCATACGGGCCCCTTACCAGTTGGATCTAATTCAAGAGATTGAGAAGGTCCATAGAAGAGCGGCAAGGTTCGTGACTGGTACATTTAGCCATCGTGAGAGCGTTACAAATTTCGTAGAGAGTTTGAAGTGGGACACACTCGCAGATAGACGACGCGCTAAACGGAAGGGGCTGCTCACTAAATTCCAAAATCCGATCTTCACAGAGGATGTAGAGCATATATATTACCACCAACTTTCAAATCGCGCAATGATCACCATTCAAAATTCAAAGATCCGCGAGTGGAACAGAGGGGTGGAGGGAGGGGGGGGAATACGACTTTGGCGCGAATAGTGCCCTCCGCCACACACCGCTCTTATAAATTATGACTGTTATGATTGTTTCATGGAATCTTGAGTAGTATAGTATATGATTTCACTTACACTTTACAGACAGTGTTTTATATCAAATAAGAACGAGTCTCTTTGGAGGTGAGGAAGAATTACAGGATATGTTCAATAGTTTTAATCGTGTACTGAACACAGAAGAACGATTGACTGGGAAAGCAATGACATACGATAGTACTGAGAAATAGTATAAATGAGATTACCACAGACTTAAAAAGAAATTGGTAACTATTTGGCCTATATATATCTGCTACTTCCACATATACGTCTTACTGCAGAAAACAGTACCTCAGGATGTACTTCCAGAACGCAGAGTTGCATTGAACTGAATGAGAGACTGTAGGAAAAGGAGAAGAAAATGGAAATAGTACTACAATAGTACGGCGACAGTAAAATCTGCTGGTAAGAAGTGAGTAAATGAATCTGAGATGTAAACGCTAGCTAGACGGAAGGACAATATGAAGGGGCATGTGTTATGACATCGGGAAATTATTTCGATGGTAATACAGGAAACTGTAGAGGATAAAAACTATAAGTGTAGGCACAGACGGCGATACATATAAAACAATCCAGGAAGTTGTATGTAAGTGCTTCTCTAAGATGAAGAGATTGGTACAGCTTAGGGATTTTTGATGGACTCGACCAAACCACTCAGAAGACCAAAAAAGAAGAAAAACGATCATGAACTTTGAAGGCAATACAGGACAGCTTATTTGGAGTTTCTAATTCACGTGAGGGATGCTGCTGATTGAAGCTGTACCGAAGGGTCTTCAGTCAAGCCTGCAGAGATCATCTGCCCTCGAAAGTCTAAGAAATCAAACTGTGAAACCTGTTGCCCCATTGCTGTAGACGATTCGAATAATCTATCATAAAGCTATATTGTAGGGATACGTTTAGCCAATAGTTAGCGTTAGCTTCCTATGTTTCAAGTTCTCTATTTTGCAGTTGGCCTCTAAGATAGACAGATATTTCTCAAAAGTTGGAGTGGCAATGTGCTATCAGCAAACAACTCTTCCTTAGACAAAAAAATGTAGTTGAAAAATGTGTCTACTTACACTGAGTCGTGCGTACAAATGTCTCTCTCTCTCTCTCTCTCACACACACACACACTCTCTCTCTGTCTATCTCTCTCTCTCTCTCTACAAAAGCAGCGATTCAGTGACGTAAATACTATTGAGTACCTTATCTGCTGCTGCCAGAGAATTATAACGAAAGAAGAAGAGTACGAAGAAGAAGAGGAAAGAGAAGAAAAAGATAACAGCTATTCAACCAGTTACATCAAAAGTTTTCGATTCTCTGGCAGTGAAAAATACTAAGTGACACAGTCGTTATGACACTAATCCGATTCTCGGTAATTGGCCTCCATAAATAATAAGTAGTCCCTTCACTCATTAACTCCGAAATGAAGATGTTAAATTTTTCATATAAACGTTAACTGTGGCCCAGGAGTGGTGAAGCGCACCATTACTTATCTAGAGAATAGAGGCGTGGTAGCCGATGCTGGGAGATTGTCATACAAGTCTTCCCGTAATACGAAAATAATTGTCAGTGTGCATGTATGTGGCGAGTAATGCTGATTAAAGCATAAATAAATGACAAGGGGACCTTAAAATCGGCTAGCACAAGAGATTTCAAATAGTTTCTCCAAGCGAGGAGGTACGTCATAGAACATCTTCAGGACAAGCGAATTCCTCGAGATACTAAGTTTTCCTGCGAAACCGGACGGTAAGAGCTTTTTAGATTTTTTATTAAATATCAAACTTCATGGCAAGTACAGATGTCTTTTTAAAAATTTTATCGCTTAGTGATGCAAGGGAAAAGACAAAGATAACCGTGCTTTTCGGAATACTAGTGTGGTGTCAATATATCTATAATTAAGTTTCATAACAAAAACTTCCGGTATCAGGTACTTTTTATGTGTTCGAAAAATTGTCTCAGGAAGTAATACATGCAGACAGTTCGATTGTTGTTCAATACGTCTGGTACGGAGGCATCTATTGCTCTTGGGTGCTGTTTCAACATTAAGAGTTCGTACATTCACAAATGGCTTTAAGTTTGGTCAATAACATTTATGCAACAAATTCTCCATACAACCTTCGTAGGTTATCAAAACTTATATTTTGTTTCTCAATGTATTTTCTGTTTAAACAAAATCAAGCAAATCTTTTACGTGCTAAGTTGCTTAGGATTGACACACACACCCTGTGTTCCTTTGAGTCCCTTAATTTTACCTGTTGACTTATTAGCTATATTCAAATAGACTGCTAATTAAAAAGAAAAAAAAATTGTAGAAGGTTAGTAGCTATACAGATCTTCAGTTATCGCAGTATCTCATAAGATAGTTCTTCCATGAGAAGCGAGTTCTTTGCAAGCTGTCACCTCTTCGAGATACGCGAGGGCTATTCGGAAAGTGAGGAACGATCAGTAGCGAAATGGAAACCACTGTGATAATCCGACGAGGCTTTTCACAGACGTTTTGGGCAGTGTCTCTAGTAGGCCCGTCGATCGCATCAAGATGCTCTTTTCAGTTGTGAACGCACTATGAGCGAGTAAAAGTGCCTAGAACAACGATGTCACCCGCCAAGTAGAAGGGCTCGCTGAGAGGCTTCGCCTTAATGAATGCAACCCACCTTACACAACTGCCACGCAGTTCCTTCTTCATGGCAACTCTCAGCCGCACTCTGCAGAGGCAGTGAAGACGCTCCTGCAGGCTTTTCTATGAGAAGTGTTCAGTCACCCACAACACAGCGCTCGTTGGCTCGTCCTGAGTATCACTCTGTTCACATGAAACGCTGGATACGAAGACAACATTTGGGCGCAGGCTACAAGCTGTAGACCAGCGTATCGGAAAGCACAGGTGGCTGCCTTCTATGACGATGGTGTTGGAAATTTGGTGTAATGCTCCAACAAATGTCTAGGACGGAGCGGCGACTATGCAGAGAACTACCTGCAAGGTGTAGCTACACGTGCAAAGAAACAGTTTTGATTTTCACTGTGGTTTCCATTTCGCGACCGATAGTTCCTTACTTTCCGAACAATCCTCGTACATCGTACAGTTGTAAAAGAAGACACTGAAAGAAACTGCCAAATAAGAACTGTTATGTATCGTTAAGAGCAATTCACCAAAAATGCAACAAAAGCGGTCCCACTAAAATTTATGCCGCTTAACTAGTTTACAATGGTACGAAGGGCAGCAGCGTCGAGTTCACGAGCAGCTTCGCAATATTATCCCATTTAGGTAGTTTCGCCCGTGTTTGTCATGTCGAAAGTGTCCTTCAGTTTGTTACAACGCCCGTCGAAATGGCGACAAACGTAGAAAATACGTATGATTGATAACCTGGTACTGTTTGAAATGTGCAACAACCTTTAGTACACTAGATCGCTGCCTTAATACCTGCTTTAACATTTCTCTGTACAAGGTACACATTCCAACAGTGGTTTCTGCACAGATCTTAATTTGTTAACGTGTCATTAAACGTCTATGGATAACATGTTGAGGTGCGACAACCAATGCTAATGAGACTCTAGTAAAATACACAACTGCTGGTTTTCCTTTTCCAATCGCCGATTACTCAAATTGAAAACAAGAGTACCAAAATAAAATACACTTCTGGGACATAAAAACGGGCATTCGGAAACGTAGTACTGTTTCCATAAAGGAGGCTATATTGACAATAGCTGTAGTAATTAACATTTACTCATGTGAACAATCTGTAAACACGGGAAACCAATACAAAAATAACTTTCTATGCAAACTAATAAATTCAGATCCGTAAATAGCTGAAATTGTCTCTGGAGAAAATTGTGCTTACTTAAAATTTTCTAGCACATCAGAACTATGTGCCACGCCGGGACTCGTTGCCTCTCATGAAGTGCTTTACCGAGTTCACGGCGGCGCATTTTCAAAGATCTCAGCTGATATTGTTGTGCACTTCACGTAAGAACTGGAATGAAACTGGAACAATGGGTGGCACTGCACCAAAAAAATTAAATCGTTTGTACATGGGAAAAAATGGCCAGTTTTTCCAGAAACGATAAAGTGATTCTTTTCTTTTAATTTAAAGGGGTTAAACAACAATTACCAAGTGACATGAAACTATTTTCGACCTTTGGATGCCAATATGAGACAGCCCCTGGTTGAAAAAGCGAAACAGGTCCTCAGGAGAAACTAACTTTCTGCTTCGTCAACGACACAAGTGCTGGCTCTGAATTTGAAACATCAACGCTGTTTACTCGATTCTGTTTTGTAAGGGCTTTCGAGTCGCTCTTCAGGAACCGAATCTCCCCACTGGAAAAACGTCCGTCAAGTCTCGTTGCATCAAAAAGGAGACAACGTCGGAAAAAGCTGTTGTTACATAAATAACTCAGTTTTTTTCCTTTCAGGCTACAAAATTGTGCTGCGAAGTGAACGGTTCTGATAAACAGTACGTGCAGAAATGGCGACAACAATGTTTCGAGAGTGTCATGTAGAAAGGACAGTAATGACATTATAAAAGTTTCTCGAGTGTAAAATTTTCCTTTGACACCTCCAAGACCGGATGTGATTTTGATAAACAGATGGCGCCCTCGGCAGCAGTTGTAGCAATTACTCAGATAAAACTATTTTACACTTGTCGACGTTCAGCTCATTAGAAACAAGGCAGAAGCTAAGTCGAAGACCGATTGTGAAGCAATCGGCCTTTCCCCAGTTTTGAGAAACATTACGGCATTTAATTAAGAAGTTAAAGAAAATACAAAGTGCTTGAGATTTTGTTCCACAGTTAGTAAGAAAACAAAACGGCTAGCCTCTACTTGCAAAATTTTTGTTTGGCTTTCGTTCTGTGGACTGATAACGTAATGGGGGAATATAATGACTCTAAACTTCCTGCGAATCGTACGAACATTGATATCAACTAATGAATAGTGGCTAACAACATCGATATTTTAACTGTTCCTGTGTTTTGCTTCTTAGTTGTGGGTGTTAAAACAGCGTGTCATTTGCTTAGAAAAGCGTGGAGAACTGTGTAAAAATTGCACTCATGATGACTGAACAAACAAACTGAAATCAGATGGTTACACGTACCAGCCGGCCGCTGTGGTCGAGCCACTACTTGCAAATGCCCTGTTTCTCCCTCGTTTGGATTCCAGTTTAAACGTGAGTTCACCTCTAGCTGCCTCGGTAAGCCTCTGCTTAGCGTTGAGGCACGTGATCGCTCCACAAACGAGCAACGCTCTTTCAGTTACGATTAATAACACTTTCCCGATTGTTATGCCGCAGTCGATTGGATTTCAAGTTGAATCCCGCAATTTCGTCCGCATCTGCGGAAAACGTTTACAAGGGGATCGTAGCTTCATTGAGTGTCCGATTCACGCGCTAGATCGCTACTGACTGCAGCAAAATTTCGTTTACACATGCTCCCAGGTAGCGGCGTGTCGTCTCAAGTTTCGAGACCTGAGAGCAATTGATCGTTGTCGGTTGCCATCATCCATTGTTGCTATCACCCCATGGCGGAAGACTGGTACATATCTTCTTCTGCGTCCTTATTCAGATGTAATTCAATTTAACGTCCTCCTTCTTAGAAATTCCTGGGATATTTAACAATGTCTATGACCTCTCTGTGTAGTCTGTCATAGTATCTGCTTGTGGCTGCCAGTATTTCAGTCCTATCCAAATTAATGTGGTTGTCTCGCCTCTGCAGAGCATGTTCCACAATAGCTGATCTGTCAATCTCCTGCGCTACTAATGTTGCCCTTGTTCTCTTCTAATTGCTATTCATTGTTTTTTTAAGTGTGCACGTACACTTCCCCACAACTACACGCAACCCTACAAATTTCTGCTTTCTCCAGCGGTTTGCGAACATCCTTAGCCAAATTTAGGTTATCCTACATTTCCAGGGTGAGTTTGCAGGTTACCTCGATGGCCCGTTTCTTCTAGATTTTTTCTCTGCAGTAAGTAACATCCTTAACGAAAGGCAGGCAAACTTTGGCTTTACAGCCGGTTTGTGCATTCCTTTGATTTTTATGCTGGTGTGTCAACGCTTTTTTTTTTACCTCAGCGGATGAATAGCCACTCTTCAGCAATCAACTGGTCTGTTTCAATTCCACTTCAAGTAGCTCTGGTCCGTTGACGTTCCTTGCTCTATCCGCCAACATTTTTATAATGGCGCGCTTTAGTCGTGGATAGCGGTTCGGAACCAGCTGTGATAACGGTGTGGGTGGATGGGTTTTCGGTGAACTGTGTTGCCTAAGATACCTTCTTAATTCCTGAAAATTAGCACATTAAGAGAATTTAATCATCCGCCTGCCTCCTTCTCCATGATAAATTAAATCTTCGCTTAATCCAGTTGAGATGCTTGTAAAAACAACCTATTTCCTCTCCATCATGCCTCCACAAAACAAAGATATCATCCATGCAGCGAAACCATGTATACGGTTTATTGTTGGCAGTTTCCAACGCCTGTTTCTCGATTTTTTTCCATAAAAGAATTCGCTGTAACTCCTCAAAGCCGCGCTTCCCGTAATCGTTCCAACTGAAATACGGTCTCGTTTTTGTGTGGTATTGCTTTTTACTATGGTTCTTCTCAATGAGGTGTTGCAACAGCTGAATCGGATTTTTCCACCCCATATTGCAGAACTGTTTAAGTATTGCCCTACGACCACGTATTCCAAATGGAAACGTAGGTTCTGTGAACAAACAAACGGCGTGGCTATGGGGAGCCCCCGAAAGCCCAGTTACAGCGCATTAATCCAGTCATGAGATATACAGTTAGGAATTAAAACAGGATCTAGCATACCATTGAGTACTCTATTATATGCTGATGACCTGGTCAGTATTGGGAAATGGAAGATAATGTACACCCAGCTGAATATAGATTGAACTGAAATGCAATATATAACAATTTAATTGTATCTGCGAGTTAGGCAAAGACAATGGCTTCCCCTCAGATCGAAAATAATAAAAGAGAGAAATTTAGAACCACTTCAGTTGTCTAGTTTTAACTATGACAAAGACATTGTGAAGAAGATTAATGCACACATAAAAAAAGTTTTGTATCACCCCAGTTCCCAGAACTCCTGAAGATAGACGTTGGCAGTAGATCACAGGCACAGTCCCTTTGACTGTTCAGGGATGTCACTAAACCTGCCCAAAGATGTAAACAACCATACATGAGCAGCGCCTATTAGACGGAGGGGGTCAGACATCCGATTAGTACCAGTCATTCCACCAAGGAGGAGGTACACGACATGTGTTGTCTGTAGTTCAACCATGCCTAGACGGTCAATACCGCGGTTCGATCGCGTCCGCATTGTTACTTTGTGCGAGGAAGGGTTCTCAACAAGGGAAGTGTCCAGGCGCCTCGCAGTGAACCAAAGTGATGTTTTTCGGAAATGAAGGAGATATAGAGCGACAGGAACTGTCGATGACATGCCTCGCTAAGGACACCCAAGGGCTAATACTACACTGGATGACCGCTACCTACGGATTATGGTTCGAAGGAACCCTGACAGCAACGCCACCATGTTGAAGAAGGCTTTTCGTGCGGCCACAGGAGGTCGTGTTACGACTCAAACTGTGTGCTATAGGCTGCATTATGCGCAACTGCACTCCCGGCGTAGATGGCGAGGTCTCTCTTTGCAACCACGACACGATGTAGCGTGTTACAGATGGGCCCAACAACATGCCGAATGGACCGCTCAGGATTGACATCACGTTCTCTTCACCGATGACTGTCGCATATGGCTTCAACCAGACAATCGTCGGAGACGTGTTTGGAGGCAACCAGGTCAGGCTGAACGCCTTAGACACACTACCCAGCGAGTGCAGCAAGGTGGAGGATCCCTGCTGTTTTGGGGTGGCATCATGTGGGGCCGACATACGCCGCTGGTGGTCATTAAATGTGTCGTAACGGCTGTAGGAAAGATGAACGCCATCATCCGACCGATAGTGCTACCATATCAGCAGAATATTGGCGTGGTATTCGTCTTCATGGACGACCATTCGCGCTTCCATCGTGCACATCTTGTCAATGACTTCCTTCAGGATGACGACATCGCTCGACTAGGGCGGCCAGCATGTTCTCCAGACATGAACGCTACCGAATATGCCTGCGATAAATAGAAAAGGGCTGTTTATGCAAGACGTGACCCACCAACCACTCTGAGGGATCTACACCGAATCGCTACTGTGGAGTGGTACAATCTGGATCAACAGTGCCTTGATGAACTTGTCGATAGTACGCCACGACGAATACAGGCATTCATCAATGCAAGAGGATGTGCTACTGGGTATTAGAGGTACCGTTGTGTACAGCAGTCTGGACGACCACCTCTGAAGGTCTCACTGTAGATGGTACACCATGCAATGTGTGGTTTTCATGAGCAATAAAAAGGGAGGAAATGTTGGTCTCTATTCCAATTTTCTGTTCAGGTTCCGGAACTCTCGGAACCGAGATGATGCAAAACTTTTTTCGTGTGTGGAAGCTACAAGCTACCTGTATGAGAATAGGAAAAACTTAGGGAAGAACAAGGGAACACAAATGAAATTGTATCATGTTGTGGCTGAACCCATTATTGTATATGGTTCAGAATGATTGATAACAAAAAAGAAAACATGACATAGCAGGAGGCGGAGATGAAGTTCATGAAATTTGTAAGTGGCTGTAATAGAACTTATAAGTTACAGAGAGACCAAGTAGGGACACCACTGTGTGAAGTCAGGCTACCTGTTGAAAAAGTAGGAAGCTCCTTTGACAGTAGTAAAACAGTATTAGAGTGTAACTGCTTATTCACTTTATTTACAATTCGTTGCTCTTCTCACCAGCTTCTGCTGTTGCTTGATTCAGCTGCGTGTTGGATTGTAGCGAACTGTTGTCCAGTCAGGTCAGCATCTGCACGCCCAGGAGAATGTGTTAGCGGCCCTAACGACTGCCTGGGTTGCTGGCGAGCTGGGGCAGCCATTATCCAGCAAGAAGTGGTCTCTTGCTGGCTGCTGGAGCGTCCTCGGTCCCACTCTGAATTCTACGAGGATCTTTGATGACGCAATAGCGGTGTACCTGGAGCCGGTAGTCGTATGCTTGGACATCTCCATATTGGCCTGGTAGGTATCTGCACTCAGAGATGTCCGAGAGTTGAGTAGGAATGTGGACACCAGAGAGGTGCTACTGTTGGCTTCCACACTACAGTTCAAGCTGGCAGCATTCTACAATGTAGCGTTGTTGGGAGACAGTTTCTCAATCAAATTCAAATGGCTCTGAGCACTATGGGACTCAACTGCTGTGGTCATAAGTCCCCTAGAACTTAGAACTGTTTAAACCTAACTAACCTAAGGACAGCACACAACACCCAGCCATCACGAGGCAGAGAAAATCCCTGACCCCGCCGGGAATCGAACCCGGGAACTCGGGCGTGGGAAGCGAGAACGCTACCGCACGACCACGAGATGCGGGCGTTTCTCAATCATTAGATAACAGTTGTAAGCAGTGCGAAGTTCACTAAATAAAGACTAGCATCTCGAATATATCTGCAGCTACTTCACAGACATTGCTGCAGCTGTTAAGACATAGTTTCACTTCAGTACTGTGAACATGGAATCGAGCGCTGTTACTGTCATTGACATCAATCTCAATGATCAACCGGCAAGAGCTGGAAAATTGAAGTATTTAAGCGGAGCTTACATGAGGCATGATGTGAGGCTCAGGCATTAATGACTGCGTGTGTCATTATTCTGCCAAATTCATTTAAAAGGTTGTTAACTTCTGCATCAGGGCCGCACTACATGTTCTTGTGTAAAAGATAGACTTTCTCGCAACATGTCTTACTCTTGTCTCACTTCCCTTGGGTTTCTGTCACAGTTGTCTTTCTGCTAAATGTGTATTCTCACTCGGCGGATGGTGACGTAATGCGTCTACGGTTTGACCCACCTGCGACATACTGGCACACCTCTTACTTCAGCCTATAGTTCTGTCTTCACTGTGGCAATGCAAACGAGCTTTAATAAAAATTTCTACGTTCCTACAAGAAACTATTATGTGCTGTAACGAATCTAAGGAATGGAATAATAACATAAGATTTCAAAATCATTTCAGCTAAAGACAAGGAAATGGGTGTTAGGATAGTACACTACTGGCCATTAAAATTGCTACACCAAGGAGAAATGCAGATGATAAACGGGTATTCATTGGACAAATATATTATACTAGAACTGACATGTGATTACGTTTCCACTCAATTTGGGCGCATAGGTCCTGAGAAATCAGTACCCAGAACAACCACCTCCGGCCGTAATAACGACCTTGATACGCCTGGGCATTGAGTCAAACAGAGCTTGGATGGCGTGTACAGGTCCAGCTGCCCGTGCAGCTTCCACACGATACCACAGTTCATCAAGAGTAGTGACTGGCGTATTGTGACGAGCCAGTTGCTCGGCCAACATTGACCAGACGTTTTCAATTGGTGACAGATCTGGAGAATGTGCTGGCGAGGGCAGCAGTCGAACATTTTCTGTATCCAGAAAGGCCCATACAGAACATACAAATTGCGGTCGTGCATTATTCTGCTGAAATGTATGGTTTCGCAGAGATCGAATGAAGGGCAGAGCCACAGGTCGTAACACATCTGAAATGTAACGTCCACTGTTCAAAGTGCCGTCAATGCGACAAGAGGTGCCCGAGACGTGTAACCAATCGCACCTCATACCATCACGCCGGGTGATGCGCCAGTATAGCGATGACGAATACACGCTTCCAATGTGCGTTCACCACGATGTCGCCAAACACGGATGCGACCATCATGATGCTGTAAACAGAACCTGGATTCATCCGAAAAAATGACGTTTTGCCATTCGTGCACCTAGGTTCGTCGTTGAGTACACCATTGCAGGCGCTCCTATCTGTGATGCAGCGTCAAGGGTAGCCGCAGCCATGGTCTCCGAGCTGATAGTCGATGCTGCTGCAAACGTCGTCGAAGTGTTGGTGCAGATGGTTGTTGTCTTGCAAACGTCCCCATCTGTTGACTCAGGGATGTGGATAAGATGGCTGTCATCTCGACTGCTAGTGATACGAGGCCGTTGGGATCCCGCACGGCGTTCCGTATTATCCTCCTGAACCCACCGATTCCATATTCTGCTAACAGCCATTGGCTCTGAGCACTATGGGACTCAACTTCTGAGGCCATTAGTCCTCTAGAACTTCCTAAGGACATCACACACATCCATGCCTGAGGCAGGATTCAAACCTGCGACTGTAGCGGTCACGCGGTTCCAGACTACAACGCCTAGAACCGCACGGCCACTTCGGCCGGCGCTAACAGCCATTGGATCTCGACCAACGGGAGCAGCAATGTCGCGATAAGATAAACCGGAATCGCGATAGGCTACAATCCGACCTTTATCAAAGTCGGAAACGTGATGGTACGCATTTCTCCTCCTTACACGAGGCATCACAACAACGTTTCACCAGGCAACGCCGGTCAACTGCTGTTTGTGTATGAGAAATCGGTTGGAAACTTTGCTCATGTCAGCACGTTGTAGGTGTCGCCACCGGCGCCAACCTTGTGTGAATGCCCTGAAAATCTAATCATTTGCATATCACAGCATCTTCTTCCTGTCTGTTAAATTTCGCGTCTTTAGCACGTCATCTTCGTGTTGTAGCAATTTTAATGGCTAGTAGTTTAAAAAATATACTGCAAAGGTAGTGAATTAGTGGTCGGCTGGAAAGGGAGAACTAGGCTGACGTCGCAGGAAGTGGCTGGATGATTGGGACCAGAACAGGTGACAGTGTCACATAATGCTTGTAAGGAGATGATAATGATGATGATGGTTGTGACGTATACGTACTGTACTCACGTTACATGAGATGACACTCGGCACATGCAGGTAGTGCGGGTGGGATGGAGCTGCCGCCGTCGACGCCGCCGGCCGCCCGGCCGCCGCACGAGCTGGAGTACCTGCTGCGGCTGTTGCACTGGGCGGGTGTGATGCGGCACCCGCTAGCAGAGCCGTGGGCGGCGTGCGCCTACTACCTGCGGAGCGCGGCCGCGAACGCCGCAGTGGCGGCCTTCCTCTGCTCGCAGGCGCTGGCCCTGTGGAGGGGCGGCACCGCCGACATAGACCGCTTCACACTCCTGCTCTCCACCTTCAACACCGTTGCCGCCTGGCTCTTCCGCCTCGGACATATTGCCGTTCACGAGCGGCAATTTCACTACCTCGCCGCCCAGGTTTGTACTCTACAAAATGAAGTGTCTCCGAGAGGTAATGTGAATGTCGTGCTGAACAAAAATCAGTATATGTTACTACTGTTATGGTCTTCAGTTGATGGTCTCTCCGTTCTACGCTATACTGTGCAACCTTCAATATACTCGAAAAACTACTACAGCCTACATTCATTTGGACCTGCTGACTACGCTTGTCTCCAGGTCACCCACACTTCCCTGATGAGGCCTTCAGTCACAGAATGTGCCCTACAAACGATCCCTTCCTTTAGTCCAGTTGTACCACAAATTTCTTTTCTTCCCAAGTCTTTCAGTACCTCATCATTAATTACGTGATGTGCCCATCTACAGTATTTTTCTGTAAGACCATATTTCAAAAGCTTCTATTCTCTTCTTATCTCAACTGCTTATCGTGCTCGTTTCAGTTTAGAGCAAGTCTGATGAATAACAGCGAACTCTAACTGTAGAGAAATTTAAGTTAATGCAAGTGAGTAGGAAAAACAAATACATGATATTCGATGATGATGATGTTTGGTTTGTGGAACGCTCAACTGCGCGGTTATCAGCGCCCGTACAAATTCCCAACCTTTGCTCAGTCCAAACGCGCCACTTTCAGGAATGATAATGAAAGGATGAGGACAACGCAAACACCAAGTCATCTCGAGGAAGGTGAAAATCCCTGATCGCGCCGTGAATCGAACCCGGGACTCGGTACTCGGGAAGCGAGAACGCGACTGCGAGACCACGAGTTGCGGACATGATGTTCGAGTACAGCTGCTTGACATAGTCACACAGATAAACATCTGGGCATATCGTTGCAAAGCAGTATGAAATGGAAAGTGCATATGATGATTGTAGCAGGGAAGGCGAATGGTCAACACCGGTTGATTGGGGGAATTTCGGGAAAGTGCTCTTCATTTGTAAAGTAGACCGCATATGCGACCTAGTGCGACCCATCGTTGATTACTGATCGAGGGATCCACACCACGTCAGATTAAAGGCAGAGGTCGAACCTCTGCAGAGATCAGTGCTAGATTTGTTAGTGGTAGGTTGGAACAACACGAAAGTATAAGGGACATGCTTTGGTAACTCAAATGGGAATCCCTGGAGGGAAAGCTCCACTGAGAAAATTTACAGAACCAGCATTTGAGGCTGACTGCATGGCCATTCTACTTTAGCCAACACACGTTTCGCATAAGGACCAATAAGAGAAGATTATGCAGACTAGGCCTAGTACGGAGGCATACAGTCATTTTTCACTCACTCTGTTTGCGAGTGGAACAGGAAAGGAAATGACTAGTAGTGGCACACAGTAGTCTCCCTCACGCATCTTACCGTGGCTTGTGGAATATATACACTCCTGGAAATGGAAAAAAGAACACATTGACACCGGTGTGTCAGATCCACCATACTTGCTCCGGACACCGCGAGAGGGCTGTACAAGCAATGATCACACGCACGGCACAGCGGACACACCAGGAACCGCGGTGTTGGCCGTCGAATGGCGCTAGCTGCGCAGCATTTGTGCACCGCCGCCGTCAGTGTCAGCCAGTTTGCCGTGGCATACGGAGTTCCATCGCAGTCTTTAACACTGGTAGCATGCCGCGACAGCGTGGACGTGAACCGTATGTGCAGTTGACGGACTTTGAGCGAGGGCGTATAGTGGGCATGCGGGAGGCCGGGTGGACGTACCGCCGAATTGCTCAACACGTGGGGCGTGAGGTCTCCACAGTACATCGATGTTGTCGCCAGTGGTCGGCGGAAGGTGCACGTGCCCGTCGACCTGGGACCGGACCGCAGCGACGCACGGATACACGCCAAGACCGTTGGATCCTACGCAGTGCCGTAGGGGACCGCACCGCCACTTCCTAGCAAATTAGGGACACTGTTGCTCCTGGGGTATCGGCGAGGACCATTCGCAACCGTCTCCATGAAGCTGGGCTACGGTCCCGCACACCGTTAGGCCGTCTTCCGCTCACGCCCCAACATCGTGCAGCCCGCCTCCAGTGGTGTCGCGACAGGCGTGAATGGAGGGACGAATGGAGACGTGTCGTCTTCAGCGATGAGAGTCGCTTCTGCCTTGGTGCCAATGATGGTCGTATGCGTGTTTGGCGCCGTGCAGGTGAGCGCCACAATCAGGACTGCATACGACCGAGGCACACAGGGCCAACACCCGGCATCATGGTGTGGGGAGCGATCTCCTACACTGGCCGTACACCACTGGTGATCGTCGAGGGGACACTGAATAGTGCACGGTACATCCAAACCGTCATCGAACCCATCGTTCTACCATTCCTAGACCGGCAAGGGAACTTGCTGTTCCAACAGGACAATGCACGTCCGCATGTATCCCGTGCCACCCAACGTGCTCTAGAAGGTGTAAGTCAACTACCCTGGCCAGCAAGATCTCCGGATCTGTCCCCCATTGAGCATGTTTGGGACTGGATGAAGCGTCGTCTCACGCGGTCTGCACGTCCAGCACGAACGCTGGTCCAACTGAGGCGCCAGGTGGAAATGGCATGGCAAGCCGTTCCACAGGACTACATCCAGCATCTCTACGATCGTCTCCATGGGAGAATAGCAGCCTGCATTGCTGCGAAAGGTGGATATACACTGTATTAGTGCCGACATTGTGCATGCTCTGTTGCCTGTGTCTATGTGCCTGTGGTTCTGTCAGTGTGATCATGTGATGTATCTGACCCCAGGAATGTGTCAATAAAGTTTCCCCTTCCTGGGACAATGAATTCACGGTGTTCTTATTTCAATTTCCAGGATTGTATATGTAGTTGTAGATGTACATGCCGATGTACATGTACAATATTGCACCCCCCACCCCGACGAATACCTTCAGAAAATACTTCCCATTATTGTAATTTCATGTCTGATGTTAACAAATTTCTCTTCTTCACCAACGCGTTTCTTGCGATTGCCAATGTACTTCGGCTGTCACCCGTAATTTTATTGCAGAAATAGCAGAATAGGAATTAGATTAGTTAATAGATAGTAGATTAGTTAATAGTTAGTAGATATACTCCTTTTAGTGGATATATTTCTTTTAGTGTCCCATTAATAATGTAGCTCCCTCAGCATAGCCTGATTTAGTTCAGCTCCTCAGCATTACTGCTGTGTTTGTTTTGTTGGTGTTAACATTATATCCTACTTTCAACGCTGTCTTCATTCTGTTAATCTGCTCTTCCAAGTCCTATGCTGTACCTGACAGGATTACGGTGTCATTGAGAAAACCTCATATTTAATTTTTTCTCCATATTTTTCCTTGATTTCCCCCTCTTGCTCAGTGAACATATTGAATAACATTTGGGACGGGTTATAACCTGTATCCTTCCTTCGCAAACACTATTTCCTTTTCATGACCTTCAAATGGTTCAAATGGCTCTGAGTGCTGTGGCACTTAAAATCTGAGGTCATCAGTGCCCTAGAACTTAGAACTACTTAAACCTAACTAACCTAAGGACAACACACACATCAATGCCCGAGGCAGGATTCGAACTTGCGACCATAGCGGTCGCGCGTTTCCAGACTGATGCGCCTAGAACCACTCCGGCACAACGGACGGCTTTCGTGACCTTCGAGACATAATTGCAGTATGGTTTCTGTAAACTCTGTAAATAACCTTTTCTGCTCTGTATTTCACCCCTGCACCTTTCACAATTTGAAACAGTGTGTATTAGTCTACATCGTCGAAAGCTCTTGAAAAGTTCAGCTACAAGCATTTAGAAATATTTAGGCGAAAATTCTTGTGAAAAACGCACTTTGCAAATTCTTGTGAATCAAACACTATGATTCTTGTGAATCACACAGTCAACACTGATATCACTTCTAACTTGCTCATTTTTGCCATCTTTCACTGGGGGACTCTGGGTGCTGCATTAGGTACACTGGCGCTTTGTCTTCGTGTCCTACTCAAATAGTCACGCTCCTAGAATGTAACAAATACTAAAAAATCAGCTTCAGTTGGAACCAGTTCCGAAAATTCACTTACCATTGCCATTCTACTTGCGTTAAGCACGTCCGTCAATACTTTGGAGCATACTTTTTATATGTTGAGGTAATTTGTCCCGATGGTGTGCACAGCGGCTGTATGAAGGTTCAGTGCCTATGAAGTTGTTCCAAGGTTCTCTCGGAAGTCAGAGTACAACAAAACACGCTCGTGAGTCACATTGTCTTCGGTGTGGCTGACTGATGGCCGTTTAGAGCGGGACCGTCGGGCAGTTATTAGCGACCCTACTTCAGCATATTCAGTCAACTTGAAAATTTTGGATGCAGTAGAGAACAATTCTTGTATGCTTGCTCAAAAGTTAATAGGCATCAATATAACTTTTGGAACGGAAGACGATGACATACCATTGTTAGGCCGTTTGCTCCATTGCGCGTCATGACAAGATACTTGAGATGAGTTTCACGAAATGAGTGGTACTGACGCAACACTGCTTGCAGCAGATTGACCTTGGGCGCTTTGTGAAGCTAAGCGTTCCCCTTCTCCTACTGCATTTAGCGCAGTCAATCCAAATGTTCTGCGATGTGCAGCCTTATCACCATAAAATTACTTGTATCGCTTTGGGAACGCATTCTGTAGCAGAATGGCAGACGTAAGGCCCAATTTTTTTGGAATAAACTTTTCACTATTCTTCCATGAAATTTCGGGTTAACCGCTGGAAGTCGATAGCTCTTATCTTTGAGGCCGGCCGAAGTGGCCGAGCGGTTCTAGGCGCTTCAGTCTGGAACCGCGAGACCGCTACGGTCGCAGGTTCGAATCCTGCCTCGGGCATGGATGTGTGTGATGTTTTTAGGTTAGTTAGGTTTAACTAGTTCTAAGTTCTAGGGGACTGATGACCTCAGCAGTTGAGTCCCATAGTGCTCAGAGCCATTTGAACCATCTTATCTTTGATGTTTCTGGCCATCTTCAGTTGCGTACGGCTGAAAGTACATGAGTATGCCTTGAATATGGCTGTAAGACTCTGATAGAGGGAGTTGGCGTAGTGGTTAGCACAATGGACTCGCTTCCGTTAGGACGAGGGCTCAAACCCCGCGTCCGGCCAACCAGAATCAGGTTTTCTGCGATTTCCTTAAATCGCTCAAGGCAAATGCCGGAATGGTTCCTCACAAAATTTCACGGGCGATTTCCTTCTCCATCGTTGGCACCATCCGAGCTTATGCTCCTCTCTAATGACCTCGATATCAACTGGTCGTTAAACCTAGTCTTTCTTCTTTTGTTTTGGAGGCAGGAAGTTACCGACATACAGCACTTCGCTCGACATTCGCCAGAAAAGTTTTGAATCCCAAACGGTAGCCCCATTCAACTTGCAGTTCAGTTATTTCCTTCGTGAGACAGCGTAGTAATACGCTGATAAGCCAAAACATTGTCACCACTGTCCATCACGACGTTGGATGCTTCCCGGTGGCGTTGCAGACTCACGACTCTGTAACAAAAATATTTCAGCAGAGCAGACAAGGACGGGGGATCACCCCAGAGGAGGTATGGACTGCAAATGGGGAAATCCTTTGAGTTAAGCGACTTTGAAAAAGGGCAGTTTATCGTTATGCAGTGCCTGTCAACGAATGTCTCGAAAACGGAGAGGCTGATCGAATATTCACTTGCTAATGTCGAGAGCAACTATGGAAAAAGGTAGAAGGACAGTGAAACTACCGCTAGGCGCTAAATGGCTGGTTCCGTTGAGACGACTCTTCACAGAACGTGGGGTCCGGAGGCTCGTCTGCGCTGTAAAGCCTGGGCATCTCTGCGGAACGAGCATAATGCTGGTGCACGCACAAGTGTTTCAGAGCACACTGTTCATCCTACATACACTCCTGGAAATTGAAATAAGAACACCGTGAATTCACTGTCCCAGGAAGGGGAAACTTTATTGACACATTCCTGGGGTCAGATACATCACATGATCACACTGACAGAACCACAGGCACATAGACACAGGCAACAGAGCATGCACAATGTCGGCAATAGTACAGTGTATATCCACCTTTTGCAGCAATGCAGGCTGCTATTCTCCCATGGAGAAGATCGTAGAGATGCTGGATGTAGTCCTGTGGAACGGCTTGCCATGCCATTTCCACCTGGCGCCTCAGTTGGACCAGCGTTCGTGCTGGACGTGCAGACCGCGTGAGACGACGCTTCATCCAGTCCCAAACATGCTCAATGGGGGACAGATCCGGAGATCTTGCTGGCCAGGGTAGTTGACTTACACCTTCTAGAGCACGTTGGGTGGCACGGGATACATGCGGACGTGCATTGTCCTGTTGGAACAGCAAGTTCCCTTGCCGGTCTAGGAATGGTAGAACGTTGGGTTCGATGACGGTTTGGATGTACCGTGCACTATTCAGTGTCCCCTCGACGATCACCAGTGGTGTACGGCCAGTGTAGGAGATCGCTCCCCACACCATGATGCCGGGTGTTGGCCCTGTGTGCCTTGGTCGTATGCAGTCCTGATTGTGGCGCTCACCTGCACGGCGCCAAACACGCATACGACCATCATTGGCACCAAGGCAGAAGCGACTCTCATCGCTGAAGACGACACGTCTCCATTCGTCCCTCCATTCACGCCTGTCGCGACACCACTGGAGGCGGGCTGCACGATGTTGGGGCGTGAGCGGAAGACGGCCTAACGGTGTGCGGGACCGTAGCCCAGCTTCATGGAGACGGTTGCGAATGGTCCTCGCCGATACCCCAGGAGCAACAGTGTCCCTAATTTGCTGGGAAGTGGCGGTGCGGTCCCCTACGGCACTGCGTAGGATCCTACGGTCTTGGCGTGCATCCGTGCGTCGCTGCGGTCCGGTCCCAGGTCGACGGGCACGTGCACCTTCCGCCGACCACTGGCGACAACATCGATGTACTGTGGAGACCTCACGCCCCACGTGTTGAGCAATTCGGCGGTACGTCCACCCGGCCTCCCGCATGCCCACTATACGCCCTCGCTCAAAGTCCGTCAACTGCACATACGGTTCACGTCCACGCTGTCGCATGCTACCAGTGTTAAAGACTGCGATGGAGCTCCGTATGCCACGGCAAACTGGCTGACACTGACGGCGGCGGTGCACAAATGCTGCGCAGCTAGCGCCATTCGACGGCCAACACCGCGGTTCCTGGTGTGTCCGCTGTGCCGTGCGTGTGATCATAGCTTGTACAGCCCTCTCTCAGTGTCCGGAGCAAGTATGGTGGGTC
The DNA here is from genome assembly GCF_023864275.1 of Schistocerca cancellata. NCBI lineage: Eukaryota > Metazoa > Arthropoda > Insecta > Orthoptera > Acrididae > Schistocerca > Schistocerca cancellata. The sequence goes on along the minus strand of NC_064632.1, from coordinate 348,492,261 downwards.
TGACACACCGGTGTCAATGTGTTGTTTTTTCCATTTCCAGGAGTGTATTTGGACATGGAGTTCCGCCGCGGACCACCCTACATCTTTCCATGTTGACCCAACGTCATCGTCAGTTACAACTGCAGTGGGCAGGGGATTTGACTGTTGAGCAATGGAAACATGTTGGCTGTTTCCGTTGGATAACACTTTTGCTGCACTAGGTCAATGGTCGTCTCCATAAACAAAACACCGTAATCAACGTGAACGGCGGTTTGAGACGTGCAGCGCGCGGATGCAGGCTGGTGGGAGCAATAGTATGTAGTGGGAGAAATGCTTCTGCTCTTGCATAGGACCTGTGGTAGTAATCGAAGACAATCGAAGACACACTGACAACTTCGAACCAATCGCATCCATTCATTCTTGATGTCTTCCCCCACGGAAATGTCATCTTTCAGCAGTATAATGGCCCGTGTCTCAGAGCCAGAACTGTGCTGCAGTGGTATGCAGAGCGTTGTAGTGGACTCACGTTAATGTCTCGGCGACCAAATTCACCTGACGGAAATCCTATGGATCCCATCTGTCTAAAGCTCAGAATCAGTGATGTATTTCGTTCCTAAGACAGATAAGCTATATAGAAAAATGTTCAAATGTGTGTGAAATCATATGGGACTTAACTGCTAAGGTCATCAGTAGCTAAGCTTACACACTACTTAACCTAAATTATCCTAAGGACAAACACACACACCCATGCCCGAGGGAGGACTCGAACTTCCGCCGGGACCAGCTGCGAGCTATATAAAAACTAAACGGCAATCATAAGAATCGTCGGACATGAAAGGTAAACACTGGTTGAGTAAGGGGAGCGCAGAGGAAATTAGGAAAGAAAATTAAGTTGTGGGAGAATAAAGACATACTTCCCAGTTTGAGGAGGCTATGTAGTTCTATAAGAGGCAACAAATGACTTAAGATCATTGAACGGGATGCACAGCATTTTGAAAAGACATTGTATAAAAGTGAAATAAAGTAGTTGAATTAAATCAGGCAACACTAACGTAATTGGGTTAGGAAATAAATTGTAATAGAAGATTTTTGCTATTCGGTTAGCAAATTAACTGACGATTACCAAATGAGAGGGGAGATAAAAGACAGGCTGGCAGTAGCAAGGAAAGTATCTCTGGATTAAAAACAATATCTAATATAAATTGAAGTGATAGAGGAAACGATACTGACGCAGCAAGGAATCGTCATTTTGGTAGTGGAGAAAAGCATGTAGAACAAAAATTTAAAAGGAGGCCAAGCTTCGACCAATGTAAGCAGGTTGAAATGGATGTAGGATGCAGTAGCTGTGCGGAGATGAAGGGGTTTGCAGAGGATAGGCTGTTTTGGAGCGTTGCATCAACCAGTTACCATTCTGAAGACCACAACAACTACCTTTTTTTTATCAGCTTGGTATGAGTTTTGTAGTTTACTGCCAGTAAATGTATTCCATCGTAACTGTTGCAAGAACTATCTCTCTTCATCAAAAAATTATATTTGTTGCGCTGAGTAGAGCCGTTACTTTAAGTTGTGTTTAGCACACATTAACTGTCGTTCAAGAATCACGCTTCTCATTTCAAAATCTTTGGGTTAATTCTGTCGATACCGTCAGCTTTTGAAACAGATTTCAGCATAGTTAATTTGTTTTTACTAATCTCACAATTTTCTGGTCAAATTTTCTTTGTGTTCTGCCTTGTGAAACCATAGTTACTACAAATGTTTTATCATTTTATTTAGCAACTATTAGTTTCCATGTACATAATTTTTATCTTACTTATTAAGTAATCATTCTTATGATTTGCTACTTTTCTTCGATGTTTTCCTTTCATTTTTGTTTATTTTTGTGTTATTTCTATCATTTATTTTCCAATATTTCTTTCTTTGCAGTTTATGTAAGGTGCCTTCATGGTCTATTCTAATATATTCTTACAATATAATTTTCTGCGAATAAATATACTATATACGAAGTTTACGATTCTTTATTCTCGTTTTTTGTTTTTTCCAAAATATTGACTTTTGAAATTAAGATAAAACGGGCAGAGTAAATACCACATATATAGAAAACATTTATGTATATGGTCAATGGTTGCCAATAATATATTAGTCATGTGAAGCCAGCGATGTTCCCCATTTGTTAATGTCGTTCTGTATAAAACTTATTTATAATTTTTAATAGGTTGACAGTAACAAATGTCAAAATTTCTTTCGGTCATTTGTACTAGATTAGTGTACTTCACATAACAAACTGTCCTCATGGTATGTTAAGTTGGTCTTGAGTGACAGATACTGGACAGATATTTGTGAGAAGGGGGCTCAAATCTACATTTTGATGTCCTGGTTTGGGTTTCTGTAGTTCCAAAGATGTACTGTAAGTGGGCGACAATTTATTGAGCACGGCCATGGCATATTACTACTGTCGTTCAACTGCCCCAAGGCTGGATCTTGATTGAAGTTTATACAGCTTTCACTGGGGTTACCTACATTTTGTTATTGTTGCGTATCTTTATATTTCGTGTAAAAGTATAAGTCTACTTGAAATAAAGTAATTTCTTGGGGGTTTGGGACTGGTAATATCTGAGAAATACATTTTACCTGTTGTGAAGAGAAGAACTCTTGTAGTAGAGGCAGTTTGTGTGTAAATGCACTTGACAACTCTCTATCTATGTGCAGCTGGACCGTGACTTTGGAGACTTCCTGCGCCCACATGATGTTCACCTGATGGAGACACGTGCCCATGATCTGCGCAGATTCGTGCTGGCCTACATTTGGTTTGGCACCGCAGGCTGCGTGTGGTGGATCATATTTCCGCTGCTTCGTTTTGGTTTCTGTGCTGCAGGATTGCCGTTTATCTTGGAGCTCCCATACGATGTGACGAGTCCACTCACATTCATCCCCACTTGGGTCTTCTGCAGCTTCATCACTATACACGCGGCCGTGCTTACTATAGTTGTGGACTCCTTCAACGTGTCCCTCATAGCACAGCTGCGGGTGCAGCTCATCCTACTCTCCAGAAACATTGCCGACCTTGCTAATGAAGACCAAGAGCTTACGTCTTCAATCAAACATATGCCTTCTGAAACTTCACTCTCATCTGACGCCATGAGTGGTATTCATATCAGACATCAACTACGAAAAATGATTCTTCACCATCAAGCTATTATTAGGTAAGTGATGATATACTGGCTTATGATGTACATATTATTTCGGGCTCAAATGCACTACAGTAGCAAAATTTTTAAACATGAGGGTTCAAATGTTAAGCGGAAACCAGTTTTTGGGCTGGCAGGCAGCACTGCGACTTGTCTCATATGTAAAACAACAACGTAGAACACTAATTGCGAAACTAGACGGTAGAAATGGAATACCATGTTTTGACTAATTGTTTCGTATGTGGCATTGTGCTAAGAAAGACTAAATATTGAAAGATAAGGAAATAATTTTTCACCGGTGTATGACTGGTAAAAGTTAGTGCGTTGATGACTGTGTGATAACATGATAACTCAGTTTCGTGATGTCAGTCTTAATCTCAAGGTTGAGTTTTTTGTCTCACAAGCAGACCGCGCCTACTACTCAAAACCGATTTAGTCCAAATTGAAAGGAATTGGCAGAAACTGACGGAAGTGGAGGCTCCAGAAAAAAACAACGTTTTTACCACGGATTTGGCGAAGCATTGGCTATTTGAGCTACTGTTATTTCCAGGACACTGTCGGTGCAGCGGAAAGAGCGCAGGATGTTAATCCGTGGATCGTGTCCTTGACACCCTATGTGGGAACTATTTTTTATTTTCAGTCTTTACGTCACTTCACTGCAGATAAACCGAAACAATAGTCAACGTATTGCATTTATTAATGTTTTCATCAAAGCCATTAAAAGAAATATTTTCACTGATGCAGTTAGGCCCTACGTGCAGGAGACCAAATTTTTTCTCCTAACTGACTCTTGGAGAGAACAGGCAAATCCTCAGTTATAAATACACAATTATAAATGCAAAATTGTACTAAGAGATTTTTGAATATGAAGAATGATTGCCATCGTGGAGTATTAACGTGAATCCCCCAAATGCACTCCCTAGTAAAAACCTGCAATGTTAGAACTTTATCAAAAAGCTTCAAAACTGTGGGATGAGTGAGAACATTTCATGAATGGAAACCAAGTTGGTATTTCTACAGAGACTTTAAAAGTATCACGTCATTGTAGAAATGCGTCTTTTATAAATTGTGCAAGATGCTGAGAAAATTACTGCTTTATCTGTTTTACCATGAATGTCACTCCAGCATATGTAAATCATCAATTCCATTCGTATGACTTTACAGTACAAGCTATTCACGTTTGATTAAGTTACAGTTTCTACCTCTTTCAAGAAAAAGAGCGGCCAAAAACTTTTTGGATAAGCTGTAAGACCTGTCGGTTACTAAAAGACATAATGCACACAATATCATGCCACTGGAATGACAAGCATAAAGAATGAGTTGGCGGTTAAACTGTTTACTACAGGCATGATGAACAATAAGTCTTGGAAAATAAAATTAGAGGTGAACAAAACAAGTTTTTGTTTAAGTTCATTACTGAGAAATTTGTGATATAGTTTACGTCATGGAGAGTTAAGTTGTGGGCATACAAATGCCGTTAGGCAAATTATCTAGCATGTAACAGGTAAATATTGCAAGTGTGAGTGTGATGTGACTAACGTTGCGTACATGATATGATTTAGGTAAATAAAACATTATCAAACTAATATTGTAAATATTCTGTCAGAGAAGAGCAGCTGAACGGAATGGACCGTGTCTTGAAAGGAAGATATAAGATGAACATCAAAAAAAGTAAAACGAGGATAATGGAATGTAGTCGAGTTAAATTAGGTAATGCTGAGGGAATTAGATTAAGAAATGAGAGAATTAAAGTAGTAAATGAGTTTTGCTATTTGGGGAACAAAATAACTGATTGTGGTCGAAGTAGAGAGGATATAAAATGTAGACTGGCAATAGAAAGAAAAGCGTTTCTGAAGAAGAGAAGTTTGTTAACATCTGGTATAGATTTTAGTGTCAGGAAGTCGTTTCTGAAAGTATTTGTATGGAGTGTAGCCATGTATGGAAGTGAAACATGGACGATAAATAGTTTAGACAAGAAGAGAACAGAATCTTTCGAAATGTGGTGCTACAGACGACTGCTGAATATTAGATGGGTAGATCAAGTAACTAATGAGGAGGTACTGAATAGAATTGGGGAGAAGAGGAATTTGTGGCACAACTTGACTAGAAGAAGTGATCGGTTGGTAGGACACGTTTTGAGGCATCAAGGGGTCACCAATTTAGTAATGGAGGGCAGAGTGGAGCGTAAAAATCGTAGAGGGAGTCCGAGAGATGAATACACGAAGCATATTCAGAAGGATGTAGGTTGCAGTACGTACTGGAAGATGAAGAAGCCTGGACAGGATAGAGTGGTATGGATTGCTGCATCAAACCAGTCTCCGGACTGAAGACCACAACAACAACAACATTGCAAAGACAGCTTAAAAAAAATTTTCAAATGTGTGTGAATTCCTATGGGACTTAACTGCCAAGGTCATCAGTCCCTAAGCTTACACACTACTTAACCTAAATTATCCTAAGGAAAAACACACACACGTATGCCCGAGGGAGGACTCGAACCTCCGCCGGGACCAGCCGCACAGTCTATGACTGCAGCGCCCTAGACCGCTCGGCTAATCCCGCGTTGCAAGACATCTTAGGTTACGTCAAAACATACAGATAACAGCCCCATACTAAAGCAAATATTTTGATTTATAACATGGGTATGAAATGGTCACATTGTATCGATCATGGCCGTTGGCTAGAGTTGATATTGGCAAGATTCTTGCTACGTACATGGGCATTTTCATATGCTAACGTGCTACATTTATGAACAATACACCGAAAACGATTTTAGTACTCTTGATGGAGGGGACATTGTACAGTTGTACAGAACCTGCTGTAAAGAAAACAGCGAAAGTACTAACGTACACTGAGACTTTTGTCGAGTACATGAAGGAGATTAGAGACGCGTGTCGCTGTCACACGATCACATGAAAGGTGTGGCCACTACACTTAGGTCGGTGCGTCTTTTCACAGAGTGTGGTGAGTCAGAAGGCTGTGAACTGCTGTATGTGGCGTATCTCCATTGCTATTGCATTAGGAGTAAAAAGGATTGGAGAGCCGTTGGCAAGTCCAAGGCCAGCGTTATCACGAGCAGCGGTATCAATTGCGAATCTGCGTCCATCAGTCGTGGCAGCTGGTCTGGACATCAGGATTATCCTCTGGTCGCTGTCTTCTCGGCGCGTCGAGTCTCGTCCCGGCCAGCAACACCTACGGGATTGTCTGTGATTAGACAGGGAACTGCTGAGAGTTCATGAGCAATAACATATGAAGCAGAGTAGGATACACATATTGTACCCTGTCTAAGGAACTGTCATTGGAAGTAAGCATTGCAGGGGAAATCTCTTACAGACATATATGTGCATTCCTCGGAAAGGTGCGACATGGCTATTATATTGTTCCCCAGCGGAAGAAACAAAACAGCGCAATCCCAGTGTCATACCTCAGCGCCTGGAACTGAGACGCGCGCAATGCGCTTTACAGCTGGCAGCATGTCGGATGGCCTCGATTAATCGGCTGCTGAAGGCGTTGTCCGATAAGCCACTTGCGTTTCCGCCGGCGTGGCGTCAGTGTGGATCCTGGCCGTTGTCGGGTCACACCTTTCAGACTGTTGTCCTTGACTTGGTGTTGTGTGGCCGAGCCTGCACCTGGCTGTGCGTTCAGATTCCGCACGGCTGGGCAAGAAAATGACGCAACAACTAACATAGATTAAATCACTATTATTAATTCAACAGGTAGGTCCGTAACCAAGCGATGGCTACCTAAGACCTCTAAATGCCCACACACTCAACACATTCAAATCATTAACATACTTAAGGAAACTATGCGACTACCTATGTACCAGTGAAATAAAAATTATGATTTGGCCATGAAAATGAACGTTACATGGTGCCTTGTCCTTGTTCAGACGTTATTGAGCAGAAAATGATTTGGAACATACTTTGGAAACAATATTAGAAAATTCTTAAGGTAATCTGTTGCGCCCGAGAGTTACCTATTACTGGAATGAGAGAAGACGAAAAAGCAAATGGTTTAAATGGCTCTGAGCACTATGGGACTTAACTTAAGTCATCAGTCCCCTAGAACTTAGAACTACTTAAACCTAACTAACCTAAGGCCATCACACACATCCATGCCCGAGGCAGGATTCGAACCTGCGACCGCTGCTGGCGCGCGGTTCCAGACTGTAGCGCCTAGAACCGCTCGGCCACTCCCGCCGGCCGAAAAAGTTAGTGTCTTGTTTCTTGTCGAAGGTCACATCTTCTTATCTACAATGCTGCAGAGTCTGTTCACCCACATGAGGGACAGACTTCATTAGTTATTCGTAACAAGTGAGGATGCTTCCTGGCGTCACACTACAGACAAAACCTAAATCCATACTCTCTAGAAATGTATCAATGCACCGGTGACATGGTTTCGTCCCTAATCAGAATTGAACGTCCAGAGACCGCGCTACAGGCGCTGATATCAACAACAAACGACAACAAAATAAAAACCTGCTGTTTAGGAAAGTTCCTATTCGCTGCACACACAGAAGCGTCATGACTGTTATCTAAAGAATCAGTTGGTTCTCCACTTCATCACAGCCATCTCAAATGTTTTACAATCGCTGTAATACTATGTAAAGATAACGAAGACGTCAGACAACATGTGTTCTCTCTTCCATCATTCTTTACAGCCAAAACTTGCGTTCGTTCCTGGCGCATGCTAACGGGCAGACATATTACTTGGGCCCCTCACATTTTATTAGTCATTACCAAGCAAGTTCTCTCTACACAGACTGAAAACGTATATCAATATTTTACTAACACAAGTTTTGTAGTAGAGGTTGGAACGAAAACATCACAAAATTATCCGCTTCACATAATTCTTCTCCATACAATAAATTCCTAATATGTAACCATATACCAAGCAATGAAGCGTTTCAGGTGGCTGATTTGGTGACATCCCACGGATTTCCCTGTTGATGACTGCTGTTAGGGTTAAGTGGGCGATGTTCAACGATCTTCCTTTGTACTCTTTCTTGTTCAGGAACAAACTCATTGTGCCTGAACTGTCTCCTATTATCATTTAGGCGGTAGTGCTGGTTGTCCCAGCCTTCTGTTTGGAGCGGGTGGTGGCTGGTGTGTCTGTTGACACTTGAGACCTATGTCTGCATGCCCCTCCTCGGAAGTATTTCTTTTCTGCCAGGTGTATCGGTGATCAGGGCCACATATTCTTTTAATCGTGCTCTGTTCATCCTGCATGTGTTCTAATTCTTACAGAGTATTTTAAAAGGATTCAATAAGCGTGGTGGGAGTTTCATGCGGCAGAAGCCGATTATTATGGCATCGCTGTATGGATCATCATGGAACTGGTTCGCTTTTACCGCAACCTCGATGAATTTGACAGGACTTTTGAATTCTGAGGTGACGAGATCCTTGCAAAACGTGATTTCATGTTTGATGAATTAATACATCTTGGTCGACCAATAGTCCACCATGAACGCATCCCTGAATTCTTTAAACAACGTGGATGTTGCAGCGATCGTACGCGTTCTTTCTGCCTCTCTGTCCTCGAGGTGGCCACAGACAAAAGGTACTTTCCATTTGAGTGGCCACTGTGGAAGTAGCGAGAGGTCAAACTGTGAGATGCCGCTCCTGGGGTGTGAGGTGTTCCTGTTATATACGTAATTCTGAAATTTTCTGATGGACACAAAATGTTTGAAGTCCAAAGTGTTGTTCATCTGTCCTCGTAACGTTTCCCCTTAAAGACTGTCCCGAGCTGATTCCGTTTTCAGAATACTATTATCGCTTACTACGGGAGTCACCACAGTGTTCATGTGCTTGTCGGTTCTGCGTAGTGGCATGCAGTTGTCTACACCACAAGTCGTTCGCGATATCTGTCTGGTGGTGAAAAGTTCCTGTGAGACCAAACTGCTGAGATCATCGGTCCCTAGGCTTACACATTACTTTATCCAACTTAAACTAACTTACGCTAAGGACAACACACATCCACGCCCGAAGGAGGACTCGAACCTCCGACGGAAGGAGCCGGGCGAACGTGGCCATGCGCCATAGACCGCGCAGCTACCCCGCGCGGCTCGATATCTATTCCAAGGGCTCTTTCAATGTTGTAATTTTGCAATTTCGCCACAATGGCCGATGGATTTCACGCTCGATTCGTCTAGTACTTGCATTAATACCTCGGGAGCCTGCTTTCTTGGCCCACTTGATCTCCGTGCGAGTCTTCTTTGCCTCTCTGTCCACTGTCGTTGCTAAGAGTTTAGCATCCGGTGCTTCCTTCAAGGCATGCACAGCTAATATTCTGGTGTATTTGTCTTCCTCTTTCACGTCTGCTCCAATTATTTTGATCATTGATTGTGCCTTATGTTTTGGTCTTGTTTCTGCTTCCTTTTCTCTCTGTGTTGCCCTTTCTTCCATTTTTATCAGGAGTAATAACCGATCGTCCCCTTTATGTTCAATTTCAATTCTATTGTTGCATAGAGATGTGTGTGAATTTGATCATGCGATTGATCGACTAGGCATGCCAGAACTTGCTTTTCTCTGGGCCTCGCCATCCAGCCTGTTATCTTGATCATTCTCACATCATGATGCAACCTCATCATTGTTCTTATCTACGATTTCAAAACTGTAGTGGGCATCAGCCTCACCTTGGAAATGATCAAACTCAACTGTGTGGTCGACCCCTCAAGTCACATTTATCGAGCATCTCTTACATCAGAACAGTAAGTTTAAAAATGGTTCAAATGGCTCTGAGCACTATGGGACATCCGAGGTCATCAGTCCCCTAGAACTTAGAACTAAACCGCGTGACCGCTACGGTCGCAGGTTCGAATCCTGCCTCGGGCATGGATGTGTGTGATGTCCTTAGGTTAGTTAAGTTTAATTAGTTCTAAGTTCTAGGCGACTGATGACCTCAGAAGTTAAGTCGCATAGTGCTCAGAGCCATTTGAACCATTTGAACTTAGAACTATTTAAACCTAACTAACCTAAGGACATCACACACATTCATGCCCGAGGCAGGATTCGAACCTGCGACGGTAGCAGTCACTCGGTTCCGGACAGAAGCGCCTAGAACCGCTCGGCCACCGCGGCCGGCAGTAAATTTCACGTGCAATGTCGTGGTTAACTTTCTTCAAGAGATGGCACCGAATTACGCATACGAAAATCTCGCAGATAAGGTATTAAAAAAAACTATAAATACATAGTCCTGCACATTGACGCTCACGGCACAGTTTAATAACAGAAAATATATCGTGTAGGAAAGAAGTGTCTCATTTCCTTTGGTTCGTTTTAAAATTACTGCAAACTTCACTATTTTGTTATTATTATTTTGTCACTGAGGTTCAAAAAATTAAAGGACCCCCAAACATTTAAGCAACCAAACTGAAACATGTACGCAAAAAGTTACATTTATCGTTCAAAACCATTCATAACTGTTCCTCTTCTTGCGACATCCCCCTGATCTTGCTCAATGCCTTCTGTGCTCACGTCTATCTGTTATGACTAAATCATCCATACTAACGTGTGCCTTTGCATGCACTAATGCTCATACACACTTTATGTCTGTCTTGTTGTGCTCTATATTCGCTATTGTAGCAACTTCCTTCTGTCCTCGAGCCTCACAGCACGTGATCATACTCACTGAACACTAATATACAAGATTGCAAAAATCGCTTCATGACACAACAGATTTGTCTAGCAACTGGTAACCTTACAGGTATCCTAGATACCACAAATGAATAAAGAACGATTACAATATCTTCTAAATCACAACGCCGGTAAAAACGTCGCCAAACGACACAGAGACGTTGTGCAGAACCCGCGGAACCAGAATCCGTTGCAAACAGAAGTAAATGAAAAACAGGCGCCAGCAATAAAGACTAATCGTATATGAGCGCAGATCTAAGTGTACCGCAGATGGTCGCTAAATGGAAATTACAAAATGAACTGTATATTTGATCTACTTACATACTACATGTTATAACAGAAGAAGTTAGTCTGCCCACAGAGTCTCCCATGGTACGAAGACTGAGCATGGTTAGCCTATTTATACAATATTCTGCGGTGTATGAGAAGGTGAAACCTATCTCAGTAATGGACCTACCCAGACTCCATCACACTACCCTTCAGGCTCCATGTTAACTATAAATTACGCAACGGAATCATTATCTTAAAATGCACTGATATAGAATCATATCGCAGTAACCCTAGTATCTAACTATCTGTTGAATCAATAGAATAATTCAATGAGTATATGCTACTTCAAATAGAAATGGAAATGAAGCATAAAAATCATGTTTATTAAACAATTGCGAAGTATTGGGATTAACATTTTACGAAAACCAAAGTTAATTGCTGACAGCAGCTAACAGGATAGGCAAGCAGTGGAACAGCTACCGCATCCTGGCTGCTCATTAAATCATTAATCCAATATAACCCAACGATTAATCTAGAAACTCCATTGGCCAGCTGGCCGGTGTGGCCGTGCGGTTCTAGGCGCCTCAGTCTGGAACCGCGTGACCGCTAAGGTCGCAGGTTCGAATCCTGCATCGGGCATGGATGTGTGTGATGTCTTTAGGTTAGTTAGGTTTAAGTAGTTCTAAGTTCTAGGGGACTGATGACCACAGATGTTGAGTCCCATAGTGCTCAGAGCCATTTAAACCATTTGAATCATTGGCCAATTGAATATCACATCATACGATTCTAATGCTTGAATCGGGTTTAGCGGAGCTGAGGGAATGATACACTTCCTATCTAAATATTAACCCCCATGTAGTGAGCCGAGCTGCTGTATATTCTCAACAGTCTGCTGTGGCGGTAGGTCGGAGGACCGTGGTCATAGTGGAGAATCAGAATCTCACTCGTCAGGACACCTAAAGGTGGCGTAACATCTCGAACCAGCGACCTGTCTCCATCGACAACCCAATAAAGAGACTCACTTTTTCTTCTACCAGTTACTGATTCGGCAGTCAATCAGGAAAAATGTTACTATTTTCCGCTAACAGTGTGTCAATGCCACGTTTAACAAATTCCCACCCTGGAATGTTACCAGTCACAGACCAATTAGACCAACTCTTCCTCTCTAGTTTCTCCTAGAAATTTGCGTCAGACGTCAGCTAGCTATTGCCGACTCAGAGCGTAGTTTGATACTTTTGAATTTCCCGAGGCCAAATCAACCTGACGTGACCTCTGCGAGATCCCTGTTCCCACCGTATTTTGCCCCAACATTCTAAGACTTGTACTTTTCCGTCATAAATTGTGGAGGTGTAGCGATCATATGAAACTGTAGCCCTTAGCCATCTCAAGAGAGGAGTCATGCTAAAGGCCGCTAACATCGACTTAGTGAAAAGGACAGGTAGGTTCCGTGAGCTTCCGTTGGTGGCCACTTGCCACACGCAAGCCAGCACAAAGGTTTGAGTGCCCACGTAGCACCAGCCGCATTCAGAGAAGTGTGCAGTCTGTGTATGTCTCAATCAGCTGCTTTACCGAGGACCTCTGAAACTTTACAAAATACATTTCCCTATAACGAATCCCTATAATTATCTTATGAACCCTAGGCTTCTGAATCATCAAATAATTTTAACTGAAACTACGTGTGCCGCTGTCTTCGATGGAGGCCGAAAAATAACTTTTACTTTGTGTTTTCTAAGGATCCGTAGTTTTTTTGTCAACAGACGTCCCACATATGGCAGAAGATCCAGGATATAAACCTTTCTATGTCTTCTTCTTCGTTCCTTATGTCAGACTTTGGTTTTATTCATAGAACCTTGTGTATCTGCTGTGCCGAATAGCCACTGGCTTCAAAATCTCTCCAAGCGTAGAGGCTCATCCTACGGACTGCTGTCGTCAGCGGCGATGTCTTCACTGTGAACCAAAGATCTGAGGAATCCATCGTGTGGGAAGGGTGGTCGCTGCTATTTGCATGTAAATGTAAATCCGTATGCGTCGACTTCCGATACAATTTCATGTCCCAATGTGCCATTATCTCGGTGCCAAACCAAAACGTCACAAAAATAGAATGTATCCCTCATTTACAATTTCCATTGTAATCTGCATTTATTCATGGATGGAATTTTAATGGTTTAAAAATTCATGTAATTTATTTCACCCTGGGGTTACACTACAAACGTGTCAGCTTAGCTGAAAAAATCGGTAGGCTTCAAACTAGCACATTGCAGTCCTTTTCTCTCAAAGGCCTTCATAACAAACTGGCGACCAAAAGCGGCAAGGGAATACCCATGGCGACACCGTGAGTCTGTTCAAATATTTCGTTATTAAATAAAATGTCTACAGCATTAGCTTCTCTACTTACGGAGATACTCTGAAGCGAGTGGACATTCTCCGCAGCGGATATGTAAAGCGCTACCAACGAGGCCAAATTTGGCCATAAGGAATGCGGAAGAAGACACACAGAAAGATTTAAATTCATGGCTTTCTCTGTCATATGTGGGAAGCTTATCGTCAAAAATAGGGCGGATCCAAAGCAAGCACAAAGTAAAACTAATTTTTCACTTTCAACTAGTGACAGCAGCAGTCTCAGTTTCCGTTAAAAGTTATTTGATACTCCAGAAGGCTGGAGTTCATAAGATCCCCTTCCAGAGTGGCCCATCATACATCTAACAGACGACTCTTATAGTCCATGGAAGAGTCAGGGAACACAGCAGGTACACGCAGATCTCACAGCCTAGGCAGAGTACAATGATATGACGCTGCAAATGATCAATCTTCACGTTGATACTGTACTGCCAAAAACAATGGACATTTTTAACCATTCTCTGACCTCCAGCATTTGTCCAACAGCCTGGAAGCTGGGACTCATTAAACGGTTAGCCAAGAAGGAATCCTCCTTACAGTCTCCGACTACAGACCAAATTGCATTCTTCCAGCATTGTCCAATGCTTAAGAATACGTAGTTCACGAACAGCGTACTATCTATTTGACATCAATAACCTTTTAAATGAATACCAGTCCGGTTTCTGGCAGAATCTTAGTACGACGACTCCTCTTATAAAAGTGACTCATGAACTGAAACAAGCTATAGATAAACAACAGGTGACTACTGCTTCCTGTTTGGATTTCAGCAGAGTTTTCGAAACAGTCGCCTTTGACATTCGCCTTGATCTCACAAGTCAAAATTTTTCTTCAAGTGCCATAGAGTAATTCCACATATACATTACATTTCGCCAACAGTGAGCAATGATTGGAACGTAAAGGTGACAATGGGGGGATGTAGATTCAGGGGTCCCACAAGGATAAGTAGTGGACTCATTACTCCTCCCTTTATGTGTTAATGATGTGTCAACTACTCTCTTCCACTGGAAATATCACCTATACGCTGATGATTTTCATTTATATCTAAATGCAGGCACAACAAACCTATGAATAGCCATCCAGCATGTAAATGCTGATTTACTTGGCCTATCAGTGCGGGCGCAGAGAGTAGGTTTGAAACTTAACTCATGTAAAACACAAGTAATCTTAGTCGCTCACAAAAGACTTAATATCCCTCTGTTCAAATCCTAAATGGCAGAGAAACCGAGAAATAAGCTTTTCTTCTTCTGCAAAGAACTTTGCAATAACTCTGGGCCACCCTTTAGACTGGACTGAACACACAGCTACAGTCTACATCTAAATCTACATGGATACTCTGCAAATCTCATTTAAGTGCCTGGCAGAGGGTTCATCGAACCACCTTCACAATTCTCTGTTATTCCAATCTCGTATAGCACGCGGAAAGAATGAACACCTTTATCTTCCCGCACGAGCTCTGATTTCCCTTATTTCATCATGGTGATCGTTCCTCCCTATGTAGGTTGGTGGCAACAAATTATTCGGAGAAGAAAGTTGGTGATTGGAATTTCGTGAGAAGATTCTGTCGCAACGGAGAACGCCTTTCTTCTATGATGTCCAGCTCAAATTCTGTATCATTTCTGTGACACTCTCTCCCATACTTCTCGGTAATACAAAACGCCTTTCTTTGAACTTTTTCGATGTACTCCGACAGACCTATCTGGTAAAGAACCCACAGTACGCAGCAGTATTCTAAAAGAGGAAGGAGACGCATAGTGTAGGCAGTCTCCTTTGTAGGTCTGTTCCATTTTCTAAGTGTCCTGCCAATAAAACGCAGTCTTTGGTCAGCCTTCACCACAACATTTTCTATGTGTTCCTTCCAATTTAAGTTGTTCGTAATTGTAATACCTAGGTATTTAGCTGAATTTACGGCTGTTAGATTAGACTGATTTGTTGTGTAACCGAAGTTTAACGCGTTCCTTTTAGCTCGCATGTGTATGACCTCACACTTTTCGTTATTTAGGGTCAACTGTCACTTTTCGCACCTTTCAGATATCTTTTCTAAATCGTTTTTCAGTTTGTTTTGATCTTCTGATGACTTTATTAGTCGATAAACGACAGCGTCATCTGCAAACAACCGAAGACGGCTGCTCAGATTGTTTCCCAAATCGTTTATATAGATAAGGAACAGCAATGGGCCTATAACACTACCTTGGGGAACGCCAGAAATCACTTATGTTTTACTCGATGACTTTCCATCAATTACTACGAACTATGGCCTCTCTGACAGGAAATCACAAATCCAGTCACATAACTGAGACGATATTCCATAAGCACGCAATTTAATTACGAGCCCCTTGTGTGGTACTGTGTCAAAAGCCTTCCGGAAATCCAGAAATACGGAATCGATCTGAAATCCCTTGTCAAAAGCACTCAACACTTCTTGTGAATAAAGAGCTAGTTCTGTTTCACAGGAATGACGTTTTCTAAACCCATGTTAACTGTGTGTCCATAGCCCGTTTCCTTCGAGGTAATTCATAATGTTCGAACACAATATATGTTCGAAAATGCTGCTGCATATCGATGTTAACGATGTGGGCCTGTAATTTAGTGAATTACTCCTACTACCTTTCGTGAATATTGGTGTGACCTGTGCAACTTTCCAGTCTTTGGGTACGGATATTTCGTCAAGCGAGCGGTTGTATATGATTGTTAAGTATGGAGCTAATGCATCAGCATACTCCGAAAGGAACCTAATTGGTATGCAGTCTGGACGAGAAGATTTGGTTTTATTAAGTGATCTGAGTGGCTTCACTACGCCGAGAATAGTTAGTTCTACGTTACTCATGTTGGCAGCTGTCCTCGATTCAGATTATGGGGAAAGTGTCAGCGTCACTTCACTCCCTGCAGAAATATGAAAATTCGTTTTCTTTCACGTTTAAGAAGAAGCACCTAGAGACAATAATAATCCCCACACTTGACTGCAGTGATGTCATTCTCCAAGGACTTTTGTATGTACGCTCAAGTAACACTCGGTGCTGTACGAAAATCTCTAAATTTTAGCGTTCACGCTTGTCGGTCTCTGCTGTACTAAAATGTCGAAATTCTAGTGTCTAACCCATCCTTTGGGACTGGGTGGTGAACGAAACAGTTGGAATTTATTTGGCGGGAAAGTTAATTAAAACAGATATGTGTTTCAAATTGGACAAGTCATAGAATGCGGCGCTTTCTATAATACTGTGTAAGGACGTCGCCACACCGCATTTCACAAGGATAAATCGACTTCCCGAAGAGGATCGAGCGAGTAGTCAGAGGTTCAGTTCAAGCATATGTGTACTTCTTCGCCGCCGACCAATGTCCTTGGCGCTTGTGTATCTGTGACCGCATGCGCAGCTGTGCAGTCTGTAGGGTCAAACGGAAGAAGCGAGTGCAGTAGCGTCAGCAGCCGCCCACACTCAGCACAGCGATATCGCAGCAGGAGGACGCATGAGCAGCGGACTGAGCTTCGGCTCCGCCCTCCAGTCTGGAGGAGTGCGCTGGTGACGTGGCATCGGCAGTCGGAAACCAGTGTATCTCGGCTCGTCCGAAGTCGCAGCCGGTCGCCCCACGACGACGGCTCTTGCGACGAATGACGACGACATGGGCGTCACTAAAGATTGGGGACTTTCCAGCATTGATGACGGACTTGCTATGTTAATGGAACAGCCTCTTGAGTCTTCTATCTCTCGTGTGGAGGCAGAAAAAAAGAAATACGAAACCATCAGACGAAAAGGGCCAACAGTAAGAAACAAGCCGCCGCCTTTAGCAGCGAGGTTGTTACCTTTCTCAGAAGCAAGATGGCCTCTAAGAAACGCCTTCACAAAGACTACACGTCCACCAACTAAGGATGAAGAAGTTTTCGTACAATCTCACAGGATATCCGACGCTGTCAGCTTGCGGCAGCAGACCTGGCGACATCCAACAATAAATCATACCACTGGCAGACGTTGATGACAATGATGAACCATCATGCACCACTGCACCAAGGCACCGGTGCACGACACCACTTTCGATCGTCCTGCTTTTTTCGTAAGATTACACGACTCTCTACCATCTCGTGAAGCAAGCTGTGTAGGAACACCCACTTCCTTCAAAACAGGCGGAAAAGGCATGTATAAAATATGCCCACATTCCGTGGACGAGCACACAGTGTTACTGACGTCATCGCAGGAGGTGACATTGACTTTTACACTTGCACCACGATGACAAAAAAACGACTCAAGATTGTCTACAGAGGTAGCCCTCTAAAGATGTCATAAGGCAAGAACTACAACAGGAAAGTTATGAAGTGCGCTCTCTCAGCAGAATGAAATCACCACTCCTAAACGCTGCAGTGCCGCTGCAGTGGTTCTCGCTATTGCCACCGACAACGAGAACATCCGATAACTTTGGAAAATAACTTCAATAGCACAATTTGACGTAACTGCTGAAGACTTGCGAGCTAAACATCGGCCATCTACTGTACCATGCTAGTGCGCTTCGTAAAAGGCAGCCATTAACTTCACGCTACGCAAGGATAATAACAACCCCTTCGGCGTCGACTGCAATAAAACCCCTTCACCAGCTATAAAGGATGTAAGGCATTCAAATGACTAACCAATAGGCTTGAGAAATCATCTCGCACAGCTACAAGTCAGGGTTTTCCGTACGTTAAAGCCATAGCTTTGAATCGGACACATCAAGCCACATCGCAGTGAGTTACAGATTACAACACCCCGCAGAGTCCTGACCTGTACCAATCACGCAAGTTTTCACGCATCCTATAACCACTAGTGCCTCACAGCTCCCCTGGATCGCAACAGCTGTGACGCAAGAAACCACTGAGGAAATCCTACATGCTGGCGGCCGAACTACCACCTTTGGCCTTGTCGACCTGGCTAAAATGCTTAGTATGGTGCACCAAATCTTGGATACCATCCTTGCGCAGCTTCTCATAGCTGCAATTCCAAATGGGCTCCAAACTCTACACCAGCAACCCAGCCAACTGCAGGTGGGTTCCGCGACTGGATCTGCACCTTCTACGCGACTACACTTCGCGAGAGCGTAGCTATTGGCTTGTGTACAGCGACTGAATGAACGAATTAACGAATCTAGATACTGAAAGGACGCTCTACTCTCATACCGTTAGCTCTGCATGTATGTATACCAGAAACTTGGGCAACAAAGGCTAGTACTGTCTCTGTCTACGATGGCCACATCAATTTACTGTGATAATAGAATAAATAAATAAAATAATACGTAACAAAACTGCTACTTCGGGGGCAGTACTAGGCTCCACTAAAATATGCTTCAAGTAATGGCAGACCACAATAGAAGACTGAAGGTAAGACATAGTTCATCCTAAACTGGAAGAGTTTCCAGCACAAAAGCTCGCGTCGTCGTCTTGAAGCGTCATGTTGAGTCCTTCGGCTCACTCTGAAGATGGCTGAACGTTATACGGCCGAAATATTAGAAGAAGTGAAGGAGTTTAATTTATGCGGCTGCACGCCAGAAACTTAATGGATCAGTCTTTTCGCCGCAGAAACACGAAGATGTGCTGTAGCTGGTGGTTTGCACCGAGAGGCTCACGAACTACCTGCGAGCAACGTATACATTTATCAGCAACTTGCCACGAGCTATTCATGACCTGCTCAGCTCATCTGCAATCGCTTTGGGGAAACTGACGGAGACCTACCTATTGGTGGGAACATAGGTAGTCTAGAGTGCCTGTTTTAGATAGACCATGCAACTGCAGAATGCATTTAGGCATCAGATTAACTGGCAGTACACTTTTTACCACACAACACAACCATGAAGTCAAGGGAGTGTGCTTCTCAAGAGAAGTTAGGATACTAGACTCATATTTTGGAACACTATGGACGAAAAAACGTGTGCTCTCTGTATCTGACTGAGTGAAAAATTACGGAAAGAATTGATTCGCTTGTCGTTTATTACACACATTGAGTCTCGTTGGTCAGAACTAAGAGAAATATGGTAGTCCATTTGTGAAAAATAAAGTGGAATAAATTCGTCTTCACGCGTTGCAGATCAGCTTAAAGCCAACACAACTCGTGTATACAATGCTACAATATATTTCAACTTCAGATCCACAGCATTTCCACTGAAACAATGACGTATGAGGGCAAGTGGGTATAAGGATTCTTACAATCATAAACCGCACATAATGGAACACGAGTGTACAAATGAGAAGGAAACGAAATGATTTAACCTTAGTGCTCTGCTCTGATGTACATAAGTAGAAAATCCAAACAATACATTGCTTTGCCTATGGTGTTGTACGAAAAGAAAGCTCAAAATCAAAGCAAGAGTAGAGGCCCAAGTAAAATTTTAGACTCAGAGGAAGGAATACCATAGGTAAACACAGACATCTGAAATGGCGTTGATGCATTGGTAAAAGGTTGGATTAGAACAACAAAAACATAAATAAAATGCCAAAGAATAAACTAAGATCGACACCAGTTACAAAAATACCCTACGGATAATTGTTAAACAGAAAGAATATTTCCTGCGATTGCTGCAGATAATGTGTGAGGAGCAGTGGTTTAAGTTTTCGCAAAATGAGATGTAAAATCTTAAAGATTTGTCTATCTGCAGCCACACTCACTAAGGTCGCATCAAACCAATAGTAGTATTTATTGAATATAAATCTGTTGAGGACAGCGGCATAGGTTTGCAGCCAGCACAACTGAGTACCAATACACTAAGATCACATAGGATGCGTTGTCGTGAACAAGCGGAATAATAGAAGAGGTTGCAAACCTTTTCACAATGGGGACGAAAAACCAAAGGCTACTTAACGAGGGAAAACCAATCCTATAGCATCCAAAGCCAGTACAGGAGCAAAGGCAGGATAGTTATCAATAGATGTTGATTTCACATTACCACACGTTTCACGTGAACAGATGAAACAGCTTACCTTACGAAAGTCCCTACCACCAGGTGACCTAACAGCGGTCTGCCTCGATCAGTTAATTTTGTTCATATCGATGTTACCACGCAGTGGGAGTTCAGAGGTATCCCTCTCTATGAAATTTGAAATTTTTCAGAAGGAAGTACACGATCTAATTTGAAAAATATTTTTCTTTCGCGTCTTGATCGCATGTAGTGGATAGTTTACCGATTTCAATTCGTATGAGTCATCATCAAACTAGCGTCTTAATTTTTACGAAGATAACACGTCAATCGAAAAGCTGACATTTGTGGTCTCTTGAAAGTGATGGGCATTAGGTGGCTATGGGGCTTTTTACTTTTGAAAAAAGCAAGAAACTAGTTCCTAATATGAGACTGGAGTTGAAACCGGTAAACGATCATTAGTCCACTAAATATGGTCAAGACAAGTACGGAGTAAAACGCCTACTTTCCTGCGTCGCTACTTGGTAGGGATAAAGATTTACTACTTCGAGTGGGTAGTTCAGCCTGAACGACCAAGCGTCATGATTACATACATACATTAATCCTTGTTCCATAGATAACGAATACATTTCGTAATGATGTGGAACGTTTCACTTTAACGTAACTTTTATTTACACAAAATAATAAATAATTTTTTTTATTTTTTTTTACAGTTGCTACCACATATCTAAAAATTCATCTATTGAGTAGAATGAGTTGTCATTCAGAAGTTCTTTTAATTTGCTTTTAAATTTTGGTTGGCTATCTGTCAGGCTTTTAATGCTATTTGGCAAATGACCAAACATTTGTGTGGCAGCATAAGTCACCCCTTTCTCCGCCAAACTGAGATTTAATCCAGTACAGTGAAGATCATACTCCCTTCTACTGTTGTAGCTATGTATTTCACTGCTATTTTTGAACTGGGATGGATTATTAATAACGAATTTCATAAGTGAGTTTATGTATAGCCTAGTTACTGTGAATATC
This sequence comes from Schistocerca cancellata, assembly GCF_023864275.1. Lineage (NCBI taxonomy): Eukaryota > Metazoa > Arthropoda > Insecta > Orthoptera > Acrididae > Schistocerca > Schistocerca cancellata. The sequence goes on along the minus strand of NC_064632.1, from coordinate 348,470,903 downwards.
CCGAGTTCAAGGTGATCTTGGGTGGCCTCCAGCTGTTATTCTTATTCCATGCTTTTGTGGAATGATGTCTTAATGACGAATTGCTCCAAAATATGATGCCATATAAAATCAGTGAATGAAAATATGCATAGTCGACTAATTTACCGACATGATTATCACCAAAATTTGCAACAACCCTAATAGCATAAGTAGCTGAACCTAACAGATTCAACAGATTATGCATGTAAATATTTTATAATTTCCATCACACAATAAAAATACACAACATTTGTAGTTGAATTTAAGTAGAGAATGTTCCTGGACAGTAAATCAGCAGCTCTCTTACGTTGGACACAAGAGGACAATTTCCTCTTCCTGAGACAATTAATTGACGAACAGTTTTCGATCCTTTTCTATAGTAATGAGAGCTTACTTTGAAGCGAAGTGCTAATGTTTTTCCTTCTCCATCAATTTGCCCACAGGAATACCGAGTTGATGGAGAAGTGCTTAGGCGCCATGCTACTGGGGCAGAGCTTGTCCATCGGGGTTGCAGTCTGCTTCCAACTGTTCCAAGTCGCCTTAGTGAGTCTCACAGTCTTTCTTGTAAAATTTTTGATTACCATTGTCAGGTAGTGTTAAAAATGGTGAATAGGGTATTTTTTAATATCTTACTTCTGATAAAGGGGAAAAGTAACATTTTTCATAGGAATAGCAGCGATCGAATCTTTTATCTGAGAAGCTTTTATCTGACAAATCAGTTGAAACTCCTTGGTAGACAGCAACTGTTTCCCCTGTGACGACTCCATCCCCCTTTTGTTTAGTTCGCCATCAACACAGTCATCACAGTATTTGTGACACATAATTTTGATGTTGGATAAGTTGATATCTCCATAAACGGGCAATTTATTTCGCGCCTTTGACCACCTGACCGATTTCTCTGTAGCAAATCTGTTACGTGTTGGTGCCCAGAACTAACTGTTGAAACAACTCCAAAACGTAACTTTTACTTTCGGCTTTCCTTGACATAGCTGAAAAAATAGTTGGTCATAAAAATAATTTAGCTATTTCTCTGTGGAATTTATCTTCTTTCCATGGAAGTTCCCTTTCAAAACAATGGTGCAACGCTAACAACAGCTTACCCTTTGACAAATCATTTGGAGTAATGAAATGCTTTGGAAAAGCTGTTCTTCGTTTGCGACCGCATCACAGTGTAAAATGCGGCCGTAGTGAACATTGAGGGGCCGAAGCGCGATGTCAGCTGCGCACCGCGAGAATGAATGCCGCGAGAATTGGGGAAATCCACTGACATGAGTGACTTCGACACAGGTGAGGGTGTGATGGGGCGGCGCCTGGGAACCAGCAACTCGGGAACGGCGAAGCTGATCGGCTGTTTTCGTACTACTGTCGTGAGCGGCTATGGAGACTGGTTGAAGACGCGGTGAAACTACGAATAGGCGACAAGCTCATCACTGAACAAGGAGGACGGAGTCTCTCTGTAAAGTAGGACAGATGGCGATTTGTGGCCGGTCTCACGACGCAGTACAATGCTGGTCCAAGCACAAGTGTTTCGAAGCACACCTACTAGGCACATGTCGATCGATGCAGCAGTCGATCGCTGCAGTTGGCACGGGATCATTGAGGTAGGGCCGTGGGTCAATGAAAAACTATCGTTTGGTCTAGTGAATAATGTTTCTTTTTTACACCAGGTCGCTGGTCGTATTCAGATAAATCGTAATCCAGACGAACAGCTGCTGAAAACACGCACGGAGCCATAGGCGCAAGCGAGTGGCAGCAGTATAAAGTGGACTTCCATGTAACCTGTAGTAGTAAACGAAGGCACAATGGAAGCTGTGGTGTACGTGAACCTTATTGCGGAACGTGTGTATACCTTAGTGCTTGATTGTCACGAAGGGTGTGGCAAATTGTAGTAGGATAACTGTGCCTGTCTTGTAGAGTGGAGCCCGCCGCGGTTTCCGAGAGGTTCTAGGCGCTTCAGTCTGGAACCGAGCGACCGCTACGGTCGCAGGTTCGAATCGTGCCTCGGGCATGGATGTGTGTGATGTCCTTAGGTTAGTCAGGTTTATTTAGGTTTATGTAGTTCTACGTTCTAGGGGGCTGATCACCTCAGATGTTAACTCCCATAGAGCTCAGAGCCGTTTGAACCATTTTGTAGAGTGGATTGAGGGGCATTATGGTGAACTAACATTTAAGTCTTGACCACCAAATTCGTCTGATATGAACACACCGAGGACGCTACTAGACGCCATCTGCCCACACATAAACAACCAGTTTGTAATTTACGGGAAACGCATGGCATTTAGGTAGACGTCTAGTGCCACTCCAGAAACAAAGCAAGGTAATTCCATGATGCGCAGGATCGCTGCGTTCTTGCTTTCCAAAGATGGACCAACACGTTGGTAGGTGTACAGAGCCGAACTCGTTTTGGATCGTCGTTGTAAGAAGGTAATACAGTTTGAAAAGGTGGAGTATGTAATATACAGCCTCTGACAATGAAGTTCGGTGAATAGTCCTAGGAACTCTCCACGCAACAAGACCATTGGGCCGAACCCCTACAAGGCAGAAAGATGACATAGAGAAGGACATCGCAGTATTAGGAATATCCGCAGGGTGGAGAGAGACTACGAGAGATAGAAGGCGGTGGAAGCAGATAGTTAATGCAGCGCGTGGTCTACAGGGCCTGTGATTGCTGAGGAGAAGAAGAATAGTCCTATAACATTAACGTAGATGAACTACAGTTACCTTACAACCCTTCGAAATAGTCACCTCCCACAACTATGCAGCAATGAGTTCTCCGACACATGTCCTGGAAACTTTGCACGAAGCCTTCCTTTGGGAAGGTGTTCAAAAGCAGCGTCATGTTTCATTGGATGTCAGGAATATCGTCAAATCTCTTTCCTTTCAAATCGAGTTTTAGTCCAGAGAATGGAAGAAGTCTGGAGGATTGAGATTCGGCGACTATGGTTGCTGTTCAAGCTGCATCACCCGCTTTTTTGCCAGGAACTGTTTAACGATATTGGCTGTGTGTGGGCGGGTGTTGTCGTAAACAAAAAACCAGTAACCTTGTTTTGCGTACTGGGGTCGTATCTTGCGTAGACGTTGCATGAAACGGGTCAAAATTTTTACGCACATGCAGCGTTCAACGTCGTTCACTCAGGTAGAAATTCCTTGTTGACAATGCCTTGACTATCGAAAACGTTGACGAACATCGTTTTGATGCGTGATTTTTTGGCTCTGAGCTTTTTCCGACGAGGTGATGTCGGAGAACGCCATTCCATGCTTTTCCGTTTCGTTTCAGGGTCGCACCGGAGACACAAGGTTTCATCCTCAGTGACAATACGGTTCAAGAAATTGGGTGTCACATCAACCGTTCCGACAAAATCCTGTGAAGCTTCTAAACGTGCCTGCTTCTGATCGTCAATCAAGTGATGTGGCACAAGGCGAAAACACGTTTTTCTCTTCCCCTAACTCCTGGGTAAGGATTTGTTGCACAGATTCACGGTTCATCTGCGCATAGTGAATCGACGGTCATTCATGATTAATGTCCTCACTTTATCAATGTCACCGGTCACCGGTCACCGGTCGTCCGCTGCGGGGATTGTCAGAAACACTTTCCCTGCCTCCTCTAAAACGGACGAACCACTCGTACACACAGTTCATGGATGGTGATTGATCCACATAAAGACACACCAGCAGTGCATGCGTTCCTTTCGGTGTCTTGCCAAACTTAAAGCTAAATTTAAAATTGATCCTTTCCTTGTTCATTGTCCTGTTTCCAGTTCAGAACCAACGCACTAAACAACCGCTTCCTCCAACAGGTCTAACACGGAACACACATACGATGCTCAATTGAACTACGGTGGAAGCAGGTTGTCAACACCATTCGCTTCGCAGGTGCAGCGTTGTGAGAAGCCAGTGTTGCCCTACCGACCGTTCTGACGTCATTCACCGAACTTTATTGTCAGAAGTTGTACACACACACACACACACACACACACACACACATATATATATATATATATATATATATATATATATATATATATATATATATAATGAGAGAGAGAGATGAATCTTGATGTAACCAACTTAACAATGACGAGGAGAAAGGCCTCAGGCATTTGACAAGTCGCTTGTGTACTACCTGAAAGGAAAGGCTCATTCTGGCCCAACAACCGTTTCTGAGAAAAGTATCCCTAAAGTTCATGACGTGCTATAGAACCAGAACTGGCTGCATCAATAGATAACTGAAAACTAAGCATTTTTCATCGACATCATTGGAATCGAGGAAAGAAGCTTTTCCGACTGTCAGTTATATACCCATAAAGTACGCGCTGTTAAATTACAGCGCCCTCGGCGTGGCGACCAATGTGTCTCCCTGGGGAGCAGAGAAAGTATGTTTGTTTTCCAGTTGCAGTCAAAAATTCTTTTTTTTCATTCGTACTTTTTGCCACATCGGAATTACTTGCAGGAATAGTAATGTCAATAAAGTTAATAAACAAACACAAAATAATATCATTATAGGCAAATAATGTCTCAAACGATTACGATTAATAAACAATTTAAATTTTTTCACCCTGCTTCATTTACAATGTCTCTTTCACTCTGTTGCATGTTTTCCGTTTCATTGAATAACTGGATGGGTGTAGTTGTGATACAAACATTCGAAGGAAACATACTCATCGCACCAAGTGCATCTATCGAATTCCGTCACCATAAAGTACATCGTTCCTTCCAAAGATTCGAAGGAAATCAAATTTTTCGGTAATTAATTTTGATGTATACAAGAGCTACGATAACATTGTCTCAAAAATCAGCGCTACAAGTTTATTATAAACTATGCAGTGACTATTTATTACATCCTCTCTGTTATGCTGTTCCCGCTAGGTTTCCTGAACCAGACCTTAATCTGTAGCCTCGAAATAAGGTATTTAACTTGGCGATAAATATAAACATCAAACGGCTGGCACACAGGTGTGTAGTTTGGCGCCGGCCAGTGTGGCCGAGCGGTTCTAGGCGCTTCAGTTTGGAACTGCGCGACCGCTACGGTCGCAAGTTCGAATCCTGCCTGGGGCATGGATGTGTGTGATGTCCTTAGGTTAGTTAGGTTTAAGTAGTTCTAAGTTCTAGGGGACTGATGACCTCAGATGTTAAGTCCCATAGTGTTCAGAGCCATTTGAACAATTTGTAGTCTGGTGGTATTAATTCTATCGTGCATTATCATTTACAAACACACTGTCATACATGAGGTATTTGTTAGTCCTAAGAACCTAGCATCAGACAAAACTTGTTATCAGCAACATATGCTTTAAAAATGTTCTCAATACATGTTTTGTAAACAGAATTCTTCTATTTCCCGCATTTAGAGCAAGTGAAGTAAACATTTTTAACAAGTTGGCCTCTTCTATATACCGAGGACTAAATTAATCATTAATTTTTTATAAGAATCAGAAAAATTTAGACAGCTATTTTTATGACGGTGTGATGGAATATTGCCCCCTGTACGAATGCGTTAACGTTATGCGCAAGGGTCGAATTCTCGTTTTCGCAACATCTTGCTCGGAATTTGTTTCATACAACGAGGTTTAAAATTTTAATTCCTTACTACTCCAAGTCGTCTTAGAAAATTATATGCCCACGTTATTATTATTCGTAATTGATTTACTTGTCTCCTATTACGACTAGTTTCACTGCGAAAAAAGTGCAAATGAAAAATGAAGTGCAAAATGCAAGTGGGAATCGAGCACGCTTTCTCTACTCACCAGCCAGATGCCTTGGTCGCCGCGCCAGTAACGCTTTCGTTGAGGAGCGTATACCTCAGAGGCACTCGAAAAAGTTTCTTTGCTTCACTTCGATGAAAACATGCTGTTTTTTCAATAATTGTCAATCCCGTCAGCTCTGAGTCATTTGCGCATTATGAACTTTAGGGCTGATTTTCTCGGAAATGGGGGTCATTGAGCCAAAATATCTTACAGTCTTTCGTTTTAGGTTGTACACAAGCGAGTTACCAAATATGAACCGAATCAGTTGGTCGTGCCTAAAGCCTTCCCCTGTGAGGAGCATATATAATTAAAATATTTCCTATGTTTCCTCAAAAAATATAGTAGACGGAAAGCTCTCATTCCCATCGATACAGTAATCTAGGCAAGAACACATCCAATCAGCCTGAAGATGATTTGAACATCTTCAACAACTTCACTAGTCACACCTTTATTCGGTGCGGTATGCTTTTACGTTCCTCCAAACTTTGAAATGAATTACGTAGTCAGTTATAGTAGGGCGCACAGTTATACGTGAGCTCCAAACTACGGTGTAGGTCGCAAAATTTCGCTTCAACAGATCGTTACCATAGGTGAAAGAAAAGATACATAAAAGTCCAAGGATTAATAAAGGGTGGAAACACATCGACGATATTACACTGCTTAGCAATTGCTAAGGAACAACGAAAAATTGTATAGATTTCACCACTTGGGAAAGCTGGATAGTCACTCGGGGTAGACGGGCGGTTTGAGGCGCCTTGTCACGGTTCGCGCGACTCCCCACGTCGGGGTTTCGAGTCCTCCCTCGGGCATGGATGTGTGTGTTGTCCTTAGCGTAAGTTAGTTTAAGTTAGATTAAGCTTAGGGACCGATGGCCTCAGCAGTTGCAATACCACAGAGAATGTCGCACTTATCGGTTCCACAGACTCCTTTCGTGAAACATCGAACTGCATGAACTATCAAATGCACGCCGAGTGTAGCGCAGAGGCTTCTTGCAATTAACATGTCCCGCCGCTACATTTCCTTTTGATATCATTTGGCGGATGTTGCCTATCAAAAAAATGGTTCAAATGGCTCTGAGCACTATGGGACTTAACATCTGTGGTCATCAGTCCCCTAGAACTTAGAACTACTTAAACCTACCTAACCTAAGGACACCACACACATCCATGCCCGAGGCAGGATTCGAACCTGCGACCGTAGCAGTCGCGCGGTTCCGGACTGAGCGCCTAGAACCGCTAGACCACCGCGGCCGTGTTGCCTATCAGCTGACAGTTGTTCTGTACCAAGTGTCGGTTGTTCCTCAGCAGCTGTCAAGCAATATATGAAGGTTGTTTCTATCTTCAAAAAAAGAAACACAATCAATACGCGAATGGCAGTATTAAGATGGTATTTCAAGTCATCAGAAACACCACGTCAAACTTTCATAATCGCATTCGCGGTATGTGCTCTTGCATTTCTCTTCTTGAAATAACCTCACGTATTTTTGTTAGTTTTTGGTTCTCGAACGAAAAAGTTCAGATCAGTCTAGGAGTAAAGCTAAGATACATTTTAAAAAACTGTTCTAGGTAAATGGTTAAACGTAACGTGCGAAATGACACAGTGCCTGAAAGACAAATTTTCAAATCTTTTTCAACGTGGTGCCCTAAGATTATTTTCAAACCGATCGACAGAGGCGCCAACGATAGTAGTTGCTGAAACTATGGCCCCGGCGGAGGTTCGAGTCCTCCCTCGGGCATGGGTGTGTGTTTGTCCTTAGGATAATTTGGGTTAAATCGTGTGCAAGCTTAGGGACTGATTACCTTAGCAGTTAAGTCCCATCAGATTTCACCCAGATTTGAACTTTTTCTTTTTTTTTTGTTTTTTTTTTTGCTGAAACTAGCGGCGAGCCAAACAGAAAAACCATTGTGTGTCTTTCCAACCTGTAGTGAATGTGCAAACAGCTTTCAGTAGTATGTTTTACAAGGTACCACCAGTTTACAACAGTATAGTGAAGTGGTACAAGACGTTCGTGAAGGATGGTTGTTAGTGCGATACAAAACGTTAGACTCAACCTTGAATGTCGGAAGAGACGGTGCAACGTATGAGGGACGTGACGTTGCGAAGTCCAACAAGATTAAGAGTAAGGAGTACAAATTGCGGCTGCGGTTCTGCATTGATATTTAGAACCATTTTGAAAAAGACAGCTTCGTAAGCAAATTGATCTTCCATGACGGAGCCACTTTTTATCTTTTGGAAAACGTCAGCCGACGTAACACACGCAAATGGAGCACAAGCATCCATATAACACTACTGAACACATACGTGTTTTGTGCCGTGTCCAACAAGGCAGTCCATGAACCTCTCTTCGCTGAAGGGTCGATGGTATCGCTTATCACGACATGTTACAATTGTGGTTCAGGCCATAACTTGGATTTCAACAAGATCACACCTCTATACATTTACACAGTTGTGTACGAGATTACCTGAATGAGACGTTTCCGCGGTGATGGACACGCCGTGTTACGGCTCATGATCTGGCGCTACTCTAATGGCCACCGCCGTCGCCGGACTTGACGCTTTGCGAGGCTTTCTTCTGGGGTTACAACTAAAGTGTTCATGTTCCGTCTCTACCACAGAACCTCGGACATTTGCGACGCCACACTGCAGCAGCTGTACTCTCTCTCACTCCGATATGCTGAGTCGCCTATGTGCAGTAGTGGACTACACGTTAGAGGTGTTCCATGTGGCAAATGTTGAGCACATAGAACATTTATAAACATATGAAAAAGAAAAACTGGGAGCTCTTTAAGGTACTGTATAATTTATTACGTAGTTTTATGTGCCGATTTTCTGCAACGATTCACGGACTACCTCGTATACCGCTGATCAGAATTTATGGTCTGATGGAAAAAGCTCTGTCCAGTAATTTATGTTCCACAGACTGCACACCAAACTCGTTTTTTCGCATCACGAAGAGACTCTTTGATGTCTTTCAGATCTATGACATGCATTGTTCTGAGACTTACATTAAAAGCAACCGTGCTTCATCAGGAAAAAAAATTGTGTTTCATGATCAGGGTCTCCATCATGCACAAAATGCAGCGGCCTATTATTGCACTGATGTCGAGTAATAGTTTTTTAATTGTTTAGGCCGTGCGAAACCATTCCTTTGCTAGTTTCCAGTTCGCGTTTCTCCACAATCTGTTAGCAGAAGCTACTGAAAAATCGATCGGAGATGCTAAATGGCACAATGATTTTCTCAAACTTCTATCCAATTCCGCTCCTCTATCTCTCTCTCGTTCAGATGAAGGCGATACCCCACTTGCCAAAGTGCGTTTCGGTGCACATGCTGCGAAACGAACCTGCCTCCGCGTATCACTTTTTCGTCAACACTGTGCGCAGAGTTTCTGTCGTTCATGAAAAACCTCTGTTTGTAGAGAAACATTATATTTGTAAGTAAAACTATGCAATTTTAAATCGGATTAATCTGATAATGACACAGACATCTACGTACATAATGAAGAGTGTAGATTTGTTGGTATGTAATTCATACAAATCTACAGATTTATTCTGATATTGACGGCGGGCTTTGCGAATCAGATACTCACAAAGATTAATAATGAAGGACTGGATGTTGGCTGCAGCTTGTTCACAGATGCAGTACACTTTCACTTGGGTGGAGCCGTTAAGAAACAAAACTGGCTTTTTGGGGTTCCCAAAATCCCCGTTTTTGTGAAGCCAAATGGCTACTCTTTGTGCTCCAGTATGTAGCAGAGGCATTATTGGCTCTTTTTGCAAGCGAGAAACGATAAGTAGTGGACATTATTTTGAAATTTTCGAACAATTTGTATTAGGGAATCGACCAGGCACCTAGTGGCTCATGCAAGGTTGGACCAGACCTCATCGCGTCGAACAGTTTTTTCTCTGTCTTGATCATTAACCCTAGCATTACCAACGGGGGGGCCTCGTAGGCCCACTGACTCAGTTTTTCTAAGTTGTATCCACACCCTTTGATATATGAACTTGAAAGCAAAGGTAATTGTTCGTTATTGAATGTACTATGAGTCATTACAGAATTTCGGAATAAAAATGTAATTAAAATTCATTTACTTGATTTAATTCTCTGTGGGCCTTAGAAGCCCACCCGTTGGTAATAGCAAGGAAAGATTTACGAGGTTGAGTCTCTCGTTTCAAATTCTTACCATGAAACGAATTTTGGCATTGTTGCCTTCAGACATATTATTATGAAGCGGACCATTGTTATTTTCAGTGTTTCTGCTGCTGTTGAACCAGCAACATGAGTAGACATCGTTTACGTGATAGTTCCATTGAAAGAGTGCTAGAAGAAGTTTTGAACGAATCAGATTTAGAGGAAAGTGAAGTGGATGATGATGTGGAAGAAATTAGAACTGATTCATCGTCTGAGAATGAAGATGAGGTTGAAGCCAATCCACCAGATGATAATGATACGGAATGTGATAAATTCATTGCAAAAAGTGGACGAGAGTATATTACGAAGCCATCTCGACAATATCGGCGTTCTGTACAAAATATAGTGCGAGAAAGAATGGGGCTAGGACAACAAGGAAGAATTGCGTCTCCGAAAGAGGCTACAGAGCTCTTTTTTACACCTCAAATTATGAATCTAATAAAACTACACTCAAATGAAGAGGCTTCTCGACTAGGTATTCAGCACACAGATGAAGATGAGTTATTTTGTTATATAGGACTCTTGCTAATCATGGGTTCAAATCATGACAATAAGATACCTGTCCAAGATTTATGGTCTTTGCTTCAGGGCCGACAAGTGTACTATGGATCAATGAGTCGGACCCGATTTTTCGAATTGACTAAAATATTGAGGTTTGATGATAAGAACACAAGAGAAATTCGTCGCCAGACTGACAAGTTTGCTCCAATGAGGGAAATTTTTGAAAGCTTCAATTCTTCACTTCCATTGTATTTCATTCCTGGTCTACATACAACAGCGGATGAGATGTTGTCTTTGTTCCGTGGTCGCTGTCCATTCAAGGTGTTTCTAAAAGAAAAACCTGGAAAATACGGCATTCTAATTCGAATGCTGTCTGATTCTGAGACTAGATATGTGATCAGCATGGAAATCTATACAGGCAAGTCAGGAAATACACAGCATTCAAATGGACCGATGGAAATTGTAAAGAGACTAATAAAACCTATTGAAAAATCAGGCCGTAATGTTACCACAGATCGGTACTATACTTCAGTGGAGCTTGCTGAGACTCTATGGAATGATTTTCACCTCACACTTGTTGGCACCCTACAGTCTAACAGACGACACATACCTGAAGAGCTGAAGACTACAACTGGCCGCAGTTTACACTCTTCCATCTTTGCTTATACTGACCATCAGACACAGAGGCCACCAGTTACTCTTGCATCAACGCTAGTCCGCGAGAAGCCAAAACGACTGCTGTTGATGCTTTCAACTTATCACTCAGAAGGGGTGTTGAATGAAGACTCAAAAAAGACTAACATAAATCTTTTTTATAATTCTACAAAGGGAAGTGTGGACACCATAGACCAGATGGCAAGATACTACAGCACAAAGAGAGGAACAAGAAGATGGCCTTTGTCCCTCTTCTACACACTCATTGACATAGCAGCAATAAATGCATATTCACTCTTCCTCCTCAACTTTCCGAATTGCAAAAAGAATTTGCTAAACCGCAGAAGAGTTTTTATCACTAACTTAGGTCTCGAACTAATAAGATCTCAAGTAGATAAAAGGGCACAAAATTTGTATGGACTTCAGAAGCCAGTAATAATGGCAATGGAAAGCATCACACAACGGAAGCTCAGCTGCTCTGTAGAACCATCATCCTCAACAGCAGAACCAGGAACACGTGGACGGTGCCACCTATGCTGCCAAGAAGCTGCATCTAAAAAGATCAAGTACAACAAGCTGGGAAAGTCAACTGTTACCTGCTCTCAGTGCCACAAACACGTCTGTGGGAAACACTGCAGGAAGACAGTGTTGTGTGAAAAATGCGCTGCAGAATGAGACAGTAAATTTTGTTTGCTTCATGTAGTGTATCGAATTAAAAAAGTCGTTTTTATAAGAAAACACTATTTTGAAACATTATTCCAAAAAATATATAAACTGAATCTCGTGATTTGTTCATTTTATTCCTATTATAACAACATCTTTTATTATCCAGTATACAAAAACAATGTCTAAGCATTTTGAATTGTTATTAGAGGTATCAGAAGTAAATAAACTTGATTTATGATAAAATAAATTGTGGTATTCTTTATGGGCCTTTGAGGCCCCCCCGTTGGTATTACATGTAACAAAAAATACGTTGGTAATGCTAGGGTTAAGTCAGGAAAAGAGTCAGTGCGTTGGAATATTGCAAACTTACTGGCGCAGGGATGGATAGGCCTCCACATTCGCCACATCTGACTCCTTGTGTCTGCTTTTTATGAGGCACATTGAAAGGCACTGTCTACCAGAACCATCCCACCAGACTGGACGAGCTTTAACCTGCGGTTTGTGTGACATTTGAATCAATTCCTGTTTGCGCACTACAGGGTGTGACGACAAATTTCATTGTTCATTTGTGCCATCTCCATATTGGGAGTGGTGGACATTTTGGAAATATTGTGATGTGATTGTAAAGACTGTTTGTAGAGGACAAGTTTAATTATGCACTTGGATGTTGTAAGAGCAACACTGCCTGCAGCGCCATCTATTAGCAAGTTTTCGAATTATCTAGAACATTCTGAGTAAGCCTCGCATAAGATTCTTACAGCAATCGCGATAAACATATGTTTTTTCCACTCGTCCATCGATCACAGCTTTTGAGGTATTTAGTTATGAAATCTTGCACTCCATTGCTATACACTCAGTGAAATAACAATTTTTACAAACTCCATCTAAATTTTAGAACCTTTAGATTACTCAGTTTACATTACGTCATAATACGAGGAATATATGCTACTGATATTAAAATAATTGTTCGATTGGCACCTTAATCAATACTGTGCCATGTATATTTTAGGTTCAGTATAATAACGCTGCATATTTGATTTCCTGTTTACAGAAACACCTACATTTGTATTCTACAAATCACTGTGAAGTGCATGGCAGAAGGTACTTCCCACTGTACCTGTTATTCTGTCGTCTTCCCAACCTTTCTGAATTCCTTAGAAACCAGCTCTCAAAATTTTGTAAGTACGCTTTCTCGGCATAGCTTGCTTCTACCTTCAAGTGTCTGCATTTTCTTCAGCATGTCTGAGACACTATCTCAAGGGTCAAACCTATTTGTGCACTTCTGTGTGTACGTTCAATGTCTCTCGTTAATCTCACTTTGTACGGATCCCACATACCTGAGCTTTGCTCTAGGATAGGTCGCACTAGTGATAGGTGAACAATCTCTTTTGTAGCCTGAATACATTTCTCAAGTCATCTACCGAAGCCTACCATTTCCTTTACCTACGCTGTATATGTCAATACATTTTTTTTAATTTCACAGTTTTACATTTTGGACATTTAAAGTTACCTATCTTTCCTCCTCTTTGATAACTTATCAGTATCTGAATATCTGTGGAGCAGTCTAGATAAACGCATCATTTACAAACATTATGTCGTTACTATTAATATTATCTGCAAGGTCATTAATATACGACATGAACAACAAAGCTCCTTTAGAGGACAGCTTAAGTTGCTTCTACGTCCTTTCTTCCACATGCGACATGAAGTCTCGTAGGAGGAATCAAACCACTGTATACAAAATTTTTAAAACTTTTAAACTGCTAGCAACCTAATCAGTAGTGTTACAAGTTCTGAAAACTTCTACTTGTAGATGTGGAACTGAGTCAAATGATTATCTGACATCAAGATATACTGCATCTACCTGACCGCCTTCATCCATGGCTTTCTGGATGTCATAGAAGGCAAGTGTCAGTTGAATTTTGCATGTTCTTTTTTTTTCTGAAATCTACGTTGTCTGGCGAGGAGGAACTCATTATATTCGAAATATTTTTTTACTGGTGAGCTCAAAATATGGTATAACATTCCGCAATAAATGGATGTCAGCGCTACTAGATGGTAACTTAACGGTTTACATGTGTTACCTTTCTTGCAGACGGGTTCAGCCTGTACTTTCTACCAACCACTGCTCACGGTTTTTTGTTCGAGGCATGTACGGGAGATAATTGGTAAAAACGAGTCTAACTGATGCAAAAATCTGGCATAGAATCTGATAGAGATCGCAGCGGGTAATGAACATTAATTCTGATTTGCGATTTCAGCTATTTTTCAATACAACTAACTTTAATATCAATATCACTCATCTTTTTAATGATGCAAGAATTAAATTGGAACAATACCCTTTGGTTTTCATTTATGAAGGAACACTTGAAAGCTGAGTTCAGCATTTCTGCTTTTGCATTGGTACCCTCAATTGCAGTCCTTGTCCATGACGTTGTTTTCCTTTTCAGAGTGCTGAAAGCCTGGCAGAGGCCGGCAAGTTCGGCTGCTACCTGTGCGTCATGGTGGCTCAGCTCTTCGTCTACTGCTGGTTCGGAGATGAATTCATAACGGAGGTGAGCTGCACATGCCTTGCTAGGTTGACTGGGTTTGCAGTTTGAGTGTTGTCTTGATACAACGATATGACAAACCGTTGACCTCCGTGTTTAATGGCTACCCAGGGGCTTATTGTGTGTATTTTGAATACAGAATAGTGGGTTTATGATGGTACTCATTACTCTTACAGATCAGCACTAACATGGTACATAATTGATTCCTGCTGATGGATCTTGATTATCTATGCCAGACATCAAACCAAACTTTAGCACTTGGAGTCTCATTGCGCTCATCCACAAATCATAACTGGCTGTTTAACATGGAAGAGTTGACTAGTAAACCACTTGCATATGGTGTGACACGTAAGGTCTATAGATTTAAGAAGCCTCAATTAATGTTTAAAGATATGATTCTTAAAGTTTTCCCAGCGTACTGAATACTCTATGGGGTTTCGAGATTGCAGCCGGATCATGTTAATTTCTTGCAACAATTCTTCTGGGATTTGTTCAGTTATCTTCAGGTGCGTGTCAGTCACTGGGGACCACTAGTTTTTTTTCTTTGTTGTCATTTCGTTCATCTGTCCCATATAGGCAGGGAAGGGCTGGCAGCGGCATAATCCGCCGCTCTTCAGCCGAGTGACATTATATTTAATAAAAGGAGGAAAAGATACACATAAAAGACGATAAAAGGGGGCCATAAGAACATAAGGAGTGGAGACAATAGGTGTTAAAATATACACTGACACAGAGAACTTCATTTTGGGACAGTTAAAAAAATTGACATTAAGTTAAAAAACAGAGTTGGCGATTCGTGGAGCAGATAAAATACACTGAAGTCACACACACAAGTTAAAAGTTGGCCACAGAATTAAAACAATCCTGAATATAGACACTTTGAAACCACTGTAATAAATGGAGCACAGAAGATGAAAAATAAAAACTGCTCGCAGGGACCTGATGAGGGGGAAACAAGGCCTGAGAGGAGGGAAAAATATAGGAGGGGAAGACGTATCAGGGGAACATGGGGAGTTGGGTGTAGAGAATAATGGGGATCGGAAGACGCACCAAGGGGTGGAAGATGGAAAGGGAAGGCAAGTCATCAGGGAGCACAGAGACACAAAAGGGGTGTGCAGGACAGGGAGGGAGGTGGAAGAGGTAGAGAAACCGCTGAGGGAAAGGAAAAAGGAGGGGGAGTCCTGAGGAGGGAGATGGAGGAAGGTAGGGTTAGAGTTGGTAGGATTGTTAGATATCAGGGTGAAGCTCATCATCCTCAAGGGGTAAGTGCTAAAAGTTGCATTGGGAAAGTAGGTGGAGGGTGTCCATATGCAGAGAGGGAGAGACGCCATGGTAAAGGCATGGCAATGGGCAGGAGGTAGAGAGGGTAGAAGACACCAGAGGGTGGGGGGGATCGAGTCTGCTGACGATGTACAGGGTGCAGACATGTTAGAGGAAAAGGAGAAGATGTGGGAAGGGGATGAAGTCATAGACGATCTGCATGGCAGACAAGAGGGAGATAAGGAAGGCAATGTGGAGCGCATGGTGTTCAAGCATTTACAGGGATTTATACAATCTGGAAGAGGCGGAAATGCAGGCGACACTGGCATAACGAAGGATGCAATGGATCAAATATTTGTAGGTGCAAAGGATGATGGGAAGATGTAGTTCCCATGTCTCGCCAGACAGGAGTATCAGGAGGTGGAGTCTATTGTGGGTTTTGTGTTGGATAATATGGAGACAGGGAGTCCACGTGAGGTGGCAGGCTGGCCAGTGTGGCCAAGCGGTCCTAGGCACTTCAGTCTGGAACCGCGCGACCGCTACAGTCGCAGGTTAGAATCCTGCCTCAGGCGTGGATGTGGGTGATGTCCTTAGGTTGGTTAGGTTTAAGTAGTTCTAAGTTCTAGGGGACTGATGACCTCAGATGTTAAGTCCCACAGTGCTCAGAGCCATTTGAACCATTTGAGGTGGCGGTCGAGGGTGAGGCTAAGGTATTTCAGGGGAGGACTGAGGTCAATAGGACAACCATAAATGTTGAGGTAAAAATCGTGGAGCTAGAGGGAGCGGTTGGTATGACCTATGATGATTGCCTGGGTCTTCAAAGTGTTGATGCGAAGGAGCCACTGGTTGCACCAAGTGCTGAAGTGGTTGAGGTGGGTTTGAAGGATACTTTGGGACCATCGAATGGTAGGATAAATGGCCGTGAACGCGTTGTCATCAGCAAATTGAAGGAGGTGAACAGGTGGGGGAGGTTTGTGCACATCTGCAGTATACAGAAGATAGAGGGCAGAGGAATGGTCAAAACCTTGGAGCACTCCAGCAGTGGGATAGTAAGTATGGGTGTTGGTATTGTGGATAGTGACATATGGTGGACGATGGGAGGGAAAGGAAGCAATGAGACAGACGAAATTGATGGGAAGAGCGTAGGTCCTGAGTTTAAAGAGGAGCCCATGGTGCCAGACATAATTGTAGGCGTTCTGGAGCTCGGTGGAAACAAAGACAGTGGAGTGATGGGAGTCAAGTTGGAGGGAAAGAAGATTGGTAAAGTTGGTCATAGCTGAGAAGGAGGGCCAGAAGCCAAACTGGGTAAGGGGAAGGAGGTGGTGATGGTTAAGGCATTGATGAATACGGTGGGAGAGGATGGACTTGAAGACCTTACTGAACATGGAGGTGAGGCAGACAGGACGATAAGAAGAGGTGATGGAATGTGGTTTGTTGTTTGATATACGTGGTAATGGGAGTGTTTATGTCTGAGGGGGGTAACTGCTCCAAGTACCAGAAAGTGGCAGCAAGTGGCAGGACAGAGATATCGGTGCATTCTAGGATTGTTGGGAAGAGGGAGTAGATCGAAATGGGGATTGTTGGGAATGGAGAAGACCTTGGAGAGTTGGGAAGGAAAATAGATAGCCATACTGAGATTTTCAGGGAAGGGTAATGCGTGTCAGGATGGGTAATGCGTGTCAGGATGGCTACCAGTAAGATGACAGAAGGCAGACCAGTACTTGGAGGAGTTGACAGGGAGGGCAGAGTTGAGGCATGTATGTATCTGGTACCAGTCCCTGCGTTTCTTTGCTGTGAGGAGTTATCGGATGTGCCGTTATAATTTCCAGTGGTGGAGGAGTGTACCCCACATGCCCACAGAGAAGGACATCCTGTGGAAGAAGAGTAGGGTGGTGAGGATGGATGTGTTTGGTAGGAATGTGGGCCTCCATGTCGTCAGAGATGGTCTTCTAGAGGAAGAAAGAGTTAGTGGTGATGTCAGAAGGATGGTGAAAGGTAAAGGGGTGGATTTTGACCAGTGAGGCAATGGATTCCACATAGGCTTTCCAGTCGACATCGCAGTAGTTATGGAGGGACTCAGAGGGGCAGCAGGGTGAGCAGCAGGAGGAGGGCGATGGGTGGACAGGATGGTGAGAATGACTGGGATGTGGTCACTGCCAATGGGTTCGATGTCGTCTGTGGCGAACAAGATCACCATGGAGGATGACAAGGAACTGATGCCACTGCTGAAGGGTGGCAGGGCACAGCTGTGGATGTTGAGGTCGGCAGCAATCACATATGTGGAGAAGGTGTGGTCAACATGGGAGATGAAATCATAGGGGAGATGAGCTGTGGGATGGCTATAGACAGCAGCACAGGTGATGGGGAGGGGGGGAAAAAAGACACAGAGGAGACAGAGTCATTGAGAAGGGGTTGTGGCCGGACAGGGATATACTGGAGTTGGCCAATAGTAACACCACCTTTTGTGAGGGGAAGATGGTTGTCAATGTGGTGAAGCAGATAGGGAGAGGTGTGGACTACATCATGAGGTTGGAGGAAGCTTCTTTTAAGGATGAAGGAGTCGACCTGGTGCTGTGACTGGGTATGCATGAAGAGGTATTTGTTGGCAAGCAAGGAGCGAATGTTTAGGTATAGTAGATAATACTGTTGCACATCAGGAGATGGGAGGGTGGGTGGGAGCTGAGGGAGGAGGACAGAGAGGCTTCAACAAGGGAGTCTAGGCAGGTGAAGGTAAAGTGTGCCTGGTTGTGGTAGTATGTGGCATAGGTATTCAGATGGAAGACAGAGTGGGCAGCAAAAGAGATTTGCTGGAGGGTGTGAGGGGGTTGGAAGGCATGGATATTCTGGAGGATGATGGTCACGAACCTGATGATGTCTTCAGCCATGGGTTGGGGCACAAGGAATTGTTGGAGTGGATGAACTGGTCAATGGAGCAAACAGTGACAGTGAGCTCTGGGTTGGTGGGAGGGGGTTTGGATTTGCATTTTGAAGGGAAGGTGTAGTGATTGTGTTGCAGGAGTTGCAGGAAAGAGGGGATGCGAGGTTAGGACACTGTTTGAAGAAGTGGGAGGCTTTACAGTGGGGACAGATGTTTTCTTTTTTTTTTGTGTGCAGTTTTGGGTGAGGTGCTCATTGTAGAGAAGACTGTGTTCACAGAAATAGGATTGAAGAGGGGAATGGCATTCAGTTCCGTCAACACCTCCACCTCCATGACCACAGGGCTGAGTTTTGTGATCATGGCGGTGAGGGTTGGCGGACAACAAGGGGGTTTGGACTGATGGGGAGAGAAGGAGGTAAGGTAAGGTGTTTGAAGCCATTTTGAATATTTTTCGACCATGACTGTCTCAAGAAATATGTAAAGGTTTTTTAAATTACTGCTACCAGTCACAAACTTTGTCAACTATTGTATTACTTATTTATTGTTTATTTAGCGATATGTTTTGAGGGTTAAACTTAATCTTCAGGCTAAATGGTAAGGTGTGCTGGATGCATGAGGACCAAAGCTGATGCAAGAAAGTTTCTGGAGGAAACTGGCGTGGAAAGAAGGAGAAGGGGATAATTTGAGCAATGGGGGCACTGGGGATATACTTACAGAGCTTGAGGGTGAGGACGCAGGTATCAAGGAATTTAGCACTGGGGTTGGAAAAGATGAAGGTATACAGGTTGGGGCCTAGGGATGTGTGAGGAGTGGTGGTGTCCATGAGGGGATCAGATGTGAGAGAGGTGGAGGGTTTTTTGACAAGGATGGCCTGGGCATAGTGGTAAGAGACAGGTTGGATGGGGAGATGGGGGAGGCAGGCCACTTGTGTGAGGCAGAGGCACTTTGACTGGAAGGTGAGCGCTCTGTGGTGGCGACTATGGTGCAGCAGACAGTGATTCTGGCAGGGGAAGCAGGGGCAGTCGTAGCATGGAAGTGGGGAGTGGGGGAATGTCGTCCCGACAGGAGGTAGCAGCAAGAGGGGGAGCAGGAGCAGAGGAAGGAGGAGGAGGAGGAGCAGGAGCATGAGCAGGCACAGGAGCAGCACACAGGTGGTGATACGGGGGTGGGCAGGAGATAGAAGGCGAGGAGATTGTGAGGAGGTGCAGTAGATGGGGGAAGCCCAAAAGAGGCACTCCATGATTTAACTGTGGGTGCAAGGGAAGGGGAGGTGTGGACGATGGTGGTAGTGGGAGTCCTGTCTACTGGTGACATGTGTCACTGAAGTGGGGAAAGGGAATAAAGACAGGCAGTGGCGGCGACGAACACTGGGCAGCGGAAGTGATGGCGAGCACCGGGTGGCGGACGACAGCAGACTGCGGCAGCAGACAGGGACGGTGGAGGTCTTCCAAAACTTCGATTTTACCCTGAGAGTAGTCCAGGCTACAGAATCTCCCGTTTGGACAGTGTGGGATTCCAACCCACAGGATCACCGGACTGCTAGTTCATGGTGTTGACTTTAGAGCAAAAATGGTTGCAAAGACGCATGCCCATCAGCCCCCTCACAGGAGCGTCATCTGTTGAAATCCGCGCTCTTTAAAAGCACTGTTCCATCTGTGGTGAGCAGAGATTTAGGTAAAGGTGGAACTACATTTACGCCCTCTGTCGGACCGCGTGCTCGCCGCGCTACAAACGAACGTCACATGTCGCCAGACGTTCATTATGGTAAAATGATTTCTCTGAGAAGAAATTAAGGAGATCACTGGGTCTGAAGCGTTGTCCAGCTGAAAACCATCGTCCGACTTTTAAGATCTTGTGCTACACGTATTTCCACAGATTCTTTAATTACAGAATCAGAAAAGCATCTCAGTGCGGCCAAGATTTTCGTGGCACAATAATCCATAGAGTGTCCTGTGGTAATAGATGCTTAGCTACAGTCGACTTCCTGGTCTGCGAAAGGTGAGTGTGGCGCTTATATTTAACGCACCTTTCATGTACTTTGTGCATCGTCTGACCTACGCAAGTTTTGCCACATTGGAAAGGAATTCTGTAGATTCCGGCCTTCCGCGGTCTCAGATCTTCCTTTACTGAACCGAGAAAAGCACTAACCTTCGACGGTGGCCGGAATATTTCTTTAATACGATGTTTCCTTAGGATCTTCACTTCTTTAAACGAAAGATTAACGACGTATGGAATGAACGCCCTGGACTTGTGTAGCTCCTTACCTCCTTGATGTTGTGGGTCACTACGTTACTTCCTCCTTAGCGCTGTACTTATCTCATGTGAAGAGTAAATATTATCTCTGAACACCAACTGTAGATGCTCTAGCTCGTTTGTAAGTCTGTCTCCAACAGAAACAACATGTGCCCAGTGCTCCAACGTTCTAAGGACGCTGGTAGTTTGTGAAGGGGGATGGTAGCTCGACGCTTGCAGGTAGAGATCCACATACTGTGTGGACTTGTTGTTGTCGTGGTCTTCAGTCCTGAGACTGGTTACATGCAGCTCTCCATGCTACTCTATCCTGGGCAAGCTTCTTCATCTCCCAGTACCTACTGCAACCTACATCCTTCTGAATCTGCTTAATGTATTCATCTCTTGGTCTCCGTCCACGAGTTTTACCCTCCACGCTGCCCTCCAATGCTAAATTTGTGATCCCTTGATGCCTCAAAACCTGTCTTACCAACCGGTCCCTTCGTTTTGTCAAGTTGTGCCACAAACTACTCTTCTCCCCATTTCTATTCAATACCTCCTCGTTAGTTATGTGATCTACCCATCTAATCTTCAGCATTCTTCTGTAACACCACATTTCGAAAGCTTCTATTCTCTTCTTGTCTAAACTATTTATCGTCCATGTTTCACTTCCATACATAGCTACACTCCATACAAATACTTTCAGAAACGACTTCCTGACACTTAAATCTATACTCGATGTTAACAAATTTCACTTCTTCAGAAACGCTTTCCTTGCCATTGCCAGTCTACATTTTATATCCTCTCTACTTCGACCATCATCAGTTATTTTACTCCCTAAATAGCAAAACTCCTTTACTACTTTAAGTGTCTCATTTTCTAATCTAATTCCCTCAGCATCACCCGATTTAATTTGACTACATTCCATTATCTTCGTTTTGCGTTTGTTGATGTTCATCTTATACCCTCCTTTTAAGACACTGTCCATTCCGTTCAACTGCTCTTCCAAGTCCTTTGCTGCCTCTGACAGAATTACAATGTCATCGGCGAACCTCAAAGTTTTTATTTCTTCTCCATGAATTTTAATACCTATACCGAATTTTTCTTTTGTTTCCTTTACTGCTTGCTCAGTTTACAGATTGAATAACATCGGGGAGAGGCTACAACCCTGTCTCACTCCCTTTCCAACCACTGCTTCCCTTTCATGTCCCTCGACTCTTATAACTGCCATCTGGTTTCTGTACAAATTGTAAATAGCCTTTCGCTCCCTGTATTTTACCACTACCACCTTCAGAATTTGAAAGAGAGTATTGCAGTTAACATTGTCAAAAGCTTTCTCTAAGTCTACAAATGCTAGAAACGTAGGTTTGCCTTTTCTTAATCTTTCTTCTAAGATAAGTCGTAAGGTTAGTATTGCCTCACGTGTTCCAACATTTCTACGGAATCCAAACTGATCATCCCCCAGGTCCGCTTATACCAGTTTTTCCATTCGTCTGCAAAGAATTCGTGTTAGTATTTTGCAGCTGTGACCTATTAAACTGATAGTTCGGTAATTTTCACATCTGTCAACACCTGCTTTCTTTGGGATTGGAATTATTATTTTCTTCTTGAAGTCTGAGGGTATTTCGCCTGTCTCATACATCTTTCTCACCAGATGGTAGAGTTTTGTCAGGACTGGTTCTCCCAAGGCCGTCAGTAGTTCTAATGGAATGTTGTCTACTCCCGGCGCCTTGTTTCGACTTAGGTCTTTCAGTGCTCTGTCAAACTCTTCACGCAGTATCTTATCTCCCATTTCGTCTTCATCTACATCCTCTTCCATTTCCATAATATTGTCCTCAAGTACATCGCCCTTGTATAAACCCTCTATACACTCCTTCCATCTTTCTGCCTTCCCTTCTTTACTTAGAACTGGGTTGCCATCTGAGCTCTTGATGTTCATACAAGTAGTTCTCTTCTCTCCAAAGGTCTCTTTAATTTTCCTGTAGGCAGTATCTATCTTACCCCTAGTGAGATAAGCCTCTACATCCTTACATTTGTCCTCTAGCCATCCCTGCTTAGCCATTTTGCACTTCCTGTCGATCTCATTTTTGAGACGTTTGTATTCATTTTTGCCTGCTTCATTTACTGCATTTTTATATTTTCTCCTTCCATCAATTAAAGTCAATATCTCTTCTGTTACCCAAGGATTTCTATTAGCCCTCGTCCTTTTACCTACTTGATCGCCTGCTGCCTTCACTACTTCATCCCTCATTCTTCTTCTACTGTATTTCTTTCCCCCATTCCTGTCAATTGTTCCCTAATGCTCTCCCTGAAACTCTGTACAACCTCTGGTTTAGTCAGTTTATTTAGTCAGTTTATCCATGTCCCATCTCCTTAAATTCCCACCTTTTTGTAGTTTCTTCAGTTTTAATCTACAGCTCCTAACCAATAGATTAGGTCAGAGTCCACATCTGCCGCTGGAAATGTCTTACAATTTAAAACCTGGTTCCTAAATCTCTGTCTTACCAGTATATAATCTATCTGATACCTTGTAGTATCTCCAGGGTTCCTCCATGTATACAACCTTCTTTCATGATTCTTGAACCAAGTGTCAGCTATGATTAAGTTATGGTCTGTGCAAAATTCTACCAGGTGGCTTCCTCTTTCATTTCTTAGCCCCAATCCATATTCACCTACTACGTTTCCTTCTCTACCTTTTCCTACTCTCGAATTCCAGTCACCCATGACTATTAAATTTTCGTCTCCCTTCACTACCTGAATAATTTTTTTTATCTCATCATACATTTCATCAATTTCTTCATCATCTGCAGAGCTAGTTGGCATATAAACTTGTACAACTGTAGTAGGCATGGGCTTTGTGTCTATCTTGGCCACAATAAATCGTTCACTATGCTGTTTGTAGTAGCTTACCCGCACTCCTATTGTTTTACAGTAGACGAAATGTCCTAATGATTCATCCACTTTCCTGCTAACCAAGGCGTCCAAAAACGGTAAGCAACCACCCTAAACGATTTCCATCGTGAATTGGGCATTCTTGTGGCTTGAATTAAAATGTTTCAAGAAACGTGACAGCTATTCTTCACGGTGGGGCCACACTATAAAAATGTCATCTACATATCCCCAGAATCTCGGTTTCAGTTGTACTGAATCAAGTGCCCTTTCCTCAAAGTCTTCCATTAAAATGTTTGCTACCAGTGGGAAGAGTGGACTGCCCATGGCAACACCGTCAGTTTGCTGAAACTAATCATTGTTAAATAAAAAGTAGGTTGAGAAAAGGGCATGTTGAAAAAGTGCAGTTATATTGGCTGTGAAGTTAGCTAATGAGTGACAAAGAGTCCATAAGAGGAACCTTAGTGGAGTGTGAGATGAGACAGAAGCTCACTAATAAGTCATTTCACTGAGTTGAAGCGACATCAGTCTATTGATAAAGTCAGTAGAATTGCAAACATGGTGTGCGCAATTCCTCACAAAATGTCTCTGTAGAGAGGCAAGATCTATAGCCAAATCATATCTGTGGGCGTTTATATTATTGACGATTGGCTGTAATGGAACCTTTCCTACTTTTTACTTAATCCATTACTGGCCAAAACTCTATCGGATCATTTTTTGCAAACTTTTATACAAAAACACGTTACATTGAGTGTTTAATTGAATAATAAGTTGTTTTGAAAATATTCAGGTTAGTAGAACAAAAACTACAGACCGTCCCATTTTTGGGACATTGGCCAAATGCGCTATCGAAATTCGCAACCTTATTCTCCATTCATAATATTGTGTGAAACAACACAAACAATAAATAAAGAATCTATTAATATTATTGAATGTCTGTTCAGTGTGAAATGAAGCAAAACACTTGTCGTGTATAGCAACAATGCACCTATCACAAATTTTTGTTGTTTTTTTTCTTGCAGTAAGCACACCTCTTCTGTGTTTTACTTGGCATAATGAAATGATTTCCTGGGTCTAGTCGTACATCTGTGCTCACCCGTCCTCCCATCAATTTGCTTCCTTGTGGTCCTCTGACTTTAGGTACTCATCCTAATTTCTTTGATAGGTAAAACATCACTATTCACTGTCGGACATCCAAAAGTGAGAGCTTCTTTCTAAAGTACCGGCTACATCTTGTACAACAGAGTCATTGTTCAATACACTTTCGTCAATGTCTTCTTCATCTGTTATTACATCTGCGTCAGGTGGAATAATCGCCAATTCTACGTCATCATCTTCATCGTCACTCTCTTGATGGTTCGCTAGTTGTACTAGAGTTTCTTCAAGTGTAAGTCCACGCGGCATGTTTTTATCCTGTTGGAATCTTAAAATTCGAATAGAACATGAAAAACAGTGCTGCCAAGTGCGAGAACAAAAAATAGGCAAGTTTATAATTTTCCTGACGTGTAGTACTTAAAAGAAAGTTATTTATTTTACATTTACAGGCATTATAGCAGTTAGATGAACCTACAGGTGCAACAATAAAGGCAAAAAGCTCCATTGCTTACGTAGAAATAAATAAAATATACGCATCCCAAGAAAGGGACAATGGCCAGTAATGGGTTAACAATGACTATTTTGAGATAACTTACGGTGTTCCCATGGGCAGTCCTCTCTCGCCTCTGCAGCAAATATTTTTATGGAATACTTTCAGTAAAGGGCACTTGATTCGGCAGAATGGAAACGGAGAGTCATCTGGCTATATGTAGATGACACTTTTGTAGTGTGGCCCCACAGCGATGAATAATTGTCACGTTTCTTGTAGCATTTTAATTCAGTTCACAAGAATGCCCAATTCAAGATGGAGGATGGTTGCTTAAAGTTTTTGGATGTCTTGGTTAGTAGGAAGGTGGATGAGTCATTAGGTCATCCCGTCTACTGTAAGTCCACACAATATATGGATCTGTATCTGCAAGTGTCAAGCTCCCGTCACCCTTCATAAACTACCGGCGTCCTTAGAACGTTGGAGCACCGAGCACATGTTGTTTCTGATGGAGGCAGACTTACAAACGAACTAGAAGTTCTACACTCGGTGTTCAAAGATAATAATTATTCTTAACATGAGATTAGTGCAGTGCTAAGTAGGAAGTAACGTGGTCACCCACAACATGAAAGACGTATGGAGCTATTAAAGTCCAGGACGTTCCTTTCATACATTGTTAATCTTTCGTCTAAGGTAGGCAGGATCCTAAGGAAACGTCAAGTTAAAGTACTCTTCTGGTGACCGTGAAGATTACTGCTATTCACGGTTCAGTAAAGGACGATTTGGGACTGCGGGAGGCCGGAATCTACAGAATTCCTTGCCAGTGTGGCACAGCTTACATGGAACAGACGATACGCATAGTTTGTAAAAGTTGCGTTGAATACGAGCACCACACTCGCCTTTTGCAGCCCAGCAAGTCGGCCGTATTGCTTCTGTTTCTGCTTTTTGTCGCTTGATAGAATGACGTACCATCGTTAACTACGATCCACACATTTTGGTGTCAAGTAGAACGTGGTATTGTCCGACCTAACGTTCGTATTTGACACACTGAGCCTCACAAGTTGTCCTCTTTATTAGGTAATTTCGCCGACCTCTTCCCGATCGCTTCATTTATTGTGTCCATATGGAGTTCGTTATGTAGAACAACTATTCTGGTGTAAAGGCTGCCATGAAGTATCCATCGAAGTATTATATTTACAATGAGGTGATTTATACGTGTTCACCTAGCTATACTCCAAACAGAGCTGCCTTGCAGCATTTTTGGAAAGACTGTGGCTTTACACTGTCATAATTTGGCTGTGGTACTTTGGCCCGAGGTTTTGAAAAAGGGGAAAGTTTCTTACCCTTCAAATGGCTTTGTTTGTAAGATATTCTATTTGTTATTAAGGAAGAACTGTTTGTTCAGGTTAACCCCTAAGTAGGTCGCCTTAGTACTTCATAGAATGGCCTGTCCATGCAGTCTCAGTGTAACAGACATCTGGGGGCGTTTTTTAATGCAGTAAATGGCAGACATCTTAGCAAAGTTTAACTGTACCGTGTTAATACTGCACCACGTCGCTGTAGTGTCGAGTTTTTGTTGCAGTCGTCTGAAATTGGCCTGGATCTGTCTTCCGCTGGTAAAGTAGGCCGTATCATCAGCAAACTGAGCTGTTTGCACTCCAACGACTGTGGGCATATCTTTGTCATAAACATTGTATAATCGGAGTGAGGGAACCGATTCTTAGGGCAGTCCACTCTTGCTGGATGGGCGTCGGATGATTGGCCTTGGATTGTTACGATCATTTTCCTATCTGCCAGGTAATTAGCAATGAGTTTGATGTATCAGGTTGGTGTTGGCTTTTGTTCTTGCAGTATCCTGTTTAGATGTTCTCTCCAAACCTTGTGTTGTTTTCTCTATATCTAGAGCAACTATAGCGGTGGCACTGCTTTTGTTACGGTTCTTTGTAAGATATTCTGCTTGTCATAGTAATTGCAGCTACTCTGACAATTTCCGTTAGAAACAATATTGTTCTTCCCGAATTGTACCATCAGCCACTAGAGGTTCAACGATATGGACGTAGTTATCCCTTTCAAAGGTTTTGCTCATTACGCTGAAGATGCTAACAGGTCTGCAATTTGTAGCTTTTGTTATATCCTTCTATCGCTTTGGGACAGGCACTGTTTTTGTGATTTTCCAGGATGGAGGAAAATATTTGTTCAGGAGGCGACCGTTGTTAACACTGCTTAAGGGGAGATACCGGTGAAATTTCAAACCAGTCAAAAAAAAAAAAAAAAAAAAAAAAAAAAAAAAAAAAAAAAAAAAAAAAAAACAGCTGGGGGCTACAAATTTGTTTTATAAAATATATTGGTACGCTGAATTCAGTGGGTAAATCCAGTTAAAGAAAATTTCTTTTCATAATTCGATAATCTACCAATCCCACTTTTGCTGAAAATACTTAGCGTAGTCCGTGAATGGTGTTGGGCGTTTCTCCTTGAGGTGCTTTCATAGCATGTACCGGTAGTGGGCGGCGTTTATCCTGCTGCTTGCGTTTGGACTGGTGAACGTTATCAATTGTGAAACGCTGTTCTTGCAAGTCGTGTTGAACTTGTTTATCTGTGCAGACGGTGGTAGATCCTTAACTACACCTTTAGGACCCTGTTGTTGATCACGTATAGAAAGGTAATGTTTATTCCTGGCAGAAAGAAAACATCTTCTGATAGTCCTCAAAGTATCGACGTAAAATTTCACTCCTTCTCCTGTGTAAGCTGCTCTTAAGCTTCCAGAGATTAGTGCCTTTGGTTCTCCGGCCGATGTGGCCGAGCGGTTCTACGTGCTATAGTCTGGAACCGCGGGACCGCTACGGTCGCAGCCTCGAATCCTACCTCGGGCATGGATGTGTGTGATGCCCATAGGTTAGTTAGGTTTAAGTAGTTCTAAGTTCTCGGGGACTGATGATCTCAGAAGTTAAGTCCCATAGTGCTCAGAGCCATTTGCACCATTTTGAACTTGCCTTTGGTTCTCTTCATAGTTTTACGTGTTTGAGCAATTACAGATGATGATGAGTGGGACTTTTGGCAGTATCGGAGTCATCAGTTGGGGCGGTGGTTCGGCAGCTGCAGACTCCTGCGGTGGATCGTCTCTAAGAGTATCATATCCATTGGTAATTTCCTATTGTTGCTACGTGATTTGCTTAAAAGTGTGCGCTATCTTCCTTCGGATAGTCTTCTTCTTTTGTACAAGCTGAAAACCCTCATCACCTTGGAATTCCAGAAGATGAGCTATTGTGTTCTTAGTGCCTTGGCGACTTGTGACTGCAGAGACAATTGACGAGGTTGAAACGTCAGAGTCTGCATCGGTCTCTTTAGGTTTGTCATTGAATACTCCGTATATCCTCCAGTAGTTGCTGACGTTAACGTGTCTGTTCTGTTTGTTTATCCTCACGATGTTTCAAGTTGGTTTTGGTGAAGACATCGCCTTTGAGCCTTTGTTCCTTATCGTTATTTCGTTATTCAGTAACTGGTGTATATCGTGACCCAGTGTGGCATCCATCTCTGCGTCCAGGATGCGGGCCATGTCACGATCAGGTCAGGATCCTAGTGGCCTACAATCGCCTTCACATATCCGCGAAAGCGTTCGTGAAAAACACACAAAAATGGTGCAAATGACTCTGAGCACTATGGGACTTAACATATGAGGTCATCAGTCCAGTCCCCTAGAACGTAGAACTACTTAAACCTAACTAACCTAAGTACATCACACACATCCATGCCAGAGGCAGGATTCGAACCTGCGACCGTAGCGGTTGTGCGGTTCCAGACTGTAGCGCCTTGAACCGCTCGGCCACTCTGGCCGGCCGAAAAACACACAAGATCGTATAAATCGTGACAGCGGCTTTCTGCTGGACAAGGCTTGTGACCTGGTGACCTCTTTAATATTTTGAGAGAGGAAACATTTTAGTCATCCGATGTTTATTTTTAGCGCCGCGAGAGTGCCTTGCGACAGAGGGCGGACCCTTAGTTTCACTTTTACGCACGCGTCTGCGGGTCACAGATGGAACAGTATTTGCAGAGGGCGAGTATTTCTACAGAGTGCGACGCTCCTCTGATGAGCACCTGTGTGCATGGTTCCCCGCACCAAGTTTTGCTACAAATCAGACACCGTTAACTAGTAGTTTTCCCACATTTGAGGTTTCTCTCGGGACTAAAAACTACCTGCGCTGCTCTGAAGGTTTAAGTTCCGACAGGGAATAGTTTCCAACCGTCTTCAACGCCACTTTCGCTGCCAGCGCTGGCTGGCCGTCATTGATTTTGCCACGAGTTATCTTCGCATTAACATCTAGCCCTCACTACTGGTCATCGCCAGCCTGCATCTGCACTGCCAGTCTTTGTCTCCATCAGCGTCCCCACAGCTTCCTCGCTTTTATTAGTCGCTGCGCCTCCATATGTTGATCGCCCCCACCGCATCACTGACGTAGCTGCTACCATCCTTGTCACATTGGAGCCATTCTCACCATTCACAACTTCACTACAGCTCGTCATCATCGTCCCAGCACCGCTCCGATGGCTGTTCACCGCAGTCAACGCCATTCATCACTCTTTGTCACCATGGACTACCTTATTACGTCAATCATCTACACTTCTCCATCTCCTGCTCCCACTGTCACTTCATGGAGCATGTCCTCTGACCCTTCCCTCTAGAATTATCCCCCCTTACCTACCATATCCTGCCCTACTGCAGCAGTCACCCATGCATCTCTCTCAGTCCCCAGCTCCACCCATATTTTCTCTTTCAGCCATAACTCACCATCCACTTACACTGCTGCCGCCCATGTCACTGCCCACTGAAGCGACATGTGGCGTCTCAAGCATCACCTCATCTAGCCTCACTCCACCGACCAACGCACGCCATGGTCAAGGACCTACAAAAGTCCCAGGTAACTCTCAAGAACGTCATACCCCGTCAACCCCCACGCCACAACCAGCCATCCCTCCAACAGCCATTAAGAATTCTACAAAATGTCGATCACTGATATCTTTCCCACTCCCACACCTAAAAAACAAAAACTGAACATAAAGACACCCAACATGTGGATTCAGCTGCGCCTTCTCCAACTTCTTCCCCTACCATCAATACCTTCATCCTCTGCAAAACTGACACAAAGTTCCTTAGACCCAAATCCCTTAGCTTCGAAATCAAAAAATACTCACCCAGCCCTCACATCCAACAAATCATCACAAGAAAAGATTCCATCTTAAAAAAGCCCCTAAACCACTACTTCCATACAGGCATCCTCTCCAAAATTCCTCACCTTATCTTTGGCCAAAAACCCTCCTTAACACCTCTCACCACTACACCCAAACAACCTCACCCTCCCTACTGTCCTCCCACCCTTATTGCAGTGGTCACAAATGTCCACCTTGGGATCATGGATGAAGAAGTGGCATCTGAGCTGAACAACCATCCAGATTCAGAAGTTAAAAATCGCTGTGGACCTGTGTCACTTCGATCCCAGTAGCCTTGTCCATGTCTTCTCTGATCCTGCCACCACAGATCTTCTCCTTAAAGAGGGAGCCCTGATCTACCGCCACTGCCACTAGATTGCACCTTCAAAATCCCCCACAGTCCTATCACTTCCAAAAATGTCTTCATTACAATGACGACTTTACTGCAGATTGAAAAGGCCCACCTACTTGTCCCCACTGTAAAGTCCCCATAGAATCCCCTCCTACCTGCAACACTTGCAATGACTCCCACCCCACTTATTCTGCACAATGCAAAGCTAAGC